>NC_134171.1:1623023-1926228 GCF_964188355.1 Buteo buteo
CTCTCTGCAAAGAAAAGCACAACCCAACACTTCCCAGTGTAAAAATGAGCAGAGATGGTTTCTAACCACGTGCTCTTTTCATAATATATTTAAAATTCATTAAAACTTTATAACGAATGAGCTGCCAGGGAAAAAAATATATTCAGGACAAGCCCACAGAGTCTTCCACGTGAGGCCACCGTGCATAAAGCCTCTGGGAGGCAACTGCTCGTAGAAGAAAGCTTGCTCTCCAGTCTCGAGGAAGGAAGGAAGCAGTGGAAATCGGTCACAAGCTTTACAAGGAAGGATGCATCCCCAACAGCTAATCAGTTCTTGTCAGGGCTCCCATCAATTAAGGAAAAAAAAAAAAACAACCTTAATTTAAGCAGAGTGCAGAATGAGTCCTTGAGGGAGATGAAGGGCAGGTCCAGAGGGAGGCAAAGGAGCCAAGGGAAGAGGAAGGTGGAAGGACAGGAGGCAAAATGTACTGAGAAGAATTCACTCTGCAACAAATCTCACCCATTTTCTACAGCCTGCTTAATATTGTGTATTTTAAGGTGTATGTCTCCTACCAGAGAGCTAATAATGACTGACAGACAGGGGTTTGCATTAATTGCAGACACACGGGGGTGGAGGGAAAGTCCCTAAATAGGGATATTTTCATGAGGAGACAGTACTGTACCGCTAGATCATTTAAGTTCAAAGCTCTTCATTCTCCCCCTCCCTGAATCCAAGCACGCACTTGGGAAGCAGCAGGAAAGCACCCGTCCTGTACACCACATTCGAGCAGAAAAATGCAGCTCGCTCGCTCCTAAGACTGCTATAAAATGTTTGGGTTGGAAAATTACATTTGCATCTTTGTTTTTTTTGTTATTCCATTGCAGAACGTGGGGGAATGGTCAGGGAGCACAGAGAAATAAAAACAAGATAAACTAATAAACAGACCTCCCGTTCCAAACACCGCCAAGGAGCAGCACATCCAGTATTGGCTACACCCTCTGTACTGGGAAAGAAGTCATGTCCTAGCAGCCTGTTTCCACATTTGACAAATAGGTTTTTGCCTCTTTTTAAGGCAATGATGCATGCAAACCAAATTCAAACAGGCACACAGGATGCTGTACAATATACTCCCAACCAGAAGCGGACCAGCATGACCTCTGGTTTGACCAGCTCTCAACTCTGCCCACCTAAACCAACACGTATGTAATAATTATGTGTTTATAGAAAACAGTTCAGTCAAGAAGCCAAAATGACCAGGCAGTGAAACAGCTGTGTTACACAAGCAGAGACATAAGCACAAGCACCAGCACTCAACTCATTTGAGCCAAACAAGAGTTCTCCTTCCTCCTACCCATCACCCACGGAGCTCTGCTGGGTGAAATCTGCCTTTGATTCCTCTGCTCCCTGAAAATGCCGACGATAAAACTGGAAGGAGCGACTGACAGACCAGAGGGTCATGCTGCCATTCAGAGGGACCTGGGCAGGCTGGAGAAATGGCCCAACAGGAACCTCATGAAGGTCAACAAATGCCAAGTCCTGCCCCTGGGGGGGGAACAGTCCCAGACACCAGTACACGCTGGGGGTAACCAGCTGGGAAGCAGCTTGGCAGGAAAAGACCTGGGGGTCCTGGTTGGACACCAAGTTGACCACGAACCAGCATTGTGCCACTAAAGCAAAGGAGGCCAACAGACTCCTGGGCTGTATTCTGCAGAGCGTTGCCAGCAGGTTGAGGGAGGTGATCCTTCCCCTCTACTCAGCACTGGTGAGACACAGCTGGGTCCAGTCTGGACTCACCAGCACAACAGAGACAGACAACACTGGAGCAAGCTCAGTGAAGGGCCACCAAGATCTTAAGGGATGGGAGCATGTGACATGCAGCAAGAGACCTGGGACTGCTCAGCCTGGAGAAGAGAAGGCTCAGAGGGACCTTCTCAACACGTACAAGCACCCGATGGGGGAAGTAAAGAAGGCAGAGCCAGACTCTTCTCTGTAGTGCCCGGTGACGAGACAAACTCAAATACAGGAATTTCCACTGAACATAGGAAAACACCTTTTCACTGTGAGGCCGATCAAACACTGGAACAGGCTGCCCAGAGAAGCTGTGGAGCTTCCA
This sequence comes from Buteo buteo, assembly GCF_964188355.1. Classification (NCBI taxonomy): domain Eukaryota; kingdom Metazoa; phylum Chordata; class Aves; order Accipitriformes; family Accipitridae; genus Buteo; species Buteo buteo. The sequence goes on from NC_134171.1 coordinate 1,625,116, forward strand.
TCCCAACTGGACATGGTCCTGAGCAATCCCACTCTAGCCGACCCTGCTTCTGTGGGGAGCTGGGCAAGGCGATCTCCAGAGGTCCTCTCCAACTTTTGTCTGTGATGCTGTGAAGATGGACACAACAGTAGCTTCCCTATAGAGCAATAACGTATATACGTGTGGGCACCTGTACTAGTCAATGTGCACCCATTTAGTTATAGGGTCTATATGCAAAAATATCACGAGGCTTCCTACCCAGCAGCGGCTGTAGAAAACATGTTCTGTGGCATACCCAAGCTATTAGTACAATAAAGAGTTTGCTATATAGTTACATGTATGTCCTTTAGTTAATATTTGAAATAATTACAAGAATGAACAGGCACAATTTTTTAGACTGTGTTATTCTTAATAAGTTTTTTTATCCTGAAGGATTCCAAGGCTTTTCAACACCATACGACAACCATGGCTGGGGCAAGACAAGCTGGAGGTAGTGAAGCCAGGAGAGAAGATTTAAAGGCAAGAGACAAATCCCTGCTCTCATAACAGCTCTTGTGGGTTGCTCAGTGTCTGTGAATAGATGATTAAGTCTCCACAAAGTGGAGAAACTAGAAGATCATAAGTCACCCAGACCTCCAGGTACCAGCTTCAAATGATAAAAGAGATGAGGCGCTTTTCTCAGAAGCCAAACCTCTCATTCCAAGGGATTCAGGTGAGCAGAGCCAAGAAAAACCTCTCTGAGGGCAACGCTCACCTTCTGAACATGTTGCACATATCCCTGCTTTTGTATACAGCAATTATCAACCCCCTGAATCGGAGCTTTTCCATCACCCTTCATAAAATACGACCCAAGCTGCCTGTTGATCTCTGAGCTGAAGCATCTTTTTTGTGTTGGCATGGCGGTCTGCGTGCTTCTCATCTTCCCACTGCTAGACCACGGCTGCCCCGCAGCAAGCGGCTCCCGCGCCGCGCTCCTGGAATGCGAAGGCAACATTTGTTCATTGTACAATTGCCTTGTTTCCACATTTTCCTGAACAAAGGACTGAAATAGGGGGTATATGCGTCATAAGCCCGTCCTGAACATTGCTCACCCTTTCCTGCACAAATATTTGTAAACAGATTGAGAATTAATGTCCAGCCAACTCAAGACCCTTCATAAAAAAAGGGTTTTATTGAAAACAGGATGGCAATCATTTCCCAGATACGCTGCATATAGGCCTTTAAGATGAGAAACAACATACATAGCAGGAAAACAGCAACCGCAGCTGTGCACCAAGCCATTTTCTGAGACGCATAAAACATGGTGGCTTATTATTTTACAGCCCCCTCCTCCCCCACAAACACACTCTCCTCTTTAAAAATGAAAAAATCTGAAGTTTCTGGTCAGCACATGATAATTCCCCCAGGGTTAATTTATGCACAAAATACACAGCTTCACTAACACGCATAGCTCAACAGCCCTCATACAGAAGGATCCTCCTAATGCCTCTTTTTCTAGCAGTCTTAGAGAGTCCACTTCTTAAACATACTCTACTGAGATCAATTTGAAGCCCAGGGTGACTAAAACACTCGACAGCACAAGGTAAGACAGGAACAGTATATTCTCACGGTTTTGCTTCCACGTGTATGTTATTACTCTTGCTTTTCAGTGATTTCCACACATGGAGTCTGGAGGCAATGCCGCTAAGGGCAGCCCGCAGGCAAGACTCTTCCCTTCCAAGAAGGGTTCCTGGGACTCTGCTCTCCCTCCAGTTTTGGGGATAGTTGAGAAAAACTGCAACTGATTCACCAGGGTCAAATGTGGGTCTAGGGTTATGTTGCGGTATCTCTCACATGTCACTATGAACTAGCTCTGAGAGTGCCATTTATTTACTTTTAGGGCAAAAATAAGTCCTAAATATGGAATATGACCATTAGCCCAGTGGAACAGTGTCACTCCTGATCCAGTTGCAATAAAAAAGGCTTTAAAAGTGTTATGCAGAAGAGCAGCTGTAGAAATACTGGTGTACTACACATTGAAGCAAGGCCAGCAGCGGCCACCAAGGTAATTGAGGGAGCTGGAGCACACAACACAGGAGGAAAGGTGGGGAAGGAGAAGGGTGAGAAAGCATATCTAATACAGGGTGGATGGAGCTAGTCTTCCCTTGGAAATGCACAGTAAAAGGAGAGGCAAGAGACAAAAATGAAAAAAAAATAAATTCAAATTAATTTAACAGGAAAAAAAAAATATAGTAAGGGTAGTCAAACACTGGAACAGGGACCCAGAAAGGCTGGGCAGTCTCCACCCTTGGAGATCCTCAAAACTCAACTGGAGGTGGCTCTGAGATCCCTGATACAACTTCAAATCTAGCCCTGAGTGGAGGGTTGGACCAAAGTCCTCTAAAGTCTCTTCCAGTCTAAATTATTATAAGTCTACAACCAGAGGATGAGAAAAGAATGGGAGTGCTTGTTAGAGATTTCCCTTTCTGTTAGATTTGAGTTTTACCTTAGAAAACTCAATGCTCTTCAGGGAAATTCTTTGCAAATCAGTGCACTTCCGTCTCTATCACTTGTTATTTTTGAGATATCACCGCTTCTGGACACCACCACAAAGTTCTCTGGGGTAGCTGCAGCATTTTCCAAACATTCCCGGGACCCCCCTGAGCCTCAACACCCAGAAACAGAGCAAATCTTAGGAAGAGCCTTCCCACACTTACACAATACAAATACCAGTGTTGGTCTTTAGGGTCCTTCAGCCGACTATTCCGCACCACTCAACGTGAACATCTCTTAACAAAATCAGTCCTGATCTTAGGGCTCTCTAGAACCAAAGATCCCATAGGAGTTAAAATACCATAAAAAAAGACATGCTCCCAACAAGCAGAAAAAGGTAAATGTTGCAATAAAGGCTGAAAAGATGATCTGAGGAACTACAGCACACTCAACCTTGCTTCAGTCCCTAGGGAAGTCATGAGCCGAGTCCTCCTGGGGCACATTTCAGGAATATAGAGGAGAAGGGGACTGGGGACAACCAGCACATATTTAACATGGAAAAGTTATGCCAACAATCTGATTGCCTTCTATGATTGCATGACAGGATTTATGGATGAAGGGAAAGCAGTGGGTGTCACTGATTTTAGCAAGGCTTTTGACATGCTTTTCCACAATATTCCTGTACCTAAATTCAGATGTCTCAGTCTGGATAAGTGATCAGCTGGATGGGTAAATAATTAGTGGGGTGGTCAGGTTTGGAGGGTCGTGATTAACGAGTTGTACCCTACAGGGGAGCTGGTAACAGGTGGGGAACCACAACGGGGTCTGTTCTGGGACCTGTCCTGCTTAACTTCTTTATCAGTGACTTGGGAGGAGGCAACAGCATTCTCTCACGCGCTTTGCAGATGACACCAAACTGGGAGGAAAAGTCAATACACTCAAGAGGAGGGCCACCATCCCGAGAGTCTCAACGCACTGGAGGAATGGGCTGACAGGAACCTGATGAATATAAGTAAAGAGAAACGCCAAGTCCTGCACCTGGGAAGGAAGAACCTCTTACAACAACACAGACTGGGGACTGACTGCCTGGGGAGCAGCTCTGTGGATAAGGACCAAGAGCCTTGGCAGACAGCAAGCTGAACACGGGCCAGCCGTCTGCCCTGGCAGCAGAGGCGGCCAACAGCCTCCTGGGCTGTATTAACAGGAGCCAAGCCAGTAGATTGAGGGAAGCGATTATCCCCCTCTACGCAGCGCTCGTTTAAACTGTATGTATACACTGCATCCAGTTTTGGGCCTCCCAAATACAGGAAAGACACCGATAAACCAGAGCGAGTTCACTGGAGGCCACCAAGATGGTTGGGGCTGGAGCACTTGCCCCACAGTGGGAGGTTAATGAGCTTGTTCAGTCTGGTGGAGTGACTGCTTCAGGGGGACCCAACAGCCACCTTCAACACCTACAAGGAGGGCATGGAACAGAACAGGTTGCCCTGAGAGGTTCTGCAGTCTCGGTCCTTGGAGGTTTTGAAGACCAGACTGGATAAAGCCCTGAGCAACCTGGTCTGATGTCAGAGCTGCCCCTGCTTTGGGGAGGAGGTTGGACCAGAGACCTGCTGAGGTCCCATTCATCCTGAATGATTCAGTGAAATACTGAAGAAATGCAATATATTTCCCCTGATTAGGACTAATAGAGTTAGCCATTAAGAGTGGAATGGGAGTGAGTGAATCAGGATGAAATCAGCATTAAATGTAAAGTATCAGTATATTTTCAGTAAGTGACTGTGCAGAGCTTTGCAAGCTGGGAAAGCACGGCTGCTGTTCCTAACCTCAGGTGACAAGAAGTCTGCATCCGGGCTATTGTAGTAAACCTCCCTGGGTTTTTTTTTCTCCCCCCTAACATGTCTGTTTTCCAAGCTGAATATTTTAAGAATCAAGGCTGCCTGTGATCATATCTAGCCAGCTTAGAATGAACACTGATTTCTTTGCTGCTTCTTTGATCGAAGCCAAGTGGTTTTCTCATGGGTAATAAGGTCACAGGGTTAAAAGAGCAATATGACAATTACAAAAGTTAAATCTATTGCCACTACAGACAGGCACACTACCCAGGGTCCATTAGCACGTAGTACAGAATGGTTATCACAGGTCACTGACACCAGTTCACTCTAATGGCTTTTCCTGTGTCCTTATCAATCCAGTGCACAAAGTGTCTCACCCTCAGCCTTTCCCTATGATCTCAGTGCTGTGTTTATAGCTATCTAACTCCACCAGGCACCAGTGGGTCAGCCAAGTCAGCAGACAGTGAGATATGCCAGGACACAACGATGGGACAATCTGCAAAGTGTCTGAGATGAACAAGGAGTTACCAGAGACTTCGAGAAGGAAATTTTTTCCACTACCCCCCCCCCAAAAAAAAAAAAGTTTTAAAGTTCCCAAGGACATGGAGGGAAAACTTTACAACCCTGATCTCCAAAATAGAAGTAAACCACAGACTTTCCGTGGTAGGGTTCATGTTTCAGTATCAAATAAAAGAAACAACTAGTGTTACAAAGAGAAAAAAGAGATGTTTTCATGAAAGAGAGGGTTGGGTAGCTCTTATTATTTGAATTGTGGTTCCTATAAGAGGCTTTCTCATCCCTTGAAAGAAGAACTTCAATTGTTTTGCCCTGTTACCAAAGAACAAACATTTTGGTGGGGATGCTGGAGCCCCCACCAGAGAGGTAGGGAGGGGGCAGGAACGACCGGCTGCGTCACAGCCACCACCGGCAAGCAGATGAGCGACCAGCCTGCCAATTTATTAGCCCACAAAGGCAGAAAAAGGAGCCTTAATGCAAGCAGCACAATCACTAGCACACTTCTAAGAGGAATAAAAAAAATATGATTTAAGTGGAGGGCTGGAGGGAGACTAATGATCAACCGCCGGATTTGCAGCATCTCCCACTTCAAATGAAATCTGCTCGGCTTGGAGGTACAAAGTGGTGTTTCCCATCCTCAGCCAAACAGTTCACCTCGAGTCCCTGAGTCGAATCCCCACGCAGCTTCTGCAATCAAAACGCAGCAATTTTAACAATAAGCAAAAATAAACCCTAGTTTCTCCTCCTAAGGCCATGCTGACTCTGCACAGCTCAGAGATATAAAACATTATATTCTTCACTAAAATAGGCAAGCAAAAATGTACCAAGTGGACACAATCTACACAAAACACATGCATTTTAATACAGGAATTTAAAGATAATTCTACACTGATTATTTTTAGTGAAGGAGAGAGTATTATTTCTTTTACATTTTTTTACCTTTCCTAATGTATTTTGTGCATCAAAGCAGCTTTAGGGTTCGAGCGCCTAGGGTAAGAAGCAATACAGCAGATAAAAATGTCACTGGCGAGATACGACAAATTTATAGTAAATACCTGTCAACTGCTATTTATCTAAATTATCCAGCTCTGGGATTCTCCAGAAATACTTCATCAACTAGAAGGCAGCTACAGTTTTAAGCCTGTATTTACATCAGAATCTGCTCTTTTTTTTTTTTTGGACACTTGTTCTTTACCCTAAAATGACCCCTTTGTAGCTCAGATCAAAGAGCTGGGAGTGTCAATACCAGTGTCTTCATGAACATGTTAAGAACCTCAAAGTAATTGGTAACCAATTAGCATAAAGCTAAAAAAAACCGACCTAGCTAAGGCAAACCCTAAATGAGTACTAACAGGCAACAGCACTGGCTGAAGCAGGAGCTTAAGCGACTTAAATCACCGTCAGCTGCCTTTGAGACAACTTCTTGGGAGCACCCTCTGTGCAAACCACTCTGACTTTTTTTTGGCACTTTTTTTTTTTTTAATTCCTCTCTGCTCTTCGTTCACTCTTTGCTTTCTGCCTTGCTACAGCTTACGGGAAACATGAAACAAAAACTGCTTTTCATTTTATGTTATGTAAAGCAAAGCAATTCCATGTCTTGGCCTTGAAATACAAGGCACCCAACAGCTGTTCAGATGCTCCAGCAGATAAACCATCTGGCCCAAACCTCACCTTTCCTAATTTATTTTGGATATCGATCAAAGCAACTCGAGCATTACATAGACTTTGGTCAAAGACAACATAAAAAGATAAAAACGTCAATGGCAAAATCACTTCACTAAAATATTCTTGTTTCTTCTTTATATAATAATATTACCATTTTCAACAAACTTCTCTATTAACTCAAGGAAAAGATATACCTGATATCAACAGCCTAGCAGCCTAACCACGCTGCAGATGAATGTCCTTAAATAGCACATCACTGCTGAACAGAAACTAAGTGGGGTTTAGTGTTTACAATCAGTTAAAACGAGACACGGACTTTGGCCAACTGACCAAGGAGACCAGGACAGGCCCCAAGACTCGCGTCTCCTGGCTCTCCTGCTGGCTCGCCCCGCTTCACCCTTTTATATGGTGCTCCTGGCATCTGAAGAACCACCATATCCATGGTTCCAGCCAGTCTTTTTTTCATTTTCTTAGGAAACGGGCAGTACACATTCATCTAATATTACCAGGATTCCCACTGAGACACCAAGGTCGTTCAGCGGTTATCAATTCATACCAACTTCAAACCAAACCTGTCATCTGAAAAGCCTTTTTCCATGCAATTCAGAGAGTATTTGCTGCATGCAGAAACCACAGGCAGGGTAAGGACTTGTTGTTCTAGGCACCGTTTAGGGACATAAACCCAAATCATGAAATCAAAGGGTTATTTGAGCAAAGAAGGGTTATCCGTGTGCACAACTCCAAGTATAATACACAAATACACTCTTGTGATGTTTTGTTCGGTATCTGCAGATATTCAAAGCCTCCCCTACGCCCATTTCTTCCTCAAGACACCGTCAGCCGGCCCGTTTCTCACAAGAAAAGGAATCGCCGATGAATAGTCCCATAAAGCATCCCACCAGAGCCTGTCCTCCCCGGAGCCGCCACCACGCCAAGGTCCAACTCTCAATTAACCCCCGCCTGACCTTCCTTCACTTTCTTTCCCCCTCCTCTGCCCTTCCTGAGAAAGTTCAGCGTTTCCTGGAAAAGTCTCCTTGCCTGTTTGATATTGTACTTCGCCTTGGTTGCTGAAGGAAGGATTTACAGGTGCCTGGCCCCCTCTGCAAGACCATGACCGAAGGCTGACCTCCCGTTACAATATGTGAACTTCTGCCCTGCTGATAAGGCTGGCAGATATGAGTAGGATTTTTCAAATAATCCTTTGGGAATTTATAAGCAGCACAGCCATAAAACTGAGGTGACTGGAAGGTCGATTTCACTAAAAATAATAAATATCTCAATGTTTATTCAACGTGGGCCTTTTTAACTGCAGGCCAAGCATTTAGATAACGCTATTGTAAATGACAAATATTAGGATTTTTTGGTAACTATTACATTATGATCCTTCCGTCTGACACTGATGTGGCCGTTTCCCTCGATGCTTGCTGGATCTCTGACATTGTTCAACCCAAGTTGGGCCTAGAAAGCCAAGGCAGGATTCAATCACAGGTCAGGAAAAGGGCAATTTTCTTTTCAGGAGCCTTTACTACAGTTAGTTACCTTTTTCTCTTGCTCCTGTCTCACCAACACACCTTCTTTAGAGCTCTGCTATATATTTTTTCGCATTACGAGGGCTTTTGGCTGAATTAGAGGAGAGTAGAGGTAGAAGGATTGAATGATCTCAGCTCAGGATGGGGACAGAGGACGCTAGCCCCTGTCATGAAACCCCTGCACCAGGTTTAACCTCACCATCACCAAGTCCACTGCACTGTTCCCACCTCCAGCAGAAGACAATCCCATCCAGATCCACCACAGAGCGCTGGCCATGAAACCTGTCTTCTAGCACCAGCATTTCCCTAATACACTTCGGAGGACCAATTGCTATTTAATTTACTATTAAAAAGTAAAGCAACAAGACAACAACAAAGCCTCAGTGTAGAAACGAGACTATTTCAAATGTGCAAAACTGTTATGTCCACCCCTGATAGCTCGTCATCCTTTTCATAACAGCTTTATGTATAAATACACAATTAAATAAATACCCTTGCATTAAACAAATGCACGTAAGCTACACAAATAGGATTCCTAATCCTGTTTTCATTATACATATTCTTCACTGAAGTTTCTCCAAATAAAGTGATACTTTGAAATCCACAAAGCATTTCAGACCAGTTGTAATCTTCAATTAGCACACTCCCTGAACCGGGCTCCCAACACCGGGTTTGAGGAGGAGGTTTTTGTCCAAGATAAACAGACTAACACATTTTGGGTAGGTTAACTTTTTCATTCCAATAAAATATCGTGGTAATGTAGCCAAATTACATAATTATTAACAGATGAGGGCATGAAACGATTTTATATAAATGTTTTTAATGACAATTCTTTTCCTTTCGCAAATTCATTTGTATGTATTGCTGGAGAAACTGGCTTTAGAAGTGCCTTAAAAACAATTCTCTCTCAAGCCTGGCTCCACCGTGGAAAGGGAGGAAAGCTGCGAACAGAGTGCTCCTTTCATCTGCTGCCTGGGCTTCAGATTGCTCAACCACAGGACAAGAGCCCTCTGAAAGCTCTCTCCCTCCTAAGGATGTTAAAGAATGGATGCAAACAACACAGGTTCTTTGGGTCCGCAGATGCAAGGCTCGTACGCTGCTGGAGGCATCTTAGAAATTAAAAGTTGAAGGGTAAGCTACAAAGGGCATCTCATCTGCTTTCGTTATAAATAAGTAAAAAAATCAATGCCTTACGTACTCATAATGCCTAGGAGAAAACGCAGCTCATCTAGCAGCCTACGTCCACAGAGATGGGAGTTCTCTTGAAAAGTTCTCAAGAACATGACACTGCTCAGAGTAACACTTTTTAGCCAATAATTAAACACCAACACAGAACAGTTTCAGATTGGCTGTATTTTTCAGTGCACGCAAAGCCTGTCGGGAAACTGGGAGTGATACAGTCAAATGGTGAATTTGGTGGGACGGCAGCAAATCTGCTCCTGTCAAACAATGTTTGAAGAGCGGCAAAGTTCTCTTAAGTGCAGCAAACAACACATTTTAAACCAATTTCCTCCCCGCAACTCCTCCATTTACACTGAATAATGAAGCTACTGTGGTCAAAGAAGAATTCTTGGAGGAAAATTATATGACCAAGAAATATGTATATTATAAACCCAGGGTCTGCAATAGTTGGAGAAACTATCCCTTTGTATTTCTGTGGCTTGCATGAAGTAACTGTGAGCATCCATCCAGCACTGGCCTACTTTCTACTTCAGGTAACACACTTCCTAGCTAGGTGAACATTAATAACATTTTTGCAACCACCTCCTTCCAGCAGCAGCGATGGAAGGAGCAGTACTCCATCGTCTTCTTCAAACCACAGTCCAGTGTCTCGTGGGCAGCACAGAGTTACTTACCAGGACAGAGTATATGTGCAGGCATCGGTACACCGGTGAGAAGTCCACCAGGTCCTGGGCTCCAGGCACCTAAAAGAATACAGGAGATCAGCATGAAATGTGGAGAACACATATAGGTAAGTGCAACTCCAATGTATTACATACAGGTAAGTGCAACTCAGATACATGCAAGTCTGACAGAGCAACACGAAGATTTCAGGTAGGTAACAATTAAAGTGAATATTGGGATCTACCTATATCTGACTATACATTTCTTAAATTTTCTTAAAGTAGGGAAATTTCATGTAATATTGCTCTCACTTCATTTACAGTCCCCTAGGAAATCCCATTGCAGCATTTTGGCCCTCTATTAGCCAGCTCAATGTAGATTTAATTTTGAATATAGGCTCAAATACAAGTTCAGGCATCCTGGCACAAGCCGTTCTGGTACTTATGCAACGGGGGGAAAAAAAAAAAACAACAAAACCCAACTTATTCTCTAGATTTCTAGTTTGATTTCTTTAAAAGCAGAAATTCTATTTTATGTTTTATTTTTCCTTAAAACACACACGCCACACAGACTCCACCACCTTTCAACAACATAGCGAGTCTTGCACAGGGACAAGGAAGCGCATTTTTGAAGGGTGGGACAGAAGGAGGGAGGGTGAGAGGAAAGATCAGAGAAGAAATTTGCATACAAGAAGCTTGTGTCCTTTGGATATGTTCAAGCCAACACAGCATTAAGCTTGTTGGCCGAGGCATAAAGCTAAGGCAACCGTCGTTCTCCCCCAAAATCCAGAGAGAAGGGGTGTGTTCTGTTGACATGTGGTGGAAAAAAGGGGAAAAAGATGAAAGGGACCAATGGACAGGCCTGGGAAACATGTTTATTTTATATATTTTTAATTATGCTTAAGAGGCATTTCTGCTAAAAAGGAGGTAGGCTGAAGAGAGAAGTTTCTAGCTGGATGAAGGTATGCAAGCCTCAACCAACACTGCCCAATGTGCCTGGGGCGAGTGGTCCTCCTCATCTAAAGCAGTGGCTTCAAGCAGGGGAGTGCAGAAATTATGGGCTGGAAAGGGAAAACAGGGGATTTTGTTAAATAGCCTCCTGTATAATGTGGAACAGGAGCTGTTAAAGAATCTCCTCCATGCAAAGAAACTCAGTTCTCAGCGCTACATAGGTTCTTGGTTAGAGCCGAAATGATGAAAGAAGCTACGGAGGCAGACAGAGCAGTAACACACGGCGTGGGAGCATCCCATCCCGCACCACCGGCATCGCTTCGAGCCCCCCAAAAACTTGACAGTCCCAACACGGTGGTGCAGGGAGGAGAAGCAGCCAGCTCATTGGGAACAAGGCAGCAAAAAGTATTACTGGGGTACGGCACGAGCCTGCTCATCCCTCGCGCTGGGCTTTCCACCCCTCCCTTGCACCAGGCACTCCACTGTGCCATTTGCGCAGCTCTTACAGACGGGTGAGGTTGGCTCGCCAGGAAGGAGGAAGGTTTCCAAGCGAGGGATGGGGTTGGCATGGCCTGGGTGACCCTTTCCACACTGAACCTGGCTATTCAACATGCCCCAGCAGAAGCGTTACAGCCGAACCGAGGGCAAGCAGCTGTGAAACACAGCTCACCGGTCTCACTCACATCTCTTGCTTTTACCTTTTATAAGACCATAATTGACAACTGCAAACACTAGGCAGCAGTTTTATTGTGTTAATGCCAATTTTATCATGCCTTCCTGGTCATTTATTTTCCATTTGCAGTCCCCCAGGCCCCCTAATCTTCCTAAATAGCTCCCAAATCCAGATTTCAGCTAGTTTGTGGACTCCTCGGGATACAGATTTTGCCTTGCTGTATTCCTCCAGCATTAAGCGCAATTGGTCTCCAGTTGGTAAAACAGTAAAACACTTCTGGCTCAGATATCCCCGATTGCAAAACTGCTGGAGATCACTAAAGCAGACAGGGAAGTATCAGTACTCGCTCGACCCAGCCATCCTCCGGCGACCACCATCAGTGTGGGGAAGCTGGACTGGATGGACCCGAGTCCACCCCGTGTTTTTCTAAGGGAGGAGAAATCTGTCATCCCTTCACAACATCATCAAAGCAGGCAATGTTTTCCTATGAATTTGAATTCAGGATCAAACGGTTTTGCTCCTCTTGGATTTGGGGCACTAGTTGAACATGGTCCATGGAGAAATATTTCTGATAAAGATTTGTGAAATCAGGGTATTGCCAAAAACAGAGTTTACTCCCCCAGAGAAATTCTTTCAAAGCAGACTGCAACATTTTCACAGTCTCTGATCTTCTGCAAAAACTTTTAAGCCCACACACACACACTCACAGAAAAAATCTGCTGGACTATTCTGCAGAGTTAACATCTCCGAGACATTAATAGCTTTAAAATTGCTAATCTAGGTAGAACACTATCAGACATGGAAGCGCAAGTCCTGGATCACAGGAAAGCTTTTTGCAAACAGAAAGACATGCACCCAAAAAACTTGCTAGGATTTTATGCAGGGCATAAACCTACAACATATTTTAAGGAAAAGAACAGACCACATGTTCCACATACAGTCACAGCCCTACAACAGAAGAAATAATAATCCTATCATTTGAAATCTTTCCAGACTAACCAGTATAGGCCTCTGAATATACGGAATGTATGAAGTTATCTCTGTGGCTAGTTTAACACGTTGCACAATTTAAACATATCTAACATTTACGTAATTAGATTTTTATCTAATATTTAGGCATATCTAAAAATTCAGGCATGGCACATCCCCTTTAGCAGTGACTTGATTTTGTTAGCCAAAGCTGCACTACCAGTGTTCAAAAAAATAAATAAATCTCTGATTTTTGAAACTTGACGATGAAATGAGAACTAGAGCTGCCTCAACAACAGGACTGATTACTCCCCTGACATCTCCCCTTCAGCCTAATCTTTTTTTTTTTTTGATTTGCAGAACAAAGAATTTATTCATCTTCTCCAAAATTTTCCCAGTCCACAAAACATCAGCTTCACAAACCTCAATCTCAAATCCTGCATCCAGCACGTTCCTGGTGCTGGGAGCAGAGGCAGACCTGTCAGTCTCTGTAAACAGCCAAACCCTCTCTTTTTGCAAGAACATTTTCAGTCGGGTTAAACGCTGACTGTAGCAAATTTAACCCATGGAAGCCAAGTTTTCAATGGAAATGTTCAACTGTAGCTGCCACCAACACAAGACTGGTCCAGAGTTAAGGGATGCTCTGGTCTGACTTGAGATAATTCACGATACAATGGCTTAAATCTCTGATCCTTCTTAGTTTCTGATGTAAAGACATGCCACAGGCACAGATACATTCACCCTTCTTTCAGAGAGGGATGAAACCTCCAGACTTAAACACCAGGAATTCAAGAGAGGTGTTTTATGAACCATCTCACGGGCCTGTTGATTGACATACATGGATGAGCTGGTGCAGAGGAACATGAGCACGCACGACACTGCACCCACAAAGGCTCAAGGCCACCGGAGGACACTGAACCCAGTGGGTCTCTTCATGCGATACATTGCAGAAAGCATCCATTCCCCTCACAGAGTAAAACTCCGCTGATGGAACTAGTGTTGGTTCTGCACTGCATCCAGCTCTGGAGTCCGCAGTACAACACAGACATGGACCTGTTGGAGCGGGTCCAGAGGAGGGACACGAAGATGATCAGAGGGCTGGAACACCTCTGCTGTGAGGACAGGCTGAGAGAGTTGGGGTTGTTCAGCCTGGAGAAGAGAAGGCTCTGGGGACACCTCATTGTGGCCTTTCAGTAGTTAAAGGGGGCTTATGAGAAAGATGGGGACAGACTTTTTAGTAGGGCCTGTAGCGACGGGACAAGGGATAATGGTTTTAAACTGAAAGAGGGTAGATTGAGACTAGATATAAGGAAGAAATTTTTTACAATGAGGGTGGTGAAACCCTGGCCCAGGTTGCCCAGAGAAGTGGTAGATGCCCCATCCCTGGAATAATTCAAGGTCAGGCTGGACGGGGCTCTGAGCAACCCGATCGAGTTGAAGATGTCCCTGCTCACTGCAGGGGGCTTGGACTAGGTGACCTTTAACGGTCCCTTCCAACCCAAAGGATTCTATGATTCAACTAATCACATCTAGCCTCTTTGGGTACTAGCAGCCGGGAAGCACTTTATTCCACGCTGAATGGAGGTACAGAACAAACTGTGCTGTAAATTTGCTACATCTTGTGTGGTCTTGGTGTCCTTCAACTGCTCCAGTGTGTCCCGTGCTTAACCTTAGGGGAAAAAAATAATTGTATTTGTACAGTCAAGAGGATGCTCAGGATACTGTAATACTGGAAGTGGCCAGATGGTCCTGCAGACTAACTGATCTCACCCTGGCTCATGTTATAGACAACAGGCAGACAGCTTTGTCTGGAAATAGAGAGGTTTTTCTTGGTGTCCAAGATATTTCTTGCATAACTACTAGTGGAAGGAAACAAAAGGTGGAGGCTGATGGCATCTAACAAAGCCATTCATCAGGGAAAGTCAAGAGAGATTCCTGGGGTCCCTGCTCTAGCTCCCACAACTTAGTAAGAAATCTATTATACTCACTTGAGAATTACAACTTATTCTTACAGCCAGGTCAACCTGAAGGAACGCCAGAAGCATGATGAATTTTTGGCTACACCTCACACCTGCTGATGTCCTGAGTGCCAAACTCCTTCTCCAAATAGAAAACTGTCTGGAATTTGTTGATTTGTTCTTCAAAGACAGTTGAGTGGCTGTTATTCTGAAGCATGATGTCCTTCCTTAAAACTTCCCGCCTCTCACAAAGGAGCACCAGGGAGTCCAATTCGACCCAACCACTTCACAGACACCTGACCAGCCTTTTTTGAGGACAAGAAGAAAGGAGGCACAATGCAGGCGAGTTTGTCCTGCCGTATTCAACAAGAACGCAGAAGAAAAGTCACTGAAAATGAGAAGAATCTGGATGAGCTTTGTAGTTTTCTGGATGCTTTTTACTACAAAGGGAACAGCTGGAGCAAACTGAACAGACTGCAGAGCTACTCATTGTGAAACGCAAATTCTCCTTCTGCAACTTGACATTCATAAAAACTGAATTTGAGCCTTCTCCCAGCTCACTTTACAGCTGTGCCCACTCCCTCACTCTGATTGTAGTGGGAGCTTCTGCAGCTCAGTGAAGCATTTGTACTGAAGTGGGACAAGTCTGGACCATAATGTCTCCAAACTGGAGAACACTAATGGAGTGGAGAACCACATCTTGTATTTGTCCTCTTGAATGCAGCTGGCAGAGCTCTCTTACACTACTCCAAGGGAGAGAATGATCTACACTGGAATACATACAACAGTCTAAGCAAAACCCTTCTGCTCTTTCTTCCCTTTCAAAGCCTTTCCTGTAAATTTTGCTGCAGGGATGAAGGGATTGCTGTGTATGGGTGAGGAATCACAGGATCTCCAAAACAGTTCATCCTAGGTGGAGAACTACATAACACGGCCTGCTGAAGGGCCTCAGATATTTCCTAGAGGAAAAAAAAAAAAAAAAAAAAAAAAATATATCAACCCCACTTTTTCCAGCCTATGGACCAGGATCAGGAGCTCTCCTGCCTAAACTTAATCAGAATCACCTAGACCATCCTGTTTTCAATTCTGAGCAGGAGTGGGTGCAAGGTGCCCTTCATTCTTCCCTTTCCATCTTCAACCAGTCTTCACTGGCTGTCTTCCAAATAGAAACCTGCAGTTACCAGTTGGTTTTATTGGCTGTGACAAGTCAAGAACAAGAGCTACCAGTGCAGTCTCTAAATGCTCCAGGATCATTTCTTTACTTGTCTACTGACTTGATTCTAACAAGGGTCTGTCTTTTCTTCCTCCAGATTTTCTTGTTAGCAGTATTCTGTACATCCTTGAGAAGTGCAAGCCTCAGCAATCTTGGTGAGGGGCAGAGCACAGCAAACGACACGTGCCCACTTGTTGCAGTACTGTCCCTCTAAGCCCAGAAAGCCTTCTCCATTGTTCCAGGACAGGGGGGCTGTGCAGGAAACGAGATGCCCTTCACTTGCACTCAGGACACTTAATACTAACAATTTTAAGCAATAAGGATTAACTTTGGAGACTCCAATTCTGTATTAATAGTATGCTAACTCTCCCTCTTTGTCACTGCACAAACCAGATAATCAGAAGGAGAGAGTCACACGAGAAGATGAAAAGCTAGGAATGAAGCCGACAACCACGAAAAACAATTTTGCAGTTGGCCTGTAACATTAGAGAACCCTTACCAAAGAATGTCCCATTAACATTTGACAAACTGTACTGGTTTTGGCTGGGATGGTGTTCATTTTGTTCATTACAGCTCATATGGTGCTGTGGTTTAGATGTGTGACCAAAACAGTGTTGATAACACACTATTAGCTATTGCTAAACAGTACTTACACAGCATCAAGACCTTTCTCTGTTTCCCACTCTGCATGCCCCCAGCAAGCAGGCTGCGGCTGCACAAGAGGATGGAAGGGGACACAGCTGGGACAGCTGACCCAAACTGACCAAAGAGGTATACCATACCGTGTAACGTCACGCTTAGCAATAAAACTGGAGTAAAGGGGGTAGATTTTTTCAAAAGTAGCCGTTGCCCGGACACTGGCTGGGCATCGGTCTGCTCCTGGGAGGTGGTGAGTGATTGCTTTTGCATCACTTGGTGGGGTTTTTTCCCTTCACTTATTAAACTGTCTTTACCTTGACCCATGAGTTTTCTCATTTCTATCCTTCACATTGTCTCCGCAATTCTTCTGAGGGGCAGGGGGTGAGTGAGCAACTGGGTGAGGGCTTAGCCTCTGGCCAAGGTCAACTCACTACACACTCATAGAATAGAACCACAGAATCATTCAGGCTGGAAAGGACCTTTAAAATCGAGTCTAACCATAAACTTAACAATATCAGGTCTACCACTAAACCATGTCCCTAAACCACATCTACACATCTTTTAAATACCTCCAGGGATGGAGAGCCAACCATTTCCCTGGCCAGCCTGTTCCAATGCTTGACAATGCTTTCAGTGAAGAAATTTTTCCTAATATCGAATCTAAACCTCCCCTGGGGAAACTTGAGGCCATTTCCTCTTGTCCTGTTGCTTGTTACTCGGGAGAAAAGACAGACACGCACCTCACTACAACCTCCTTTCAGGTAGTTGTAGAGAGCGATAAGGTCTCCCCTCAGCCTCCTTCTCTCCGGCTTAAACAACCCCAGTTCCTTCAGCCGCTCCTCTTAAGACTTGTGCTCTAGACCCTTCACCACCTTCGTTGCCCTTCTCTGGACACGCTCCAGCCCCTCAATGTCTGTCTTGTAGTGAGGAGCCCAAAACTGAACACAGGACTCGAGGTGCGGCCTCACCAGTGCCGAGTATGGGGGGATGAACCCTGCCCTAGTGCTGCTGGCCATCCTATTTCTGATACAAGCCAGGATGCCGTTGGCCTTCTTGGCCACCTGGGCACACTGCTGGCTCATGTTCAGCCGGCTGTCAACCAGCACCCCCAGGTCCTTTTCCTCCAGGCAGCTTTCCAAGCTTGTAGCGTTGCACTGCGTTGTTGTGACCCAGGGGCATGACCTGGCACTCGGCCTTGTTGAACCTTGTACAGCTGGCCTCGGCCCATCGATCCAGCCTGTCCAGATCCCTCTGTAGAGCCTTCCTATCCTTGAGCAGATCAACACTCCCACCCAACTTGGTGTCATCTGCAACCTTACTGAGGGTGCACTCGATCCCCTCGTCCAAACCATTGATGATGATATTAAACAGAACTGGCCCCAATACTGAGCCCTGGGGAACACTGCTTGTGACCTGCTGCCAACTGGATTTAACTCCATTCACCACAACTCTCTGGGCTCGGCCATCCAGCCAGTTTTTTACCCAGCAAAGAGTACACCGGTCCAAGCCACGGGCAGTCAGTTTCTCCAGGAGAATGCTGTGGGAAACGGTGTCACAGGCTTTGCTAAAGTCCAGGTAAACAACATTCACAGCCTTCAGACATGGCCTTCAGCCACGCACGGCGCTCCCTCAGATTTAACGGCTCCGTTTCCCGATGACAGATCTATTTGTACTAAAAAACAAATCATTTTTCTTTCCCAAAAAAAAGGAAAAGACCCCCCCATGAGGCAGGAACGTGGGGAAGAGCTAAAACCTCGTGGGTAAACGAGGCAGAGAGGTCTTCGCAGGAGACCTTCCCCCTCCGTGCTCCGTTTCATCACCACGGACAGCGGCCGCTGCCCCGGCCCCCCCCCCGCCGCCTCCCCTGCCCGGCCACCGGCGGCCAGGTCATCCCCACCGCAAGTTCCCTCCTGTCCTGCCAGCCTGGCTTCCAAGACACCCAGAGATGGGATTTCATCTGCCTCCAGACGAGTCAATTCCGTTCATCAAACGACTGGCGAGATTTCTCCCAGCGGCGCTCTACAAATTGTTGTCTTCTAACTCTTCCCTCCTTATTGTTTGCCTTATACTCTTCCTCATACCTTTCAGTTCTAACTGAAATTCAACCCTAAGTTCTAATTCTAATTCATTCAAGCTTTGCGTACAACACAAGTACCACCACGTTTCACGCTGCCGCTTGGTTTTGCAAGAACCCACACCACAGCAAGTGAGAGATTTTGAGAGTGAGATAGAAGAAGAACTATTGAAGGATCAGATTTTTATTTTTTAACACGGAAATACCAAAATAGATCTATTCAAATCAATGTTTGTTTTCAAAAAACGTGCCCTTCCCACTCATTTTTCTTTTGTTTAACTTCTGCTCTATTTCCATTTTGATGTAGGCGTAAATAGCCCACCCAGATGGTTTTGGCGCAGTGTGAGGGCTCTGCGTCGTACGCTACAGTTTGGTCCCTGTGAAGTAAGTGGTGATCTCCTCGGTCTGCCTTGGAAGTGTACCGGAGATGAAGAAGAGAGAATTGAACTGCAGGGAAAAAGGCAGAACACGAGCACAGAACCACTTGAGCAACCCACACTATTCTAAACTTCAGAAACTTGTTATTAATCTTTTAATCCTCTTCTCTGGCTGGTCATGGACTGTCAAGTTCAGGGCAATAAATACTACCCAATTCAGTTACGGGTTGTAGCTGAAAATATCATTCTCTTGACATAACAGAGGCTTCAGCAATAAGAGAAAAAGCATCCAGTGTGGCAGATAAAACTTGCCAAAAGGTCCAACCCAAGACTGCATCACAAGAAATGAAGAACACATCAAAAAGCTCAACACCTCGTGACCTGCACTCCAAGTAGCTATCTCCGAGCTGCCTTTCCTGAAACACAGAGGGACAGGGCTCTCCCACATTTTAAGCGCCACAAATCCAAGATGTCCCACTGCATGCACTATCCTCTAGAGCAGGGAGAAAAGAAGAACCAACACTATCAGCGAGGTTATGTTTTGTGGTTAACAAAAACAACAGACTGATGGTCTGAGGAAGCAGCAGCAGAAAGGGAGACGAGAAGAAGGGAGCACATCAAGGAATTAAAAATTGCATTTAAAAAAATTCTGCAATCTTTTTCAACACAAAATATGTCTCTGCCACCAAGACACTTGTCCCACAGAAAAGGCCAAGTATCTCACGCGCTACGTAGCAATTTATCTTTTTTCAAATGAAGGACAGATACCAAACTGCCTTCCCAAGTAAGCACAGAAGTGCAACCCTTGGGCTGGGGAACAGAAGACATGGGCTGTTCAGTTCTCATACAATACTTAGCCCCTCTGCTGAGCCTGCCAATGAGAACAGGGACAATAGTGCAAATTAACACAATACTGAAACACACCCCATGTTCTACAGCTTATTCTGCATCTTTACGACATGCTGCATGGCAACATGAAAGACTGAGTGAGGTGCAAACACTGTTTGAGACAATACTGATCACCCCCAAACTATCCAGTCTCCTGGATTTGATCACCCCCAAACTATCCAGTCTCCTGGATTTGATGTTATACAGTTACCTCTTCATCCTCATCCTCATCGTCAACATCCAGGATACCAGAATCTTGCTCAGACATGGGGCTAGTGTTTTTTACCTCCACATCTGAGCTTGCGCAGACTTCTTTCTTGGACTTCTTCCCCCCGCTTATTCTGGGATGCTGTGATACAATATTGTCCAGGTTTCTTTGCTGCTGTGCCTAGAAAAAAAGCAGATTTCACCTTTTACAATAGCATCCTCGGATTTTTAATTTTTTTTCAGCCAAAAGATGCAATCAGTCATGAAATATGACAAATGAGACAAAATAAAACACACATTTAATTGAACTTAGAAATGTTATGTTTTTCCTAACCCAGATATTCCAAAGAAACCATTCCAGGGATTATGCAACAATACAAACAATATTCTGACTCTTCACAAATCAAAATGCCAAACCCATCATACTGCCATATTGATCTATTTACAGCACAGATGCAGAAATATTAGCCCATAGGCCATGTGGTGACTGTCACAGGCTAAATTAAAGGACGTACTTAACTGTTGGATTTGTTCCTCTTTTCAACCCATGTCAGCACAAAACATTCCACATCTGGACCCCAGAGGTTCCTGAAAGCATTTTTGTGGTACCCCAGGAGACCTTAATTGTACATTGCTGATGTACAGAATGAGCTGTAAAAGGTATTGAACAAAAATTCACTCGCTGGGAGAAGCACCACGATTCAGGGAGCAAAACACATGGACACAGTGGTGCTCCCTCGAACTGCTGTTGATACCTATTCCTGAGGCTTTGGGTTTTCTTTGCAGCGGAGGTCAATGCGTGCGCTCTGCTGCAAAAACTCACTTGGTTTCCTCCTTGTTACCAGACACAATATTTGACAGGAAAAATGGTTTAGCCCCAATTGTTCGAGAGAGTTGACCAAGAACTTCAAACTGCAGGGGAAGGGCAGAACGGCACAGAGACACTGTTGTTGCCACAAGTGCCAAATGATGGCCAAAACAAGGGGAAAAAGGCCAAGCCAACGGATGCAGTGGTTTTGCACATGTGGGCTTTGCCTCTGGTGTAACTAGAAACTAAACACTATGAAAACCTGAAATTTTTATGGATATTATCACACAGATTTATAGGATCCCTTCTGTATTTTTCTATATTTTTTTTATATATAAAAAGAAAGGTATATGGGAATCATACAGATGTCCTTTTGAAAGCGTTATTTTAGCTGGTAGGTTTCTTTTTAAAAAAAGACTGAGTTTTATACATATATTTCAGTTATTAATATAAACTCTATTTCTAGCAACTACCTGTACAACCCGAATTAAACCTGCACCCATGTATTTTATTGCTCCCCTACAACAGGAGACAAAAACAAGGTGGCAAAAGGCGATCATCCCCTGCCCCAAGCGAACATGACAGCCTGGCTTTAGAAGGAAGAAAGAACACTAGAAACTGTATTGTAGATACGGTTGTCAGTGAAACCAACTGTGCTAGGAAAACAATGGAAAATTAAAACAAGTGGAACCTATAAAAAAACAAATGAAAACTAATTACTTCTGCTACCCGAACTGCAGAAAGTAGAAAGCTCTATCCAGAGCGCAAACCTTCAAAATTATTTCCTTTTAAACACTTTAAAGTATTAATATCACACAAAAATAATTTATGAGCAAGTTTTATTTTTACAGCCTCTCTCAGATCAACTCCCTTTTGAATCCCTCCTTGGGAAGAAAGACTCCATGAGAGACCGATTACTTGTGTAGTTTCTAGATCTGAAGAATATTAAAACCCAAGCACGGCATGGATATCCCAACCCTTGCAAAATCCAGTGGGCTCTACTGTTGTGTAAGGCAAAGTGCCCTTCACACTGTGCACATACAATCGGCTTCGTCTTAATTGCCAAACATGGCAATTGATAATTAAATTAAATACATGTAGCTGACACTGGACGTGGTTGCACCAGGAATTAGAGCTAAACCTTACATGACAAGCAGCCCTGTGCTATGCCATAGCACAATCTTGACCTCTAGTGGTTGGAAAGCAGTAGTATCCTTGATGTTTACTACAAGTGCTCCTGCAAGAGAAGTAATAGCTGAGCAAGGGGACTACCAACCAAGCTTATTAAAAAGATCTCTTAAGGGATGAGTCTCAACAGTAGGGATTTTTGCAACAGCCACAGGAAAAGGTCCGTGTGAGCACTGCTGAAGACAAATTTTGCTAGCAACGTCAATACTTGAAGCAATTGGGGGAGAAGTGGTATTTTTTGCATTAGAAATCTCGAACTTCAGAGGCTCAACTCTATAGAAAGACATTGCAACATCATATAAAGAGAATTAGGACTTCAAAAAGGGGAGTGAGCGTTTGGTCCTTCTGAAGCCCACACAACAAAGAGATTCGCGGCTCGATTCCACTCTCAGATACGCCCATGTATGACATAAGTTACTCAACTGAAGGGTAATGAAGTTATAACACTGAATCCACTGTAAATTACACCAAAAGCAAGTCCACTGTACTCATTAAAATCTCTGAAATTTATGTAATCTTTTTTCCTCTAGAAAGGGAAGAAATCAAAGAATGGGAAAATGCAAAGTTTTGGATAAAACATTGTGCTTGAAACGGATCATTAAACAGGGCGTAGCAAGATCACAGCAGAAAAAGTGGTCATGGGAGAGGAAAAATGTGGGCTAACAAGCTGAAGGATGCTGCCGCTAGCTCTGAACTTCACTGACGAAGCCCTAAGCGTGCAACATTCAGCTTTTTAGGCTGAACACAGAATTAGTCTCAACAGAGGACCTTGTGGACATGTTCTCAGAGGACACATTATCTTGGTCCCCCATCTCTTTTCAAACTAGAAGTATTAATGTCATCCTTCAGCTTCAGCTATGCTCACAAGAGTACAATAGTACATGACATCTATTGCCCAGATGACAATATTGCTAAGATCCAAATCAAATATTGACAAGACCTGATAAATATTGGTATCGATAAAACCCCAAAGTCAAGAAAGTCTGTGCTTCTAGATAAAGGCATCGCTCTAGGCCAAGGAGTTCAACATCCAAATTCAAACACCACGCTTTGCATTTTGCATACTTTTAATGCAAATGAACTAAAGTTTATCAAAAGAAGAATTTTGACCTGAATTAAAGTCCAGGGACCTACTGGGAAAAAGAAAAAAAGGAGAGAAAAAAAAAAGTATGTCCCACCTCCCAGAGATCCACAAAAAGCAGCCAGAGACGTGCTCCCACTGGCACAAAAGCTTTGCAGCCCACCAAGAGCAATTTTTACCTTTAGGAATTGGGGGGCGGGAGGAATTCTAAATTGGAGGAGACTTTCCAGGGGTTTCCACCTTAAAGACGGACAAATAGCCCCAAAGTAACCCAGTCAACGTTTATTCCCTTCCAGCACACCGGTGCACATCCCAGCACGTCACCCCCGTCCCACACAGCCGCTGCTCCATCACCACACGATGGGTGCAGCCCATCAATGGCCAGCTGGGAGCCCCAGGAGTCGGCGCGATACGAGCAGAGCCCATAACCTAGGTGTTACGCTGGAATGACACAACGTACACGCCAGAAAAAATAGTAATTGCTTTTCCATTAACAGGAGGGCATTTCCCCCACCCCCACTCTTGGCAGGAAACAATCTGGACTGAAGTGACCTATAAGTGAGAAATATCAAATTTTCTTTAACTTCAGCAACCTTGGGTGAAGTCACCGAGGTTTCAGTTTCACCTTGAGAGAAAGAGAGACCTGGGGAGAGGCCCAGAGGAAGCAACTAAGGAGAAATTTGGGCTTAACCGCCAAGGAACTCCCCGCTCGTACCCCCATCTCGTTACCCGCACCTTCCCAGGCTGGGGGTGCAGCAGAACAACTCTGCAATATATTTGACGTAGCAC
Source organism: Buteo buteo (assembly GCF_964188355.1). Classification (NCBI taxonomy): domain Eukaryota; kingdom Metazoa; phylum Chordata; class Aves; order Accipitriformes; family Accipitridae; genus Buteo; species Buteo buteo. The sequence goes on from NC_134171.1 coordinate 1,648,768, forward strand.
ATAAAGCATGAAAAATGACCTGCAGAGCAGGCACATTTGGATTTTAATGTTCTGTTTCACATAAAGGCATCTGTAGGGAGCCCAATGAAGAGGCACACTTCAGAAACCACATCAAAGTGCAGGCGACACTCCAGCGTGCCCTCTGAAAATGGAGGGACCTGGGGCTACGGGGGAGGCAAAAAGCCCTCAAGGGACAAAAATCAAATAAAAAATCCCCTTACCTTTTGGTGTGGTTTACATGAAAGCAAGTGCATTTTTGTATTATTCTGTAAAATTGCCTCTATTATACAAGACTATCAATCTCTTGACTCTCTGCTTAATGTGACGATAAAAAAAAAGGTAAGAAACCAAATGTCTGTTCATAGCTAACATTACATTTAGCAATAACACACAAAGCGTTTCGTTCACGTAGCTGAAACTGCCTCCAAGCACAGCTACTTTCTTCATCCACGTGATAAGCACAGCCGTCTGGCAGCCTCCTTGCAGCACAGGAACACCCTATGCCGCTCTGACACGGCAGAAATCCCAGTCTCCCTGACAGCAACGCTATTTCCAGGCTGGTTGACAGAAGAAGCAAAGGCAGCTTTCCATCTCCGGGTTCAGGTTTAGGTCAGTGACCTACGTTTGCTATTGTAACTAGACCGAGGTTGGCCATCGGGCAGTCCAGGAGACCTTCATCTCCACAGCTGAGAAGCTGGTAAGTTTTGTTGGCTGCATGCAACCAGAAGAACCGATCCCTTTTGCTGTTGTTCCTTGAGAAACAGAGAATCAAAGGAACAAGGGGGAAAAAAGGCATTTCTACCTTTATTACATGCTTTCTCTATCCCAGGCATCTGCTTCTTTTATGTTACCTGTACGCCACTTTGCCAAGTGCTCAACCTTGCAGGACGTGGCTTTGGGGTTTTTCCCCTCGAGTTTGTCGTACAACAGTCCTAAATATAAGTCGTCAATACTTTCCAGTCCACCCTGCAAGCTTTGGAGCAGCAACTCTACCTTCACCACCCATTGCAACTCAACCAAGCCAACCCAACCAACCAAGCACACAGACCCAACATTCTGCCTGAGAAATTAAATGTATTGGCTTAAAGCACTAGTGACAAGTAGTAGTTGAATTTTTCATAGTTGAATTTTTCAAAGTAACTTGACTGCTTGTGATCAAGCAAACACAGCCCCAAACCTGCAACCCCAACCTGCGTAGTGAAGATGGGGAATGACACGGGAGTAGCAAAGCAGGTCATGGACTCCACCAGGCCCTGCCTACAACAGCCATACCCACCGTAAGGGAAAGTTGTTATACCTCCTACACAGGGAACAAGCTCCTTTAAAACTCAAATAGCTTTTTATAGGGTTTTTATAACTTCGCCTTGTTTTCTGCATTGGTTTGCCAATGTTGACGGCAAGCGTGTCTTACCTCCCGTCACCTCCACCCACCAGTGAACTGACAATATTTACTTTTTAGAAGAATCTAATTAGCTCTTTCCTGATGAGACAGTAGATAAGGCACAGCAAAAAAAAAAAAAAAAAAAAAGAGGTTTTATGATTTAAAGGGAATGAAGTACCGCTGTGGTTAGCTTTAGTGGTTTTGATTAGTTACTGCACATTTGCCGCTGCGATTGTTTTATAGACCCCTCTAATGGGCTGAGACACAAAACTTTAAAATATCGTTTCCCAATATCCCTAGGAATGGTATACATATTCCTTAAACAATATTACAAAAAAAGCAGACTGACTACAGGGGAAGAAAAAAAAAGAAAGTTAATAAAAAATGACAGTAGGGCTGGCTCCCCGCCAAAGACCCATTTGAAAGTTATAAAATCCCCCTCCGATCAGATAAAAGCACGGATTATTATTGCAAGGTGTAAACTCAACACACTGACACAGCTTCTGGTTTGAGTTTTAACAAAAAGCCCGTCGCTTGTCAAGATGATAAGAGTTTTTGCCTATCTGCTTTCTCGGTGTTAACTGGTTATCAGAGAAAACAATTTGTCGGAGGTTTGTCTGACAAAGTTCACCATCAGCACAGGAAACGAGGCCCAAGAACGTGATTTTTTTTAACTCAATTCCTGGTCATTAAAAAAAATAAGTTTAGAAACGCAGCATTCAACAAGTTTGCTCTCCCCAACACCCTGCACGGATTTGCTTCAACCTCCCACTCTTCCTTCCCTAAAAATGACTCTTCCACCTCAGCCCACCCGGTGCTAAAATCCAGCTCATGATACTGATATTCCCACATATCAATTTTGCTCAAATACAAATTTTTGGCATCAAGTGTGCAATGGGGAACATGCGATTCTCCCTTTGCTTTTGCTTTCACCCGGTGATTTATCCTCGTCCCCACACTCCTGCTCCTTTTCCTTACCCGCAAGACAAGGTCAGCATAATTTATATCCTCTGAGTTCATCGTAAAGAGTAACTTGGTTAATTCAGCATTTTATACAAAAACTATTAAACCTCAACTGTACTTTGGGGAAGCTCCTGCAGTACAGTACTTGGAGAAAGGAATGATCGAGACTCTCCTTTCGTAGGAGCTGTAAAAAGAAGTTTATCGCATTAGCATTGATAAAAAGACTTAGGCAACCAAGTCCTCCAGGTCAGCTGTACAATAAAAGACTAAAAGCCATTTTTTAAGAAGTCCTTTATTGAGCAAAGTGTTGATTTACACTTCTGTGTGATCTAGCCTCAAGAACAAGATATCTGCAGGCAGGCATCAAAAGTAGCCCAGTTATGCGATTACAAAGTTTATTTATCACATTTACAAGGAGTGGAGAAGCTGAAAATTAGATAAGCGGACTAAAAGCAGTAGGAGGACGGCTGTTCTACAAAGTATTTCAAACACATTAAAGACCATGGCCCTGACAACTCCACAGCTCGGGTCTTTGTTTAATCAGTCCCAAGCACTTCGCGAGTCAGGCTGAGATAAATAGTTTACTGCTCACTGTTAAGCAACTGGATGCATATTCTTTGATTAACTTTTACCAACAATTTAAAATTCCTTTTTAAATGCTGAGCGCCTTCATCCGAAATCCCCTGCTATATGCAATACTATAAACCACGCTCTGATGTTGGGGTTTTTTTACTGCTGCCTTTTCATATAACACTGAAGAGGCATCTCTCTCCCTGACGAGACTTCGTTATGACTCAAAGCACAAGTGGCAACTCCCACACTTTGGTTTAACCTCTCATTAGCCTAACTGCAACCGAACCAAACCCTGCCGAGTAAGAGAGGGAGCAGCAAGGTAATCGTAACCAAAACTGGTCACAGGTGAGAGGGTCCAACTCTCACCCTCCCCATCCCAGAATGACTCAGGTGCACACAACCGTGCAGGACCAAGCCTCAGCTTTAAGTAGTCTCTGAGGCACCGGGGACTAGTAATTATTTTCTAAGTGAGGGTTTGTTTCAACATGCTTTCTGACAATCAGGGCATGACGGAGGTAATAGGCGTTTTTTTTCACTGAAACTATTAAAAAGGAAAAATCCAAACAAAAGGCTTGCTTTCCCAGAGACCAACGTCAGAAGAAAAGGAGATGGAGAAGGGAGGGAAGTAGCACAGGGACAGTCTCGGGCTTTGACTTAAGGACACACCATGGCACTGGAGCTTGCAGCAAGCAGCCAACGTAGCGGCCAAGGCAGTGTCCTCCTCCATCTGAAAGCACTCAACTCAAAGAGGTCTCCAGCCCCCAGCACCATCACCCCCAACATGGGAATATTCCCAGCTCAACAACCAAAGCCTGCAGGCAGCTCCAGCAGCAAGCGACGGCACGCCAACTCTCACCTCTCTTTAAATCGACTTGGGCAACTCTCCAGTCGTTGCCCTACACCTCCAACCTTGCCCAAGGAAGTTGCAACTATCACACCTGTGGCAATTTAGAGTAAAAAAGTCACGGATTAGATCTCACAAAAGGTTGAAGGCATGTTGGACTGTGAAGCTTTTCAGGGTTTGATCCGTGGGTAGTTCTGGGAAAACAATTAGAGCGTGCTTATGACTGCTGCTTCAGCTTGGAGATACCACTGCCCAAGGTCTGACACGCTACAGAGCCCTCACACACTCTAATAAATCACAGCAAGACAAATGAAAAGGTCTGCATAAGCTGTTTCCAACATTTCTCAGTGGTTTTACTCTCATTTTTCCTTCCTGGTCTCTCAGGGGTACAGGCCATTTAAAGCTACTGGTATACAAAGGAACATGCTGCCTAATATCCCCATTTTACATGTCAAGAATCGCAACAGACGAAGGGTTGCTCACTCAGCCAGGACAGTAAATAAGGATTACAGTTCATTGGTGCTTGTGTCTCTGTTCCATGCTTATTTACCTTGACAACATTGACCCTCAAAGTCATACAGTGAAAAGAGCGTTAACCCTCATCGGCTGGCCTCAGATTAAACCCTTATATTCTGTTCTCTGTGGAAGTTCCCAACCTGCTGTTTCACACACCCTCTCTCTGGGCCTTGTCAAGCATTTTGGAGATAAGTTTCCTTTCAAGATTCTGCTTTTGTTTCCATTTATTGGTCTGGTTTGAGTTTTTTCAAGATTCTGAGAAACTGGCAACATTCAAAGCACCTATCTTAGATGGTCCCAATTATCCTGGAACACACAGAGACTCAATTAAATACAAGGATAAAGTCCTGAGTGGTGAATCCTGGACAAAACATTTTTTGTTTTTTCCGCAAGGCAGCTTGTAAGTCTTTTATATCAGATCTGGGAAGACCTGCAGAGCAGATACCCTTAGGATCTAACTCGCCTTCCAGATCTACAGTCAGAAACTATCCTCGACCGTACTTACAATAATCGGAGATAACACGTTCCACAGCTGGTCCTCAACTGCATCAAAGCAGTGGGCAGCCTTCCACCAATTCAAGCGAGGGCACAGGTCTTCTCTTCCATCCTTCTTCCATGAGACAGAATCTGTACTAATACACTCTTGGCAATGGCTCAAAGTAATGTCATCCAAGACATCGGCACCAATGACTCATCTGTTCTGAGATGCACCCAAAGGCACTTTCACAGAGTCTTATGGGTGCTGACTCCGTGCCCTGACAATGCAGCAGATCACACCAGGACGAGATCTGGCTGAGATGGGGCAGGAGCGTTAAGGACAGCAAAGGACTCCAATGGACAGCCTAACGGGACACATTCCATCACCGGAGATCTAAGAACACATTCGATGACTGCATGCTAGAGACAGGCTCCGTAACATTGTTCATGTCTGGGAAGAACCTGTTGGACTAAAGGATGTCTTGAGAGTCTTCCTATCCTGTTTTCTGTAATAGAGCAATGTCTCTCCAGCGGTAGGCTAAAGGTGATCACACAAACTGCTGTCCACTTCTGAGCAGGTGGTGTTCTAAGGACAACTTCAGAGCTATGTACCAATGTAGCAAAGAGTTAAGCATCTAGACAGGGCAAGGACCACAGCAGTTAAAGACTGAATCCTAAAATCTAAAGAAACCCCTACTGTCTGGTTCATATCTCTTGGGGAACACAGACAGCAGCAGTACCTCCACCTTCAGAAGATTTTAAAAAATAATTTAAAAAAAAAAAAAAGAAATCTTTCTTGGAAAAAAAGAATATTTCATTCTGCTTAGGAATAACCCGTATGGTTTTTTTGATGAGAAACCCACAAAGCAGATGCCAAAAGGGCTGAGCCACAAAGACTAGCTTTTCTTGTTAAGAACTAAATGGCTTTTTCAAGAATAATCATCTTCTCCATGATCCATGAGCTTTAGGGTAGTAGTAGAAGAAAGCAGAACATAATTTTGTTATTTCTGTTTTTAATTAATCAGAGAATTAAATAGCCACTGCTTCTCCAAGCATGTTGGCTATAAGAGGTATTTAATCCCCATACAAAAAGTTTCACTGAAAATGACTTTACAGGAGAGCTTGAATTACATTTGGCTTCCCTCGTTTCACACAGACTTCTCTGACACTGTGGAATATTCTGTTGATAAACAGGTTTTTTCTAAGCAGTTGCTCACCAAGAATAAGACTGCAGGGCATGAAGCTTGGGGATTTAGAGAAGAGATTACAGCAGAAAAGAATGAAATTACACATTCATCATACAGTATTACTCTCTAAACCCACTCTCCAAACTCAAAATGATTTTTTGTGGTCTTTTTTAACATAAAAATGAATTTAGTCAACATATTACATAATTCTTCTCTACCACAGTATGTTCCCAAGATGTTTCTCCCCACATCGATAAGAAATGTTTGCTTGCACCACAATTTTTAGCATTGAAACTAGAAAGACTGTAAAGACACATAGATAAATCAAAACTTGAGCTCATCTTGCTTCTCTAAGTTGACATAAGATTCATCCTTTAAAGCACCAGAAGGTATTGCAGAATTAAAATTACACATTAAAAAAAAAAAAAAAAATCCATATTCAGAGTCTCCAAACTTTCAGAATTCGCAACCAGAAAAATCAGGCATGTCCCTCAATCTGCTATTTACTGGACATGATCTGCCCTCTAAAGGCTAATAGGGAAACTGCAGAGAATTTTTCAGACCTGAAAGTGCTATACATCCCCTTATTTTCTTTTTCTTTACCTTCCTGCCCTCTCCCCCACAACCTACCTCCTGTTCAGCCACGCAAGAGGATCCCAGGCTCAACCTCCCCAGTGCCTACTGGAGCTCAACCCACACAGTGACAATCCTGGCCTTATTAAACTCGAAGAAAACTCTGCTGTTGCCCTAATAGGGCCAGCATCTTACCCCTATGGGTACTGTTTTCTTCAGTGCTGAGAGAGATGAGCATCAGGCATAAAAAAAGATTTAATTAGACATCAGGCTGAATTCCATCTATTTACAGTTTAATATAATTTTGCCAACTCATTGGCCAGGACAATGGCACCGATGTTGCAGCATGACCCTACCAGTTTGCTAACAAGATACATAACGTCCATTAAAAAAAAAAAAAAATCCTGCAAATAAGTCTTTGACCTCAATACCATTGACGTTTCCATCTCAAACAAGAAGTCAACCACAACTGGAAGACAAGAGGCTGTTAGAGCTGGCTTTCTACTTCTTGCTTCATAAGAGACAATATACGTAGCCATCCCAATCCCCAGAGCCACCAGCTCTTCCAGACTGACAGGGCCCAATAACATCCCTTGTGCCGCAACAGCTTTTTGGTTATTTGAAGCCTCTTCCTCTCAGTCAAAACATACTCATCCCTGACATCCCAGCTAAAAAGCAAGAGATGGAAAAGCTCAGCACTGCCATTCACAAGGTCCGACTATGCATCTTCTGTTCCCATTATGTGTTATTTCATAAACTCCGTTTATAACTTCAGAAAGCATGATCTTGCATAAAGCATTTACACAAATTAAATGCATATTTCATAGAATAAGTGTTTTAATATTGCACACCGTGCCTTTGCATTGCAATTACTCACTACCAGTACAACGCAGAGCAAAAGAGGAGCCGTGGTAGGACCACAGCTGCCCAGAAGCGACCACCTGAATCTTGATAGAGAAATTTGCCGTAATGTAAAATACATTGCTAGCTTGGAAACCTGTAATCTCACTTTATGTGCAATCATTATAACACAACCATATCGCTTTTGTAAGGCCAGGAGTGGGTTTTTGGAACTAGACATCTTCAAAGCTGAACGCTTAGTTCTCCCTCTGAATTCCCTATGCAAGGGTCCTAAATGAGAGCCGGGGTATTCATATCCTAAATTGACATTAACGGCGTTCACAAGTGTTAAGCCCTTCCCAAACAGGTTGCTTTCACTGGGGCACCCTTATCTAATAAGGATTAGAATAATCCACTACTCTGGATTGAAATTTTTGGCCAAAGTACCTGCCAAAGAAGATGTGATGTATGACATCAGCCCATCTTGCCTGCAGACACAGAGTTGGAAAAGGATTTCTGTTGAATTTCAGCTGAATTCATTGAAGCCATCATTGAGGTTTATAAATCAGCGGTACTCTTTGCCACCATGTTGCTTCCTTCAGAGCAACATGTGGTACACAAGAGAGGAGCCCAACCTGGAGGCATTTCTTCAAAGCCATAATTCTGCTTCTCCCCCCTCAATATATTTTTTTAAGAATATTCAAGAAGAAAAATAAAACAGCCAGTTTCCAGGGCGTCATTTCTTATCCTCATAAAGCACTTTACGATGGTTTAGATTTAAAGACTGAAATTTCAACCCATTTCACCATTGCCACACTTCCAACAGCATGGAAGTAATAGCAAAAAAAAATGACAATGGGAAAAAAGAAGAGCGGGAGGGAAGCACGCATTTAAATTATCTGGAATAGGAAAGTACCATCTCCACACAAACAAGTTTTACTCCCTCAAACACCAAGCAACTCCACGAAGCTCTTCTGCACTTTCAGGGAACTAATCCATTTAATTTAATCACGCTTCCCTAACAACCTGTTTTCAAGAAAAAATTAAGGCAAAGGATATCTAATGTAACATGCACTGCTGGTAATAACTCAGCATTTATGTAGAGGTTTCATCCAAAGATACCAAGGGGTCCCCCAGTAGGAACATGCTATCACTATTTTATGGATGTCGTAAAGAAATCCTTGCTCAAAAAAAATTTAAAAATATAATTAAAAAAAAAAAATCAAAGTGACAAAAGTCCCACTGACAGGGACAGGATTTGCAGAATCGAAATGCTGAGGAGTTTTTCCAGGGTGTCAGAATTAGCAGAGCAAGAGCCAGCACTGCTACCTACCAGCTCACCAGCCCTTCTTCTGGCCACCAGGTAAGGCATCCTTCCCACACTGCCAGGCCCTGCTTGCCTACATTTAAAACTCGCAGACTTCAAAATTACAATCACATTTTTAAAAGACCAAAATAAACAGCAGCTTGTACAAAAAAAACGGCAATTAGAAAGTTAGCATTCCTCCAACTTCTCGTTAGTAAAAGTTTTATAACCTTCCAACATGTGGCACTCCGGCATAAAATCCAGCAGAAGGAAAAATGCCCTTGTCTACCTTTCATAAATATAGCAACATTTCAGCGTTGGCAAAGATGGCCTGGTTCCTATTACTAGCTTTTTTCCATTTTAAATTTACTAGTTAATTTTATAGAAACAAATAAAGGGACCTGCATATTATAAATCTATTAAGGATAAAAAACGTAAGTCTGAAAAAAAACCATAAGAAAAATCTCACACCTTCCCTCCAGCCCTTTCCAATTTTAATTTATATACCTTTTAAAAGAAAAAAGCGCCTCTCACTTGAGCTGGGAGGTCTTCCCTTAGTCCCCAGCAACTGGCACACGTGTGGCATCATTGTTCATACCTCGGCAACATGCAGCTCAATTGACCCATCCCTCTTTCGCAGGTAACTAACTGCACCTGCTACTGATAAATAAGAAAAAAAATATTATTTTTTTTAACTATATTTTCATCTAGTCCCAACATGAGGTTGGTAAGGGAAGCTAAAGGACAAAATTCAATAGGTTTTCAACTGTTATGCCTCCATCTGGAGTTAATGGGGTTGCACCTGCTTTTCACAAGGTGTGAACGTGACCCCCCAAAGTGCTCAAGTGAGGCACCGGTACTGCCTTGAAACAAGCTAGCAGTAGGGAGATATCTCCATGAGGGATAAGGTTAGGAAACAAAACGTAACTTTGTACCATGAGGAACACATTAGATTAAGAAAAAAGTCATTAGAAGTCAACACAACCAACCATTACTGTTCTCCTCCAGTGTCAGTGAAATTTTATGCTAGTGAAAACTCAACTGGGTTTGCTGACCAGCAGCTACAACAGTGATAGGGACGTGTCCGGACAACATGCGGAGCAGCCGATGAAGCACATTCCACTGCGCTTCAGCTCATGGCTGACTTGGCCATTGCTCTCCTTTGGGGACTTCGCGGCCTCAGAAGTTCCTGGGAAGCGTTCCTCACCACAGGACCAATCTGGTCTGCACATGGGACTGAGTAACTCCACGGGACTGGTCGGGGTGGTAGAGGATGACAACGCGGCCACCGGGATATTTATAGGAACATCTTCAACAACAACAGTTTGCATGGGGCAGAAGCGTGTCATCAATTCCAGCACCGGGGCACGGATCAAATGGGAAAAAGGGCGGGGGGGGGGGGGGGGGGGGGGGGGGCGGGAATAGCATTGCCAGCACATGTGTGTGTCTCAAAACGCTCCCTGGACCATGCGTTTTCAGTGTGGCTCTAAGTAACATCTAAGCTTACAACTGATTTCCAGCTCATGAGATTTGACTTTTCTTGCAACTTTTCTTTACCGAGCCAGGATTTACATGTATTTTCACAAGACAGGATAGACATATGTATTCATGTGCTAATATCTGAGGTACAACTACACCTTCCAAAAGCAGTAACCAACCACTAAACCATTGGTTAGAGCGTTGCACAGAAGGAAGCGAAGAACCTGAGCTCGACTGAATTTCTAAGTCATGTTTAGTCTTCTAAATCTCATTTCTTATTGGAAGAAAAGAGAACACTTCTTAGCTCCTGGGTACTATTACAGAGATATTTGTTCCCTTGAAACAGGGCAGCCTGTCACGTTCATCTCAGAACCACAATACTGGAATAGTTTTAGGCAATCAGGGGACAGCTGAGCAAGGAAAATGATGGGAGACAGAACTACAGGCAATCCCCCCAAAAAACCAAAAAGCAACCTTTCTGCCTTGTTCCTCACCCATGTGCAGGAGTGTTGGACATGAGCACATTGCCCAGAGCTCCCAGGCATGGATGCAAGGAATAATCACACCTAAAAAGAACCTTTCTTTTTCCCCCAGCACAGTGACTGCTAGAGCCCACGTCAGAACAGCCCCAAAGATTTGCTGCTGCAAATAATCAGAAAATCTTCAAGGACCTGGAACATCCTCATCCTCCAAATAAATTCCAAACTGCCTTTTTTTCCCTTTCCAAGTAAAGTGGAAAAGAGAGATCCTCCCATCTCCCAAACTCTTAATAGTGTTGTTCTTAAAACACTTTGGAGATACTTCAATAGAAATCACTGAAGAAATATTAAATAGAATTTCATCCTAAAGCCTTGCAGGTCATTTAAGGGCCAAATCCACAGCTGCATTCAAGTCTCATTCTCTGTTTGCCAAATAATTTCTCATTTAAGGTAATGGGCATCTGGGTGCTTCAGAAGTACGTTGGAAACCTCAACAGCTTTGCCAGTCTTGCACTACAGAGTTTATACATACCTCCTTCCCTACACATTCAAACTACTTTGTGAGCTAAATCATAGATTCTCTGCAGTCACAGAAGAACATTAAGTAAAATCTGGCCGTCCTTCTATGATGCATCACTACAAACCATCAAGCTTAACAGCTAACACAGCGTGATTTTCAGCTCCCGAAGCAGGCTTACAAGTCTGACACTACTGAAAAAAAGTACATCTAAGCACAGTCGCAGTGCGAGACGCTTAAAAACAGCAAGAATATGCTACTCATTTCTTGCTTAGTATAAGCACACTCCAAAGATTTGCATTGACTTTGTAGCACTACTGCAATTAGTTATAAATGATTAAGTGAAAGACTCCGACTCTGTCCAAGTCACAGAGGATACAGATACTGACTTCAGTTACTGCTCTGCTAATTGAAGTACTGCTCAACCCAAAGTTAACTTAGCGTGCAGCTAGTAAAACGTCTGATTCTTTTCCTTTTCCAGCAATGTTTTAAAAAACACATTATAAAAGTTAGCATCGTGCTACAGAAATATGCCCAGAAAGACTAGGGTGATTTCTCTGCTGATTCTTTTTTCCTTAAGTTGAAACATATACCTTGGGTAGCCTTTCGCACACTTCTTTAAGAAGAAAGCATGTTATACATGAAATATGAACTTTCCAAGTTCACCCTGGAAACCAGGCTCCGGCTCTCATCTTGCCTCCAGGAAAAGAAAGAGCAAGCAATGGTAAAGAGATGGTCCATTTAATCATTGCGAGAGTGGAGAAAGTTGAAGGAAAGAGCAACTCATGTAATTCTGTAGAGGACTTCAAGCACTTCATGACGTTTCAGGGCTCAAAAACCAAATGTCTTATTTACAGGATCCACACTGGAAATGAGCAGGTTAGATCTACCAGAGTTCAGAGACCAGTTCTTACCCTGTAACATCCCTGGGGCTTCAAGAAGTGACTTCAAGGTCTCTGGACCCTTCTTTCTCATCTTCTACGCTACCTCCTAGCACAGCAAGCAAAACATGCTCCCATGGGTGCAGGGGGACTGCGACTGACCCTACCTGCCAAAAGGCTTCACATCCCTGGAGATGCTTGTCATCCCATCTCAAATCCACACTGGGTACCTGCACAATAGCTTCCCCAATCCTAAGATGCTTCCACCAGAATGGAAAGTTACTCAAATTAATGACCTGAGTGACGCTACTGAGAGCCCTGAATTACTTTCAGACATTTTTCTTGACATCAGCTTGATGATTTACTGAACCGCAAGGCTGCACTACTAAAATAAAAGTACAGTGTTGCATTACAGAAAGAGTTTGCAGGATAGGAGGTGGCTAGGAACGTATTATAGCGAGCATTCACTCCAGCAATGGAAAGGGAAGCAGGGATTTACTTTCCCATCAGGACAAAGGACTAATGCAAAGCAGTAAATCATTAATCCGGACGAGAGACAGGCTTGTCTCCTGGATAGACGAAGGACAGATATATCAGCATGTTATTACAAGCAAAAAGCTTCTGAACCCTCAGGTGAGAAAGTCTTAGTCTTTCACAATTCAGGATGAAACTTCATAACGAAATAAGGAAAAAGAAAAAGAATCCAACATCAGCCTCAACTTCTTAGAAGTCAGGACTTTTTCAGGCAGTTACCTGCATAGAGAAGAATGGAAAACGTGAACATTTCTTCAGCTGGTGGGGATGAGAAGGAGGAAGAGAAGAAACAAGCCTGCCTGCTCCTCTAACTGGATGATAGATTTTTCCTGTGCCTAAAAATCTGCTAGCCGATACTCAATAGCACAGGATTTTCCCTCACTCCCTGGTATTATCTTTAGGCATGAGACAATAAAATCCTCTAACCTTTCCATTTTTACCATTTTCAAGAACACCTTGCTTGGTTGCAGGAACCCACCCACCAGTCTATTCCCTAGAGACAGATTCACATCAGAAAAAGAAAAGCTTTCTCAAAGCCTTAAAGAAGAAACCTTTACCCAAAAATCTCAAATAAAGCTCTTCTTCCCAATGGTTATTTTTAGTGTTTAAGGCAGTCACTCAAAATTTGTTCGGAAAAGGATTTCACATACTAGATTTCACAGAGAGCTACCCTTTGTAAGGAGAGTTTTGCAGCTCACCCTCATTACAGGAGGATCACCATGGCTGGGCCACACGTTATTTTGTTGAGTCAAGAGGAGAAACACCCTGCACACAGGATGACAGGCCAACATCTTACATACAGACACCACCAAAAAGTTCCTGCAGCTCGCTAATGTGAAAAATAATACAGGCCATTTCATTTGCAACTGGTAAAGCCAAGTGATTCCAAACGAGAAGAAGATTCCAAACGAGAAGAAGATTCCAAACGAGAAGAAGATTCCAAACGAGAAGAAGATTCCAAACGAGAAGAAGATTCCAAACGAGAAGAAGATTCCAAACGAGAAGAAGATTCCAAACGAGAAGAAGATTCCAAACGAGAAGAAAGTCAAGGTTTTGAATGGACCAGATGAAGTTTTTAAAACTCTAATGCAATTTCTGGTTTGCACACACAAGTTTAAACACTAATGGCCAGGTGCATTAATAAGATTGATGAAGGTAACACAACAGACAAAACCATGCAACACAGCACCAGCCCACCTAGCAGGTGACCCAACTGCTCACCTACGCTGCTGCATACCCCTGCCCTAGGCTGTTAGAGGACTGAAAATACAACTGGAGCTGAAGATTAAATAACGAGGCCGTGCCTGTTACCCAGTCCAAACTTCTTCACGACCTTCAGCCATTTAGCAGTGTCAGTCTTGGCCGTGTGATGATCGGTTATGCAAAAACGCATAACCTGGTACTCAGGAAGGGTAAAAACCATCATCGAATACAACAGCGGATTAAACCTCTGCAACAAAGTGGGTAGATAAAAGGGACTGTGGAAGGACACTGTCCCCTCACCGGCCCCAAGGGACGTAGAAGGCTCATGCTAAGCCTCCTTTCCAAGCAGCCATTGGGATTTGCCAAACACCAGGCAGGATTTCTGCCCCTTGGTCGCAGCTCCCACGCCACCTGGCCTGGCGTCAGCAATCACCTCCGGCCAGCTGAGAGCCGGAGTAAAACAAGGTTTTAAAAATAAGCTTGAGAGATGCTGCAACACAACGTGCGAAAAGGAAGTTGGCTGCTCTCCTAATTGGGGGAGGAAATTTCTATTCCAGCGTGCTAAATGTGAAACAGAAGGAAAAACGAGAGCCCTCGCACTTATGAGGTGCTACTGTGGGAAGTTATCAATAAACTCTCCTTGAGGGTAACAGCAACAGCTCAATTTAAAGCACGTTTTGCTGACCAGGGCTACTCCTGGTCTAAGACAGAGAACTGCACTACTTTGAGAGAGAGAGATGCTGTGAACAAATGGAAATTTTAAGTGGTGCTAAGTGAACCCACACATCACACATCAACAGGCTGGGTCTAGAAGATTGCAGAGAACACCGGGAACAGTAGCTGTAGTTCAGGAAGACAGACAACCGCCGTAAGCACTGCTTTCTACAAGGACAGAAAAGACAAGGGTCTTACTCAGGAGGGACGGACAAGCTGAGCTGAGGTCTGTGATGAAAGGTCTGTGAATGTGACAAGGGAATTTTGTACTGAAAGCTGAAAAAAATTGGGAAAGACCTAGGCGATGCTGAGCAAAGAAGCGGCTCAACAGCTAGGTGAATGCCAGAGAAAAAAAGAGAGTGATGGGGATTCATCCACACCCCCTATGCAACAGCAGTGTCCTTCAGGAGGAACAGCCAAGCCCCATCCATTTATCCCAGGACTTCAGGAGTCCCAACACAAAGATGGTCACCTTAACATCCAAGTAGATACTAGAATATCATGTCCTGGAGAAGATGGCTTTGTGAATATTTGGAAAAAGTACTCATTTATGAAGATGCAATGGTCAACATGGCCTGATCCTCTTTACATGGAAATTTCAATACTGGTATTTGCCTAACAGTGGGCAAATGGGGATACAAGTTTGACAGTATATGAGGACTCTACAGGGCAGCATCCTCTGTTGAACACAAGTCATGACAGACTTTGGTAAACAAGTTCTGTGGGTCTGAATTAAGAACAGAACTTGAAGCAGGAGAAGGAATGTGGGGGTGGGGGGGCATTATATCTGATCAATGACTCAATCCGTTCCCATGCCCCAAGCCAACCCTTCATGGGATGACCGATGAAGCAATCCCCTAGAATTTGCTTCTGCCATAAAGAAAGCCTATTTTCCCACAATCCTGAAGCCACCATATCTGGGACTGATATGCTTTCTCAATAGCAGTATAAAGTCTTTCCACCCCTCCCTCTCTCCCTCAAGGTGGCAACTGCTACTCAAAATGACCAATCCTACCAACTGAAGGATCCTAGTACGCACATCTTAAGATCTTCAGGTCCCCCACAAAGCTACAAAAAACAAGTGACTACTGATGCTAACCCCAGATATAGACAAGCCATGGCTCACATACTAGCTTTGTAGGTCTTCTGGAAAGAGTTACCAAAGATAAAACAATCTTCCAAGCTTCTGATTTAAAAGAGACTTCTGGGCTATGTCTGTCTTAAAAGCCAGTATAAATCTGCATTTATCCCTGGAGGGTCTTAGTACCAAAGGGTTCCCATTGGGCTTTAACAATGCTACTGCCCTTTTTCATGAAACAATGACAAATTCTAGTTCACTTGATGGATGCTTATCCTCTACAGAAGTCAACAGCAAAAATGTGAAGCGGATACTGAGCATCACAATGTTCTTACAAAATTGTTTAGTCTCCTCAGCAAAACATGATTAAAAACTCAGCAACAAGTAATGAAGATGTGTTGAAAGAGATACCAATCTCAACATAAAAGCCAGCTCAGGTTCCTCCCAAGTCCTTTCAGCAAAATGGATCTCTGCTTTTCCGTAGGGCTCTCGGCAGAGATTTCGTTCCTGGTTTTGTCAAGATTGCCCACCGTAAAGGCTTTAGAGAAAAAACAATAAAAGGAAAGGGAAAGATGTTAAAGCAGTTCAGTCTAAGACGACACCGAACTATTGCTCACGCAAACTTCAGAAAACCATTCATCTTCTGAATGGACCCACCAAGAAAGGCGTTTCAGGGGCTCTGACACAACAGCCATCCTTGTGGGAGGTCTAGTGAAAATTCTCAGTGCCTAGAACTTACAAAGCCCGGAGGAAGATAACACTGCTTAGCAGGATCACTCAAGAAAAGCAATTGTCTTTTTAACAGAGAGAACAAGGGCAAAATTCCTTCCACGAATTTATAGCCAGAGGCAGCTTAGCCTGGCTAAAACAATGGGTAAGGTGGCACTTCAATACTGAAGATCCTCCACCTAGATCAGGAGAGAGGAAGACTCCAGGAAGACCACAGAAATTCCTACAGACCTACTGGCCACCTGCAAAGCAGGGTGCTAAGAGGTACGGGAAGTTACGCATAGTATATTTGAAGCGACTCAAGAAATTTCCTATCGCAAATGGTGTTTGGTTCTCAACAGAAAACCAAAACTGATTACGCTGGACCCTCACCCATTCACAGGGTAGTAAGTATTTGTTGATAATTACAGGCACTTACTGAGTAGAATAAAGCCATCACTCTTGAGCAGAGACCTAAACGCAAGCTGAACTATGTTGTATGCAGCTGAAGACTCAGACCAGGAGTCCCACTTTGCCGTTCATGTCCCTCAAGAAACCTGAAAACGTGTTAACATCAAGTAGAAATTTCACATCCTTATCCGCACATACTGCATCGGCTGCTGCGCGCTACAGCTGAATGTCCAAGAGGACCATGAAAAATGGACATTTTATATCACTTTCAAACAAGTCCCGCAACAGAAATGACAGATGAAAGGCAAAATCATTATGTGAATTTATCCCATCAGCACTCATGGCTCGGATCATTTCACTAGAAGCAAAACAGGCTTTGAGCAACAATGAAACTACTGTGGCAAATTCACTTACCCCTCCTTCCTTGCCTTTGGAGGCAAGAAGCAAGAGAGCAATTTTCTATGGTGAAAATGTCAAGGAAACTCCAATGCCGGGCACCAGCTCCACGAATTCCTTGGGCTTGGGACACTCCACTTTGCCAAGCCAAAACCCAGCAGCACAACAAGTGCTGACTTGGTTGCACAGAATGATTTGAACCTTGTGAAACATGCACGTGACAGAAGCTTTGCACCCAGAAGCACGACCGCTATTAGCCAGCAGCTTTGCAAAGGTTTTTGGTGTTCATAGATAAGAAAAATTCACAAATCCACAAGCTCAGCTGCTATCTTTGACAGACCCCCACCAAGCAAGTCCTCCTATTCAACCTCTACATCCCATGAATCTGACAAAACCTGGGCATCTAACCAGCCAACCTGCCTGCCCCAACGATTAGATCAGCTGAAACAGGTTTCCTGGCTCAGACCCCGAGCTGAACAGAGGCAGCAGTGACCGATGGAGAAGGTTAGAGCAGAACAAAGATGGGTAAACTCCAAATTTCTTCCTCTTGCCCCATTTTTGGTTGCAGCAGGGAGAGGTTCCTCATCACCATGGCTTTCTCCTAGTGCCCGGTTCTTTCTAGAAAGGAGTATTTTCACCAGACACTTGGCATTTTACAAAAGCAGTGCCAGAATATCTTATAATACTCTTCAACCTCCAGCTTGCAATAAAAAATTGTAACCCTAAATATTTTACAAGGACATATTTACTTGTTTTGTATAAAGCAGATATGACAAATTTTGATGCAAAACTTGGGTTTGTTGTTCTTTAGTTGTGTTTGGGTTTTTTTTGACAGCAAATAAATCTGGTACCAGATAAAAAGAAAACAATATAACTCTGAATAAGGTCTAAAAATGTCAATACCAAAGATTGATGCAGCATGGAAACTGTGCCTTAGTGCCTAGGAACCAGGCATTTCTGTGCCTCACAGCTACTTTGCAGGGTTTTCAACATCTCTCTCTATATGCACACAGTTCTCAATTTATATAAAACAAATGTATAAACACACTGGAAGAGTCTTTGAGAAGAGTTGGTAACATAAAAAAAGAAGTTCCCACGATAAGCCAAATGGCAGAAATCATCGGACACTGCTGTAGAAGTATTCTTACATTTAAATGTACAGTAGGTTTTAATTATATTGCAATAAAGAGCTATATACATGGGCATTTTTTCTGATTTACTAGATCACTTCTTTAAATTATAAGCCAAGCTGTGTTTTTAAGAAAAACACTTTTTTAAAAAATAATTAAAAATAGAAACAGCACTGTAGCAAACATTTGGAAAATTTTCGGAGTCGATTGTTTATTGGGACTCCAACTGATTTTAATGAAAAATATGGTTATAATTTTAAAAAACAGCACTTTTATGTTTTGCATAAGGAAAGTCCCTACAATGCAACCTCCAGGGCACTTTTTAAAGAAAAAAAAAAAAAATCTCAAATGGTCGCAGGGCTCTCTGGCCAAAAGCCCTCCTCGAAAACCAAAAGATGTGGGTTGCAAACTATTTCAAGTATCCACAACAAGTGAAACTGGATGTAGAAAAGTATGTTCTCAACATTTACTTCTGTTTATGGTGAAACTGGAACCAGATGACCCCTAACAACATATTGTGTGAACGGGTAATTAACCAGCTGCAGATGGAGCCCAACTGCTGATCATTTACATTCGCGGCACTGATCATTTCCATCCAGCTCAAGGAAAAGGTCAGCTGGGGGGTAATCTGGGACGGTCCCTCCCATCAGAGCCTCCAAATGCATCCCCAACACTACAGGCTTCATCCAGCCAAAGAGTTATCTGGAGTGCAGAGCTCTGGGGAGCGACACTGGCCCAGTGCAGGACATCTCACCAGCTCCCGGTGCCGGACATCTCACTGGGGCTGTGCTGGTGGAAGAGAGGTTTGGGTCCTTCTCCCATGGGTTCCTGTTGCATGGTGGTTCTCCCATATGGTTTCCCTGCCTCACCTCTACCATCAAGACCCTCTCCTGCTCACTCCACCGCAAATGTTATCCCAGTCCTGTTTGGTTTCTTGTTGCTGTGAAGGTAACAGGAAAGATCTCCAAGAGACCCTAACTGGACTTGGATCAGCCTGCAGTTATGTTGCCTTGATCTTCCACAGTAACTTGGACTTTCGTCCCCTTTTCCAGTTCACTCATAGGAAATTTCTGCCTTCCCAGTACAGGCAGTGCCTCCTCCACCAGCTCTGCAGAGCACACACGAGGCAACGCCATTTTCTCCTGTCTCACCTGGAAACACATGAACACTGTTCTGACGTGGACCACAGCACTTCCGAAGCCGGTACAAAGGCAGCATTTATCTTTTTAGATCACTCCTGAGCCAACACGGCACTAACCTTTGGGATATAACACACCGTACGGAAGTTTCAGCAGGAACTGAGGTTGTTCAGACATCAAAGGGCTGGAGATGATGACTCTTCAACTACAGGAGCCCCATTTGCTAAATGCCAATAAACCCCTAAATCAGGATCCCCTGTGCTAGTGCCCATTTGGAAAGAGTTTTTAACCAGCAGCCATGTTTTATCCCATTTTTTTGATAGCTAAAATGCAAGTCACCATGACTTGATCACACTTTTATATGCACCCAAACCTCATTTAAATTAGGAATAAAACAGCACTACCAATAGTACACATATACACATATGTATACATACATATACACACACACACTTTTTAAAAGGGCCAGTTTCATCAAGCTGAAAACAATTATGAGCCAAATCAGTTGGGAAAAAGAACGTAATCAGAAAAATATGAAGACTAATTGAAAATTGTTTAAGAACATTTTAACTAGATGCTCCAAAAGCCACAATCCCACAACTGAAAAAGGCGGCCACGCTAGTTAAAAGGCAACCTGGCTCAGACGGAAGTTAAGGAGGCTATAAAAAAAAGAAAAAGGGAACATGACAAATGGAATAAAGAGAAAAGCTCAAGCTGACAAACAAAAATCTGGTGTTAGGATGTGTAGATAGCTGATACAGGAAGCAAGAGGATACATGAAGAAATCAATGGCTGGTTGAGTTAAGATTATCAGCGATTCCTTCTTCTAAGTACATTAAGAGTGTAACAGTCTAATGGATTGTTCCTCTAGCAAAAGGAAAAGGTTGGGGTTTTTTTCCTGTGGAAGTGCAGAACTGGAAAAAAAAATGTGTTCAATAGTATCTTATTCTGCACTGCTAAGGGAGGTCATCATATCACAGACATGCAAAACACTTGTCCTCTTGCACTGCCATGCAATGAAATGGCAAGTGGGATAGCAAGTCATTTTTAGTTCAGTAGGTAGTACAATTTAGATGTACAAGCATGGAAATATTGTCATGACTTCTCCTAATATACTGAATTTAGTTGTGGTGTCCAAATTCAAGAAGGTGGGTGAAAAACTGCTCTGGTTTCATACCCAGCAGATGACCAGACTGGAAAAATTGAAATTTTTCCATTGGGAAGCAGAACTTGACTGATTTCTTCCACCGCAGTGAAGGTTAGTGAACTGTAAGTACTCAGCCAGGGAACTTGGGTTTGCAGTTTAGTGCCACAAAATCAATCCAAGTATTTCAAAGAAAGCCAAAGGTAGACTAGAAATTAGGTCCACGTTATTATCAAAGAGATTAAGTGAATAGACACATCAAGTACAAAGTACCTTAATATTTGGAGAGAGCAGAAGACTGAAGAATATCTTGGCAATTATTTTCCACTGATTGTATCTGCAATCCTTTAGGAAACGAAGGGAACAAACATTAAAAAAGAGGAAACAACAACAAAGCACAGAAGACAGAGAGCAGACAGGCAACAAAAATTTGTGAAGAGTGGAAGTAAACAGCACAGAAACCTGCCAATTACACTAAATTAAGGTATTTGCACAACTGAAGACAACAAACTTCAAGAGAATTTTAAGGGAAATTATATCCACAACTGGATTGACCAATCCATCTGGAAAGACTGGTCAGTGGACACATTCAGGAAAGACTGAAAGGTTAGGAGGGGACAGAAAGGTGAAAAGTATCTGCCTGGGACCCAAGAGAGTGGCGAAAGTTGAAGGAGCTGCCATCGCGAGAGATGAGAGCAGAGCACGACCCCAGAGTCCAGGAAAGCAGCTGGTGCAGAGCTTCGACAGCTGAAGGGTTAGAAGGGACAAAATGGGTTGCCCAGCTCTACAAGGATGATGGAGATCCATTAGCACCCATCTACAAATTACACAAAGCATGGGCCACCAGAACGGGATGAACACGGCACATGGACCCAAATGGAGGAGCATGTAAGGGATTTCTCTTAAGAGCTGTGTTAGGTTAACACTTAAAAACATTCAACTAGCATTGCAGGAATGACAGATTTTCAAAACCTATGGGATGAGAAAATCAACAGCATCGTACCTTGAGTTGTTTTGCCACCTTTAGTAAATAAATCTGGAGACAACTAACACCCACTGTGCACTGTCTGGGTTTGGTCTGTTGACCTTTGAGATTTTGTGAACATTTAAATGTAAATGGAAATCTTCTTGCTTAAAATGAACATTTTCTATAGAAAACCTGTTGTCCTTTAAGCTGCCCAAACACCTCGGTCTGGACTGAGAACAAGTAGACAACCCTTAAGCCTGGAAATGGTTGGTTTGGGGGGAAAAAATGTACATATATATAGTAACAAAGAGTGAAAATTCAGAGAGGGGCACCCAGACCGTGTCTCATCCCTAATGGCACCATTTGATACCAGGCAATGGTAATAATTCAACAAGAATAAATATATGCCAGAGACAACCAAAGAAATACTTTCCTAGTAAGCCAAACCATGGTGTATACAATGCTGCCCTCTCCCCCAAGGTCAGTCCTCCTCCGTGAGTCAGAACTCGATTCATTTTCCCGTAACACAGCAAGTTTAACAATCCAAGAATTTTAAAGTTTCATCAAAATCCATAAACACATTTTATTCTATCCAGAAGAACATTGAACTTGGCGGGACAGAGTACCACAGCGGTGGCCCCAAGTCAAGAAAAATCCTCTTTTGAAGAGTCAAAACATCTCCCAGGAGTTAAATGAAGTAGGTCTGGAAAATGGGCATCTACTCTAAATACAAATATTCTCCTTTGTCATAAACAAAATACCCATAAAAAGCTGGTAATTATTCCACATTTACATTAACAGCATGTTAAAAACATGTCATCCTATTAGGTGAGTGAAGTTATCCGGATCAGACAAATTGGCAAACTGAGGCATACGTGGATTAATAACTTGCCCAAGGCCACACATTGAGCACTATCAGAGTCAAAATCAGAACACCAAAATCCTCGCCTGCTGGAGCTGTGCTCAACCCATTTTTTCTTTAAACTCTCGGTTTTTTTCTTTTTAACTTGGTCTTTGCCACGAGAAGAAAAACAGGAAGTACGAATCCTTTATTCCTATAGGCATAAAGTTTTAAGAGATCACAGTAGTCAGGTAGTCTGACATCCTGAAGAACACAGACGAGGAGTCATCCGCTAATTAATACCTACTTCAAGGTCAGTAGTTGTGGTTGAACTGGAACACAAAGCTTTTAGAAAAAACAAGCCATTCTGATTTTAAAGGTTTTCCAGGGATGATGCAATATCCACCACAAATCTTGATGGATTGTTCCAGTAGCTCATTACCTCCACTCCCATACCTTTACCCCATATTTGACCTTCACCATTACATCTTATCAAACCTTTGGCTGGTTACATTAAAACAGTAGCTACTAACAGTGTTTCCTAACAGACATCCAGAGAAGTAGAGGTCACAATCCTCTTCTTTAATAAATTAAAGATACTAAGTTCCTCAAGCCTTGTATCATAAATCCTGTTTCCTAGGCCTAATCTTGATGAAGGTTCAAATTGTTGCATCTTTGTACAACAAAACCAGGAATAACTCTAGCAGTATTAGGACAACCTCTGTGTAAAACTCTGATGCTTAACAAAGGCAAATATTGGGTTGCACGGAGAGATGCTTTGCAGGTGAAATAAAACACTTGCCACGAGTATGTTCAGTAACGCTCGTGACATGGCTTGCTTGCAATTTTTGCCTGAACTGTATTATTCTACATCCTGCAAGGTGCAGCAACTGGGGAGGACAGGTCAAAAGTTTAATTAAAAAAATTATTTAGAAGATAACAGTCCAAGCAGAGGTCTTCTATTCTACTCTAATTTGTCAGATAAAAAAATAGGTCCTTCTGTTCCCATATGGATTTTGACCATAAGAAAGCTCATTCCTTTAGGACATCCTACAGTCCACTGGAATTCATTTCACAGCAAAGATTTTTTTATTTTTCACTCCATCCTACCCAGACACCATATGTACCCAGAGGTGTCTCCAGAGGACCCTCAGTAGCATTTCTCCGTACCTCTAACTTCAACCTCTTCCTTAGTATATCTGTAAAACCAGCCCACCGTGTCCTTTAGCAGTTTATATCAACTTATCTGCCATGTTCTTCAAAGCTGCCAGGATAACCATGCCTGGCTGAAAACAGATTCACTGATGAATCTGTTGCATTAGAAGCAAGACATTTAAGAGCCGTACATGACCAGAAGGGCTTAATATCCATCTCATGTGATAACAGGAAGACTACTACTCTGCAGGAGGAAGACTTTGCTGGTTCTTTCTTCATTACAATAAAATAAGCAGCAAATTAGCCATCACAACAAACCATTTAATAAGGGGAAAACGAGCTGAATGTGAACTAAGCAATCCCATACTATTATACAACTCTTCTATTCTATACAGTAACAAACACCACCACCCCTAAACTCAACAGAAGGAAACACGTGTAAAGATCTTATTCAGCCTCAAGAGCTTCCAGATCAATGAGACTATGGTAATTGGACAAGTCTGTATCCATCATTAAAGAAAAGAATAACCTTAAAAATATAATTAGACCTACAATCAACAACCTTTGAAAAAGTACTCACAGTTTTCACATTGCTCAAGATCTGGTAGGAAGAGTGCAGACTGGGTGAATAAGAAATCAATTTTTATTTTCCCTGTTCACTTTCCTTCTTCCCGTGGCTCCAATTTATAAGACATCCCCAAATCATGCACCTCTGCTTCAAGTTAAGTCTGGAAAATTTTTCACAGGCGTGTGTTGAGAACATACTTCACACTTCACCAACCACATGCACATTGCCACATATCTGCATGATACAAACAAAGCCCCCACCAAAACTAGGCTAAAGCGAAGCCTCTGACTTAATTCTACTATCAATCCACTGCATGATTTCCGGGAGCTGCCACCCAGCATTCAGCAACCTGACCTGAAGTTCACATTTGGTCAGCACTTCTGATAAACGGTACTTTCCAATTGGTTTTTACTGAGGTTTCCAAACGAACTGTAATTTTCCACATTTTCAAAGAAACTAACCCTTCTTTGTGTCCTGGATGGCCTTCAAAGTTTTTATTCAATTTTATTTCTACGTTCTCTTATATTACTCCTCCTCCTAAGATAGTAAGGGGATTGTTTTTCTACCACCATTTTTAGTAATAAGTGGCAGAAAACTCAAAAGTTATCACCTAAAATTAAAAAAGGAGAAGAGGAAGAAGAAAAACTGTTAGACAAAATCAAGAATTCCTAACTCAGTCTAATATTGTTTGTGAGAGTAAAACAGATGTCTACAAATCAAGTAGACCATAATTTCTCATCACAACAGTGCAGGAACGTATTTCAGATGAAGCTTTTTTGAGTGTTGGGGTTGTTGGGGTTTGGGTTGGGTTTTTTTAAGGGTGCCTTAAGAGAGAGCTAAAGTGCTGAATGTTGCACTCAGACCAGCAGCTCTCAGACTGCATATCAGGAAATCTTCCCAGCAGCAAATAAAACAGAAAAATCCTTCTAAACACAATGAAATGGAAGAGAGAGAAAAGATGACCACATGCTAACAGGGTATAAAAAAAAAACCTTACAAAATTCCAAATAAAAGAAGAGTCATAAGTCACAAGAAGCACCTTCCAAACTAGACTTTTGATTTGCAACTGCAGATATTAATGACATGCAATTAATAAATCAAGACCTTTACCCCCTAAAAGAACTCAGATATTCATCTGAAACAGACCCTATAGTCAGATCAGGTTTTTTTAATTCTTGGTGCTCTTCCGAGATACTAGATACATCAAGTACCAGTGACTTATTCCAATATATTATTTAGTGCCTTGAAAAAAAATTGCCACATCTCCTCTGCTTGCTACCACCTCCAGGTCTCCTCACCACCCAGAGGACAACCCAAGCTATTTCCAAAGTGTGATGGAGGAAACATCACCACCACCAAGGCAGCAGCAAGAGGAAGCTGAAGGCATCCTCACACCCAAAAAGGCATTGGAGGAACCAGAGCAGATGAGCAAGGCAGGACAAATTGTGCAAACCATACAAAGTTGGCAAGCTGAGAGACACTGCAGACTCTCAAGAGGGTGGAAATTATATGTTTCTAAAGTTGCAAAAGCCCCATGCAGTCGAACATCACTTTTTTGGTTAAGTATTTTGCAGTTGTCTTATGGAAGCAATAAGCATGCGCCATGCCGTGTGCTGAACAAAGCACGTAATTATTTATCATGGTTTACTACAAGAAAAAACCCAACAGACTAGAGGTCCAGAAGGGCCTTTGAGTCATGTCCAGTTAAGGTAGCTACCGCACACCAACCCCTTCGGCACACACCGGCGCTCAGCCCTCCGTACAGGAAAATGCTTACTCTGCAATTTCTCTCTTTCAGCCACCGTCAGGAATGAGGTCTCCTTCCGAGATTTGCAACACAACCGGCCAAGAAGGGAGAGCAGTTTTGCTGAAGGCCACATAATAGTTTCCTGGTAATTATCCTCATTCCCTGCTCACCGGGCTACACCGACATCAGTAGCTTCAACCTCACAGTCAATAAATAAAACCTTTAAGCAACAGCATTAAAAAGCATATATTAAGCACAGGACTCCGGAGTAAGCTTACCTCTCTGCAAGGTGTTCTTTAATCTTTACAACAAACCTACTGAAGTACAAAACCTTACGCTGGAAACCAACACCAAGCCGCAAGGGCTGAAGACAAAGTGATTACACTGAAACGAAGCAGGTCCTTTGCTATGACCCACAGCAAAAGGGGCCCAACCTAGCACCAGGGACATCTGAGCCACCGCAGGTCTTCAGGACCTGGAAACCTATTCAAGAACAAATGAATGAGTTCTCATTTTAGCCTGATTTTCATGATCTCAGAGGGGCACCTCTAAGGCCTGGCAACCTAAGACAGTATTTCTACAGATGACATGATTGCCATCTTTTACACCAGATGTAGAAAATCATTCTGAGCCTGATGTGAGCAACCTTCACCTTCTACAATTTTGAAGTTTTGCACTTCCCCAGGCTGTTTCTTGCCCCAACTTGTGTCCTACCCTCACTACACCACAAATTCTGCCAGCCAAAAAGCAAATATTCAGATGGTAGTTTAGGAAGACACAAATTAAACTAATAAGCATCAACAGGTCTTTAGTGGCCAAGAGACAAGTTCTTAGATTTCTGGGTAACATAAAACACCTTGGTACCTCCCTCCACATATAGAGAAGAGTATAATGTCAGTACTCGTTATTACAGTCTCAAATCTCCTATCCGTGTACTCAAAATTAACGTTGAAGTTGAGTGATCACAGCACACAGGGACACGGTTAGATACAGGGACATTAAATACATCAAGTTTCAAGTGATCAGTGCCTTTAGTGAAATAATGCCAGTTGTATACAGCAAGTTAGCATAGTCAGGGCAGCTTTTGAGTAAATCGTTCTGGTCAAAGAAAAACAGAAAAATGTGTGGAAGTCAAAGGTATAGCTAAATGCCCCAGAACAATGAAAAAAACACAACTTCCCTTAAAAGTTTCTCTTCTGATCTATTGCCTGATGCAGCCAACTGCAAGGAAATTGTGGATCAAACACTACATAATTTCAATACAGCTATTTTTACCTTCAGATACTTGGAGTATCACAAGCCTAGCACCTCTCCACCTATTTTTTTTGCTTTTGTTTGGTTTGAAATAGCAATTCTTAATTACTTTCCTTAGGTCCTCCCCAAGCGCCATTTGCTGCTGCTCTGCGCCTTCCACTCGGCCAGCTCTGGCTTTGCGGACATAAAACTCGCATCCAAGGTGCAGTGATGTGGGATGCTGAAGGATCCAGCTCCAAACTGCTCCACAGAAGATGGCATCCAGCACAGAGCCTGCTCATTCCCACCTTACACTGATTTCTACGGTAACACATTACTTCTTTCCTCTTCAAGCATTGCTGCCTTCAGCTCCTAACTGCTTTTGTTCCCAGGTCCTTTATGGACCTGATGGTCCTTCCTTAATGGAAGCTCACTTTGCAGACAGGTTATTATTCCTTTTTCCTCACTAGTGGTAGCAATAGTAGATAGGTGTCATCTGACATCTGTGCATCATAGAGATCCCTCACTGCTGTATTAATTTTCATGTAACTAGTGCAAATATTAGTGGCAGTGCACTAGTCATGGGAAGTGGCAAATGGAGTGACAAAGTGATCTTCTGTCCATCACATAAAATGTCGTGCTCACATTAGTATCCGCAGCATTCACAGTACCCAGTCCTAACACAACGTATTCACATAATGAACACCCAATAATAACATCCCAGACAGCAAACATTCTTCTTTTATTCCAAACCCTGTGTTCATTTTAGGTCATTATGGTGATATTTGACATCTTTTTAAACACATATGAATAGAAAATGGCATTGATGAAGCAACAGTCAGACAAGGAGGTAAAACTGCCTGCTGCTTCACAAACCCAGTAGCCAAAAATAAGGTTGCCCTTCATCTCCAAGTACATACTTACAGGTATGTGAAATCAAGGAAGCAGAGCAGGGGTGAAATGCGAGTGCGATGATTGCTCTGACCCTTCTAACAAGCAAACATCCTGATTACCACTAGAGAAAACAACTGCGTAAAAAGCATTTCACTTACGGTACCCTACGCTCGCAGCGTGCTGTGGAAGTCAAGAGGCTATAATCACACATTTCACTCATTTTTGTCTGGGGAATTCAAGGCACAGGTTTTCCCTGAAGAGAATCAACCAAGAAGAGATGGATGACTTGCAACCACTCAGCCCAGCTCTCGCAGGCAACACAGAAGGGTCCTTTATGTTGCATATCTAGTTTTATTTTACTTACTTCCCCAAACCCTACAACCACAGCCATTGGGAGCTTTGATTTAAAGCACAAATTAAAGGGGAGAGAGGGAAGGAAGACAAAAAAGCTAACTGCAAAACATACATCAAATGCAGAACAAAATAACTGACCCGAAGCCGATGGAGCTGCCTCCGCTTCTTCCACAAGCTATACCAGAGGCTGCTCTGCCAGGTGCCATTTTTGCAACTCAACCAAAAAATAACGTGATGATTTCATCTGATTTCCTATCATTTAGTCCCTGAACCTTCTAAGACTTCCACAAAGATTACAGCCTGCAGATACTAGAACAGGTCTCATTTGGTAGTTGTCCAGCTATCCTAGAGTACGAACATGGAACACAAGGGGAGAAAAATGTTTGATTATAAACAAGAGAGGATCTGGCATTGTGACCAACCTGCTCAGTCATAACAGACACATGAAGTGACCGTGTAATTTCAGATTCCTAAACTCACCTACTGGAACATGTCAGACAGTCACTTCTTCTACAGTTAGGGAATTTGTCTAGGAGGTGGCCTCACACACTACCTTATCCTGCCAAGGATTAATAGGATCTCAGGTGTTAAAAATTAGAGTTAATGATTGAAAAAAAACATGAGTTTCAGAGAAGGAGATGTCCAGACCACTTGCAGCGAGGAAGAATCGTATCTGAGCACTGAGCGTTGTCTGATACACAACAAGAGGTTCTCTGAAGTTACCAAGCCATTAAAAAATCCTGTGCAACCCTAGCTGAGGACGCCCAAGCTATCAGTTTACACTTTAAGGGCTTAAATAAAAACTCACATGGCATTGACTCCCTAGAGATGCATACACATCCTTAGAGAGGGCATCACTTTTAATTTTTTATCAACTGATTTACCGCAAAGCTGTAGACCAAAGACAGAGATGCTCTAAGACTCAGCTACAAACCCAAACCTCTTCATCTGCCCAGTTTTATCACTAGGAAAAAGCAGAGCACATCAGATGTGGACAAAGCAATTACTAAGATTTGCTGGTAAAAACAATTCTCGGTGCTTCCATTTAAACACTTCTCAACATTGTCTATGTTCAGAAATACACATTCCTTTAAGGTAGCCATGGGTCAGCGGAAGAAATAAATTGGGCATTTTGCTCACATGCAGCTTTTAATGGATTAACAAAGCTTTCCTAAGCCATGACTGTGATTTAATCCATACACTCAGCAAACAGGATCCCGATCTCCAAGTCTGGCCAAGATACATACGCTGGAGGTTGAATGCTCCCAACAGAAGCTCTTTCCCTTCCCTCAGAAGGCTGCTTTGGAAGGACTGCTCCCAACAGCAGGCCTTGCAGTGCTTCAGTCAAGCATTTCTAACCTACAGTCAGCACTAATGTGCGCATGGTAAAAAATAGATTATTCCAAATCTCCACACATCCCCCTTCTAAAACTTTGGGGTTATTCCAACAAATGGAAAAATACTTCAAAATATTAAAGGGCACCTCCTTAATACCTCAATTTTGACTGTTGTTGAAGTCCTGCATTAAAATCTGACTTCAGGGAAGGGTGAAAGGAGGAAGAAAAGGAAACAAGCAAAAGGCAAAGGGGGTAAAAAAAAAAAAAAAGAAAAAAAAAAACGCACTTTGCTCTCATTTTGCAAGCTAAACCGAACATTGAGCATTTTCCACTGCTTTTATTTAAACCAGATCCACCATCCAGGACAGACACACTGGCAGGCCTACCTCCATCAGGAATCTGTCTCTGGAGAAGTACACTGTGGAGCTCACAGGTAGATCAGAAAGGGGTTCACAGCACCTCCAGCTCTCACCGTGTTCTGGTTGTTGCTGAGGGGTTCTGCATGCAGCCGAGTCAAACACAGACCCCAGGGCTGCAGCGTTAACTCGAGTGATGGAGGGAGATGTAACAGAGCAGATAGGAAAGAAAAAGAACCACGTTTTCCTTGTGGTGTCACATCCATCAAGCAGGGAAGTCAGGAAATGGAGTGATGTCTGCTGAAAGGGCACCAAGCACGGGCAGGACACAGGGGATGGACTGGTGCCACCGCTAAGCTGCCATGGGACGCTGGCAGTCGTCACCCATCTGAGCACATGGCAGCTCCCTCCTGCTCCTCGTCCCCCTGTGCAACATGGTCTTTGGAGAAGAAACCACAGTCCCTACGGACACACAGCACTCTATTCATTAGGGGCCAGTCTGAATTTCTTTTTTCCACTACACAGGAACAATAGTTCAGCCTATTGAGGCAAAGAGCCAAAAAGTTTGATATGGAAGAAGTGCATCTTAGTTACACCAAGCTTTGAACAAAAGCCCTGCACAACCAGTAGCACAGCCTCTCCCCCACAGCCCCTCTCCTGTCCTTCTCCCGTTAACAGCTACTGAAGTTTGGATTTCAGTTGTTTGGACCTTCCTGGCCACGCCAGAGACCAGATTCAGTTCTTTCACTGCTTCTTCATCCATCAGATTTTGCATCCAGCTCTTGCTGATAACTACAACTGACTAATTCTCACTCTTTCCACTGCACTCTATATCCACAAGCCCCACACTACCTCTGGTTGCTGCTGGAGTAGCTTCCTTCAGCTTTCCCATTTACAACAGCCCCTGTGAATTTGCTCCACCAGCAGCTTCTGCCTTCATGGATGCGACGCCGCAGACCCACACAGCAACTTTTCATTAGGTCCACGTGAGCAACGCCTCACCAACAGTCAATGCTCCAGAGCAGGGGAAAAAAAAAAAAAAAACCTTAGTATGTGAGCTGCAACGTAGGCACAGGATGAGGGATGTTGGCAGGACAAGACCTCATTCACCATTTGCAACTCATTACTTCTGGTTTTGGACAGCACGGAGCCTCAGCACACCAGACCTACCTATTGAACCCAGCATAGATCACCACTGTCAACAACTATCAGCCTGGTAGGCTTGTGCATGGGGGGAGGTGACCAAAAGCAGCAGCAATACTGGAAGACAGCAATGAGGTTACCAACACAGCGTGTCTTACCAAATCGTGAGAGTCTACATTAAGTTCTGGAATGCTTCCTGCCTGGTTTAGCTTTCCATCTGTTGCCAAACAGACCCCATAGCACATATATTTCTATTTGTATCCTGGTATTTGGCAACAGCAAGAAATATTTCTTAGCAAGAATAAAAAAAAAAAGTCTTCCATTCACACTGAAACATCTACTGGACATCCCTGTGGGCCTAATTCCCAGAACACTGAAATCCAAACCTCCAAATGGGAAAAATATACTGATTACCTGCCAGTAACCTCAAGAGTGGCAAGCCAAGCCCTTAATAACAGTCTGCATTACCATCTGGCTACCACACAGTAACTGGGAAAATGTTATTGTTCTGAGTTTGACTTACTTGTCAAGATAATTGCTTCAGTATTAATTAAATGTTCCTCTCTGCAGCTGCATAGAAAGCTCACGTGGATAATTTACTGATTGCACAGTATATGCTTCCCTTGAATTAGTGGGCACAGCATGACCGCTAGACCCGAGTCTGTCTGTTAAACACTAAACATTAACATTTTAGAGTCTAAAAACCAGAGTATCTGTTTCAGAAATTTGAAGGCCAATTACAAGCATGACTTTTTACACCCTCCGAACAATTAAAACATTGGGGGGGGACGGGGGGACCACCCCACCACCTACTCAAGCAAAGCATTTGGTGCTGAAGTCACTACCCCGCACACCCACTCACTTACATCTAAGTCACCAGAGTTCACTGGCACACAAATATTTCTCAGCTGAGGATGCAAAGGCATTTCATAGTCACGCAGCTGCACAGAGCCACCAGGAGAAAATCCACCCAAAGCTCTGCTCAAGGCTGTCCAGAAGAACTGCCTCCATCTGCAGCCAACTGCTGCAGTCACGTCTAGAAGCTGCTCAGCCGATGGCTGTCCTCCTTCTCCTACCTTCAACCTCAGCTTCAGCACAGCAGTCATCTCTCCCCATGGGGTGCCCCAATCCCAGCCGCTTCCCCACCTGCACATGCTCTGGCTCAGCCTCAGGAATAAATTGATATTTTTTTAGCCACCCCTCATTCTTCTAATGTTCATCTGCTGCTAATCCTACTCACAGTCTACTTAAATATTATATGAATTAATATTAACTATGAAGGTAACAGCAGAACAAAGGGCCTGAGAGTCCACAAAGAATTGCTGACAGTTCAGAAATCTTGCTGCAGATTACCTAACAGGGGTCACTATCATTACTCCTCAAAAAGCCACACTACCTTAATTAAAGAGCCTGACAAATTATAATCAAGACTGGATCATCATATTTACATACCCACTTCTACCAATTAACCAAATCAACCATTGCTGCAGCTACAAAATACTTTATTACTTGCTTTTTCAGCTCTTGCCAAATTGTAACAAGTTTTGTCCAGCATCCCAAGCCTGCCTCAAAAAAGTGCAGGATGCTTAAAATGACATTTATTTTCCTTTAAGTTCTGCAGCCCTATTTCCACACTCTCCTTCACAAAGAAAATGAGGAGTAGGGTCAAGATATTCCATCCGGAAAGCTCAGGCCAAAATCTTTTCTACATTCCCCTGGCCGCATCTCAACCGCTTCTTCTTCTGCATTCAACGTATGACCCAGTTTGGAAGAAACTAAAGGACCCAAAGAGCCCAGAGGTTCTCAGGAGGAGAGGGAAGGGATTGTCCTGACATGGATTACATTGCTATGTTGTTAATTACATCGAGCCAGTTTTCTATTGAGATTACAGACTGCGACACTGCCGTTGTAACCTCTGAAGTCTCTCCAAAACCTTCTTTCACTGTTGCTAGCTTAGCGCTCTTGGTCGAGTCCCAAGCTGTGGAAATTTGGGCTGTGTTTTGATCAAAGCCCTCCTCGTGTTCCGTGCAAATTTCAACACTTGTGGTCGCTGGGTTCCCCCGCCAAGCTCAAGCCGTTGCCTTTCAACACCCGTTGCTCCCTGCTTCTTTCAAGGGGTGATTAGGCACGGCTCTCAAGCAAAGCTGGTATTTAAGAAGTTGTTTGAAGGCCTGGGACAGGGTTTTACATAATAATCATGAGTTTGTTTAATTAGGCTCTACAAAGTGTTTCAATTTTAGATCAAACCATTCAACTTTTTATCCCCTTCTCAGAGATGTAGTCTATCTTGAAGGAACTATGAAAACTGAAAAAATTACAGAAGCAAATGAGCTCACAGAGAACCACATGAGAAGGACACACTTCCAGCCCCCAAAGATCCCCATATCTCCACGTGCAGGGGCTCCTCAGCAAAGCCCAGCTCCTGTCTCCAAGAACACAGCCTTTGTTAATGAAGTCAGAGCATCGTCACCTCATCTTGCTGGCAGCCTGAAGACCAAATCAAACCCATACATCACTGACAGGCAAAGAACTAACACAGCTCCCTTTGACTGAGCTATAGTAAGTCTACTTCTTCCAAGCACAGTGTTCGTATTGGACATACACAAAAGAAAAGGTGTAACAACCTACTGCACCACACAACTAGGAGATTCTCTTAATGAAAGAAACCAAACCTCTCAGGGTCATTTCTGATCTACACAGCAACAGCCTTCTCCATTGGGGGCCTTATCTGAAGAAATGAAATGTCAAGCTCTTTCACTGTGTTACTGTTCAACACAGAATGTTTCCTTAAATGCAGGAGTCCAAAGCAAGATACGCCAGGGCAAGCGTTTTCCCCTAGGCACTAAGATATAGATAAGGTTTCTACTAAAAAAAGGTATCAAACATACTTGTGGCAATTTTATAGCAATTTGTGCTCCCATGCCCAACAGATGAACATGCAGGGCTGGATGGCATCAGAGATGTGGCTTCCTTGCTCTGAGTCTGTCAGCGCTCTCAAGGACCAGATTCTGATGATATCCAAATACACTCTGGAAGCTGATGCTCCAACTGCTGACAGAAGTACCTGTCATCTTTAAAAAAAAATGTAATAATCTAGAAAAGCTTCCAATCATAAAACTACCTCTGCATTGACACTGGAATCATTAGGAGATCTCCCCTAACATGGGAAGCAAACCAATTTCTCCTGCAAGAGTTCAATCTGGGTAAAACTGAGAAGCAGGAGGAAGTTTTAATGTCCAAGGGGTGATAATAACAGCTGTTGGGTAGGGAAGTGTTTCACAGGCCTTCTCGAACACACTAACGGGGTCTTGCAGGCTCGACCCTTTGGCTGAACACGTAGCTACACTCTAGGAAGGGATCCAAGCTGTTCCACACTTCTAGTTGTCAGCAAAAAAAAATCAAATGGCCAACAAAGCCGATTCCTTCCTCTGGCCCCAGGGAGAGATTATTTCTTCTGCAACATCAGTTTTGAATTCACCTCGCCTCAAGTGTGCTGCAAAGACACTCAGTCCATGGCAAGAACACAGCTGATTTACCCTGGGACAGAAGAAGCAAAGGGCAAATATCAGGTAAATCAGAGCTGGAGCTTCATTCACTGCAGGAGACGACTTTCCCTCTGGACAGACTGACTCCTTGTATGCAAATACCAAAATGCCATTACATTAGTCACAAGCAGGACAAGAGTTACCCAGAATGAATGCTTCTATTCAAAGCCAACAAATACTATGTTCTCTCCCCGTGGCATCCTCTTCTGGACCAAGCTAAGCCCTGAATGACTTTGTTGCTCTTCTGAGCTGGCATCTGGCAGTGAGATCACTCAGCCTACGTCACTACAGCTGTGAAGATGCAAACCAAATTTGGTTGGGTTTTGTTCGATTAGCTGAAAAAAAGCAAGGTCTGACAAAATCTTAAGCTGTACTGATGGATACAAGTGTGAAACACACCAAGGGTAACAGGAATATCTAAACTGGTTTCAAACTGTAGCACAGAGAAACATAATTTAAGGTCAAAAGCCAACATTCCTAACTGACTCCAGTATTACTGGGATTATTCTTACCCTTCCATGATCAGCTTTCTGTTTTTTAATATGCTTCAAAGACAACTACAAAACCAGGTAGCTCTGGTCTTCCACACAGACCCTGAACTTCTGAAGCCTCATAGGCATGAATCTAAGGTACTCCAGAAATAATTTTAAACTTTCTGAACAGAGTCTTGAATGGATAAATTATTCAGCCATGTTCCTTGAAGACACACAAGGAGCACCCATGAGATCAAACAGAAGCTACTGAAGATGAGAAAATAAAGCTGCTATCCATATGCATGAAGAAAGAGCCATCTATAAATAGCAAAGTAGGAAGTTAAGTCTCCTTTAGGAACATAATTTATATGAAGTTGTTTTTGTTCCCAACTTCAGAAGTGAGAAATAGGAGGAGGAATAAAAATTTATTGCAATCTGATGTAGATGTTGGACGGCAGCTTTCATATCTTTGCATTCCCAGAAGCTGCTTTACGTGAGAGAGCGCTGCGGCTCCAGAACAGTGCTGAAAGCACAAGCTGCAGAGCAGCAAAGCACTCTCCCCAACACACTCAAGTGAATACGCTCTCAGAGCTCGTTGACTTCATTTTGCCCAGGTCTGTTTGCAGCCACGTTAAAAACCAACAGGCTAAGAGCTGCAAAATGGGAGATGCAGCAGAGTGCAACTCCAGCCCTCTGCTCAGCGCCTTGCACCTGCACAGGCTCCCCACTGCAAATGGTTGCGTCCCACTGCGCTTCGAGACATCTCTTTAACCTGCCAACAACCTCCAGTCTTTTTTAGATTGTCTGTCTATAACTAGGAGGTTTGCATATAAACTCAGGCTGTGCAAAGCTCTCCTAAAATCTTCAGGAAGACTTTGCCCCATCCCTGGAGGTGTTCAAGGCCAGGTTGGATGGGGCTTTGAGCAACCTGGTCTAATGGAAGTTGTCCCTGCCTATGGCAGGGGGGTTGGAAGTAGATGATCTTTAAGGTCCCTTCCAACCCAAACCATTCTGTAACTATGATTCTAAGAAAGCCTGTATGTCCAAGCTTCCTACCACTCCATGAGAAAAATGTTTTAGGGAGAGAGCTCCTAGGTCAGGGGGTTTTTTTAGTTAAGGAGCTCACCTGCTGTACCTCTCACTCGTGTTAGCAAAGCAGAGATCCTTGAAGTTTCAGAAGATACTTCATCTTCTGGGGTGGGAAGCTTGTCTACTGCTGCTTGGCAGTTGTCACATGGAAGGGAAGGAGAGGACACAGTTGCCTATGCGCTGTCTGGGTAAAGAGCAAGAGAGACATGTCCATTATAGCTAAATACCAAGTTCCTGAGGGATGGGGAACGCAGTAACATTTGCTGGCAGGAGCAACGTCAAATTGAGTTTAGACAAATGCCTGGAATGGACTAACAGCTGGGGAAGGAAAAAAAAAAGCCAAAATAAAACCCACAAACCTTTTGACTAAAAAAGGCAGCCAAGCAGCCTAGAAATAAGCAGAGAGCCAAAAATCTGCTAAACACCTTGCTGCTCTTTCACAGCAAGGCTACTGTCTTGCTCATCACTTCGTAGCCAGAGGCAGCAGAGACTGTGGGAACAGCAAGCAAAACTCTGACATTTGGGTTTGGTACAATGAACTCTGTATCTCAGCTTGTGCATTTCCACAGAAAAAAAGATTAAGAGACAGCGATACTTTTTCTAAGACAGCTGCAGACAACCAAGCCCTCACCACTGCCTGGAAAAGGCTCTTTGCTGGTCTGTGTGTGGCACCATAAATACATAAAGATGCTCCTTTAAGTGCAATCTGGAGAGATGCTTTCTCCCAAGGCACACAGCCCCAAGAAGCGTCTGTGTGCACGTGCTCCAGCTGCTCTGGGATTGATCCCGTGTGCCACACTCGATGCAGAGAAACAGGGAGCAGCCCCGATTTTATCTATTTCCCCTGCAGATTTCCTCCATCAGCCTAGGTCAAAGGCAGAGGCAACACTAAGCCCTGACACTGCTCCAAAAAATAAGATTCTCACTGTTTAAGAGCTGTGTGTACCAGATGGGGCCATCCCCCCTGGACAATCCAGGGTGCTGTCTTGATAGAAACCCCCTCAACGAGCCCCTCGGAAAGGCAGGAGCAGGATGACCCCAGATCTCATTACCAGCCCCGTCAGCAGTCCGACCCCCTGCTCCCGGTCCCCCGTTGCTGAACCAGACGGGAATCAACGGTTTGAACTTTCCCTCCAGACACATCTCAGCAGCACGGAGACTCAGGAAGAGAACCAGAAGCCACCAGCGAGGCAGGAAAAACCCAGAGGGAATTTCAAGCAGCAGGAGATTTGCCCACTGCCAGCATCCCGAGGATCTGCTTCTGCCCCCCACGCTGCCAGCAGGCTCCTGCTAGCAGACCTAGGGAGCTCGGCACAATAAAAACCATCAAGCCCATCCACTAAACACTTCCCTCCCCTCCCCAAATGCCCAAACTTCTCCTCCTTCCCTTCCCCTCAAAGCTTCTCAACAGTTCTGTAACATTTCAATTTTCAACCAGAGGACCTCCAGGCTCTCGCTGCTCCCAACTCCGTCACAACCACTGACGCTTCGCATCTTCTGACAGCCCGAATTAGAGCCCCAAAGTCTCCCACGCAGGGTTCCTGTAAACACGTCCCTATTACAGAGAAGTTGTTTCATTTTTTTTAAAGTGAGAAAAACCCACCAGGGAAACTTGAATACTTTAATCTTGGGCAAGAAGAGCAGAGCGAGAGCTTCGTTCTCCAGAACGCACCCTGCACCACTAATCCCCGCTGCCCGCCCAGGGACAGCAAACGAGCGCATGGACTGAGTAAGTGAGATGGAAGAAAGCCGGCTTTTTTTTTTTTTTTTATTTCAAATAATTATTTAAAGCTGCGAGGGACCTTGTTTTTAAAATCACACTGTGTGCACTCTATATATTACGCTCAGACTGACATGAAGAATTATAAAAATCCAACTGCTAGCGAGCTACATCAATACTGCTTATTTGTGATTTTGCTGTTCTGGATTTTCTCAGGCTGCAGACAATGCAATAAAAGTTCTCTATAAAACAATATTCTTCCATATTTTAAGAACACAGTGGAAATATTTCTTCTGCTCTTACTGTTTTCTAAAACAAAATTTCAATCTAATGCCAAATTTAAGCTATTTTCCAGCAAGCTTCAGTAATTTGGGATGTTGGAACTCGGAATCAGCAAAGCGCTGAGGAGCAAACTCAACTTTAAGCATGTGCTTAATTTCCCCTAAAGGTGACTTAAGCATGCTGAAGCACTTTTCTAAATAGTCACGGTTTGCTATATCAAGGCATTAAAAAGAATATAAAGTTTTGAAATACAGTTTAATAGTGACTTACGGTTTCTCTTCTAACTGAAAATGAAAAATTAATATGGATGCAATAGTATTTTTCTTGGTCACTACCATGTTTTTCCAATCCTCTGCATGTTATTGCACTCCATTTTATAGAGAAGCATTATTTGTTCAGCTGAACTATTCCCAGTTTATCCTGTATGATTCAGACATTCATTTGATTTTTGGACAATGGAGACTCCTTTTCAGAAATCGGAGGGGATTTACAGATATTTATTCTGTAAAAGTGAATTCTGCAAAGGTTGAATTGACCCAAGATTAATTTTTAAATTTTTTTTAAACAATTCTCTCGTACCAGGGCTCTCAAACTTCCACAAGCCAGTGGTGTCACTTCTGAAGTCCCAAGGGTATGGATGCAATGGTTCATGGGTCAAACATCTAACCAGGCATCTGCAAACTGGAAAGCTTTAAATAAAATCATTAGGGCACTGGACAAAAGTAGCCTTCTCAAAGACCATCTGCACCACGCTACTTGCCACAGCTTAAGGTCCACACCATTGCTCACTGCAAGAAATGTTGGAAATAGACTTCTTACAAAAGCCTTCTGGTGACAGTGAAATCATAACTTCAGCACAGACTCAACTGTTACCTTCAAATTTGCAAGACTAAATATAATTAATTTCACTGGGAGACTAAGCACAGAGTTTGGCTTAAGCACTGTAGAAGCAGGTGTCGCTAATACAGTCCTACACTCCCAGTTACACCTAGGCGAGAGAAGGCGCTTAAAAGGTTCCCCTTCTCTAAGACATCTCAGAAAAAGTTCTGCATTAAAACACAGCCTTATCATCATTCTGCAAGATCAGTAATTACTGAAATTATTCCTGCCCAGTTATTCCTGTTTGCAATTCTATAGTCACATGCTGCTTTTTTCCCTTCCCCTATCATTTTTAAGCTCCCAAAACAGAGAGGAAAAAGCAAGCAACTCGTATATCAAGAGTTCAAGCACCTATATAATGTCCCTAGACACACACACAGCACTTCACTACAGACT
Organism: Buteo buteo; assembly: GCF_964188355.1. Lineage (NCBI taxonomy): Eukaryota > Metazoa > Chordata > Aves > Accipitriformes > Accipitridae > Buteo > Buteo buteo. The sequence goes on from NC_134171.1 coordinate 1,688,220, forward strand.
TCTTCCCTTCCTCCAAACCTTCTATCACATTGCCTGGCAGCGTTCGTTTGTTCTGAAAAGTCTTAATATTTCCAAAGACAGGCTTGGTTTTAAAACCAAAAATCACCTGGCAGCGCCAACAGAAGACAATCCAAGGGTAGAAATGCTCCTAAGGAGGAACAGGTTTCTGGAGGGACATTCCCAGACTTGACCACAAACCCCAGGCAGATGGGTGGTTGCTCAGGCTGTAGCTTGAAAGTCAACTGAAACCAGAAGAACCAGAACCAAACCAGAGCAGTGGGGACCCCTTCGCTCCCATCAAAGCTGGGCAAGTTCATGGGATGAACTCAACCAAAGACAACACCTGATTTATAAACACCTTCCTCCTCCCCAAGTCCATTTTTCAGCCAAATTCACTTGGTTTACCCACAACGGCGCAACGCAAGGGGAACAAAGAGAAGGAGAAAGGTAACACTGCTTCTTTCCAGCGGCGATGCCCAAAGCAAGCCAGCAACCCCCCGTGGTTGCACTTCCATGTCCTGCTCATCCATCCTGTCCTCCGCTGCTCCACTCGCATGGCTCCATGAAGCTGCCAACGATGTGCAGAAGGATACTCGCAACGGCTGTAATTTCCATGGAGAAGCTGAGCAATCGCAAAGGAGGGTCAACACAGGGTCATGCGAGGACAGCAAAAAGCAAAAGCAATCGTGAAAAGCACTCGGGACCACTTGAAGGCAAACTTTCCGTGTGCCTCCTGACAGCTTATCACTGCCAGCTTGCCCGCCACAGCCAGCAAAGAGCAACTTTTCCCCAGCTGTGTCACTCCGCGTGCTGCTCTTAAAAATAGCACTTCTGCAGAGAATGCCTTATATTTCTCCGATGGTAAGACACATGTGTATAACATGTCCTGAGGTTAATTTGTTAATTTTGCTCTTGTTTAGGATTAGCTAGGTTAACAGCAGAAACCCAAAGGAAAATGTCAACAATCACGTCTTTCCTAGAGGGGGGCGAGGGGTTGAAAAGACTTCTTTCCTGACATGTGTCTGGTTTTACACTGTTGTTTTTGGCTCTTCAAAGGAAGGAAATTAAATGAACAGCTTCTTTTTTTATCCTTTTGGAATACTAAAAAGGATAAATGCTGAGCAACAAGGCTGCAGGAGGACACGAGGGCCTATTCTCTGGCCACACATTTTTGTCAAAGCTGTTTTAAAATTCTAAAGTCCCTCCAATATAATCCCCTGCAGCTGTCATCACCCACACACCAGGTTCCCAATAACGCTCAAGCCACAAATCTCCCTTAGCAAGATTTCAAGGCCATGGATATTGCAGGTTAGGAACCAAAGAGCAGTAGGATATTCCTTCCATAGCACCAAGCCAAGTTGCTAGGTCTCATCCTCCGAGACAGTCCTTCATGGTCTCACTATCTTCAGTGATGCTCTGCTCACACAAGCCCGTTTTCAAGCCCGTGGTCCAAATTCAAGAGGTTCTGCACCACTTCTGCAGCTCCTGAGCTGGGGCGATCCTCTACAAACATGCTCAGAGACTGTGGTCCTGTAGATGTAGCTGAAGATGTTAGGAAACCACTTTCCTCTGCTGAAGGGTACAGCCCCACTGCAGAGCCAGTAGGAAAACTGTGTGAGCATCCTGCATCTTCTCCAGTGCAAAGTCTGATCATGAAAGGTAATAACAGAAAATGCTACAGCTATTTCTGCAGCCAGTACTACAGACATGTCTGCAGCAGATATTAACCGCTGCCTGGTCCTGCTCCAAGAAGCTTATAAGTTACAATTTAGATGCCAAGAAATTCAATTCTTGCTGCAAGACTGCAATAAGAATTTTTAAAGGTATAAGGTACAAGAAGAACATCGTGCAAAGACAGGCAAGAAAGAGGAATAAACTGGCTAGAATTCCCAGGAAAGCAGGAGATAAAGTTACTTTCCAAGCCGGAGGTAAAAGGTCTGAGCTACTAGAAGTCATCAGAAACAGTAGGGTGCAAGACACAAGGTACAGTAACAAACCCTTCCTGGACCGCTTTTCCAAGACAAATATAATGACAGCGTCAATGTTTTTCATTTATAACACAGATACCTTTGTTGGTAGCCAAGAGAGATACAGACACTGGGGTTTGGCAACAGCTTCCTAAAAACATACGGCAGCCTTCCTGCTCTCTTATTTTACTTTGCTCCGCCGTGGTTTCTTCTGTTCTGGCCTCCTCTCTACAGTCTTTTCTTGACCTTTCTCTTCCTAAATACAAATTCCTCATTCCCCCCATCTGCCACCTCTCTTTGCTTCTCCTCGGCAAATCCTGCTGGGAACACAGAAGCCCAGAACGATTGAATGATTTTACCTATAAATATGTATAGTTACGTAACCGAACATTGGAAGTAGGTTTGTGCTCTGTGCACAAGCTGCTGCACCAGGTCACTTTCTGCAATTTATAATTTAATAGACATCAAAACAGGAAAACATTTAGAGTTATGCAATAGGAGCGATTATTAAAAACAGAAACAGACATCAGCTCCTAAAAACAAATCTGGAGCAGCCAAGTGGTGTCCGCGTAGCTAACCCAGTTCAACATTACTGCCGCCTCCATCTCAGCATTTCCCACCATGTGTTTCTTCGTCTGAAACTACATCAAACTCCCCAGGAGAGGGGCTGTCCTGCTCCTTCAGGTCAGCAGCTGGTTCCCGATGGAAGTGTCTTCAAAGGTGCTCTTCAAACAGGCACCTTCATGCACCCCACCACCCACCGCTCACCCCTGCCAAATCGGCACAGACTGTCATAACCCAGATGACATTTTTTCCCAGGTTCTAGGAATATTTTCTGGTTTATAACCTTACAAGTTCACAGCAGAAACGGTACAGCAGCCAGTGGTGAACACTTGTCTCTATTTTCACATCACCTAAGCAAAACCAAGAAAACAGTGCTCTCATTTCATAAATACCAGGGAATTCTCTCTCTATAATTTCAACTCTTCTGAAATCACGTTTTGCACTGCCGTCGGGACACTGGCCAGCTCCCCCGGAACAACGGTTTATAGCAGCTCAACCCTGCCACCAATTAGGAATTTAAAGGCTTAGAGAAGGTTTCTGTATTTAAGAGGCAGTTGCAAGAGGCGAACATTAGCAAACAAACAAAAAATAAGAGAAATAAACAATAACCAGTAAAGTAACTTGATAACAAGTCAAAAGACTGGCTTTCCAGCTTCCTCCCATGAGGACTGAAACAAGAACAGAACAAGGGAGAAGTAAAGGGTCAGACAATTGAGTGGGATGATGAGATTTTTAAAAGCCACGGGAAGGGGATAAACAGAGGGCAAGTCAACAATGGGCAAGAGCATTTCAGTGTCTCACATTACCATATTTCAAAACACCGATCAACATGAGACTCCTAACCTTTTGGACCCAGGGTCAGCAGGGTTTGGAGATGGAGTCTCCTCCTCCCTACACGCGTTGTCTTCAGAAAGCGCCAACACACTATGCAATGACATTGTGGTAGGATCCCAAGTCTACGTGAACGCGACACCAAGCAGCTGCCAACCCCACCACAACACCCTTGGATCCCCCATACAACACCCCGTGCAGTCCAGCCCTGTCCACCATGTACCACACGGTCTAACCATTTTCCTTGCCCAGTGGGACAAACTGCCCACAACACTCTCCTGCAAAACACAGACCGCAGGACAACTGAGGTCTGGAAATTACCTCCTCCAATCCACCTGTGCAAGGTAGGGTCAGTGAAGAGCAGATCCCCGATGAAGACACACACACCACAACTCTGTTCTGACACACTCCCAAGGAGGACAGTGGCAACTCCTCATCAGGAGGAAGGAGGAGAGGAGTTGCCTCCACGCACCCAAGCCTCCCTCTGCCAGCAGCTGTAGTACAGCCCACGCAAGTGGCATCGCTTGGCTCCAGGAGGCCAGTGAGAGGCATAAGACAAGACCCTAAAAGATATCAAAGGATGGGTACCATCTTGTCCCATGGCTCTAACAATACTGGCAACGTTTGACCCTGGATATATTAAGAATTGAGATGACGAAGGCATCTTACAAAGTCCAGTCCTAGTGCAGGACGGGCACAGATGTTAACACAGTAGGAGTCAAAATAACTCCTCCATTCCCAAAACTCAAGGACGATTCTCCATTAATCTGAGAGGCTTCGGATTCTTTACAAATAGAAGAAATTAAATAATAATAATAACAACAACAATAACGCAACAAGTGGCACATTGCAGATATTTCCATCAAGTAAAACTGAGTCTAAGAACTTCAAAGGATTTCAGATAGGTGTGGATGACGGGAATGCAGCTGCACACAGACAATTTAGGAGACAGGAGAACATCAGGGCTTAACACCCCTCCAGTACTCACAAGGATTATCTCCTATACCCAACTTTCATAAGGATTTTTACAGCTTCTGTTGAAGCCACAGTCAGGTTGCGATCAGAAATTGTGGGAGCTAAAGAAACAATTCCTGCAAGCAGCACATCCCTAGCGTCTTTACTTCTTAAATAAGAAATGCAGTGTATATTCCTGTACAAACAGTAGCTAGGGTTATTTTCATACTCACATTACCCAACAATATAACAACAGAAAAAATTATGGGGAACAGGTCTTTTTAATTCAGTTATGCACTTCAGCATTTAAAAGAAAACACAACAACCTCTGTTCACAGCTGCTCTTGCCCTTGAACCTGCACAAAGTTCTTTTCTCCAAGCCTTGCCCAGACTGCCAACCCATTTTGCAGGTTGTTCACCTCCTCGGTGACCACACATGTACTGTTATTAATGCCTTACTTGGTCCACCACAACACAGAGTATTGTCATAAATTATACACTTAAAACGCTCCACAAGAATTTAACAGAGAATCAACAACAAATGATGAGACAATACAATTATTCTTTGGGACTGGAAGACTAAGGTTGGGGGTTTTTTAATAAAAAATTTAAAAAAAAAAAAAAAAAAAAAAACCAACACCAAACAAAACCAGGGTGCAAAAGCTACCCGGGTCATTCTGTTGTATAAGCAATGGTTTGAGAGATTACGTTCTCCAAATAATCAAATGGGTTCCTTCTGGTCTATCTGAAGTCTTGTAAACAAACTCATTACGTTAGATCTTAAAAGAAGTAAACAAATAGTTGGCATCTGACACCACTGCATTCTTGCACAACTTAAAACAAACCCATGCCACTTAGAAGTCACGATGCCTGCCTCGCTGCTCGTTCATCATGCCCATCGGAGACGAACATGGCAGCGAGGACACGAGGGGCTCCTCCTGCTCCGAGCCAGAGGGGACTCCAGCGATGAGCAGTGTCGGTTCACACAAGACACGGTGATGCTTGGATAAGGCAGCGGTGTGAGCATCCAAATACACAAAACATTGCTGGATACCATCACATCAAAGCACAGGTAGGCACCGAGCCCTGTAATCATCCGTATGGTGTTGCCAGCCCCCTCCGTCCCTGCCTGTGCTGCTACCGGCCTGGCCACTCTGCACCCACCCGGAGGAAGGAGCAGAGGAGAGGAGCCTTCTAATCCCAGAAAAGCTGCAGATGCGTGGCCAGCAAGCCTGGGGGAAGCAGGCTAGGGGACACCACGCTGGACCAGGCAGTCCCATAGCTGGGAAGAGTAGAGCAGGGGAGGAGATGCCAGTGCTACTCCGCTGTGCCTGTCACCGTGAAGTCCTCTTGGCACAGGTCACGATCCCCACTGAGATCAAGGCAGTTCAGAGATAGAAAACACCACAATAACAGGCTTCTGGTCAAATATCCCAATATTTGGTAGCCATTTACGTGAGATCCAAGCAAGTCCAGCACGCTACTGAGCAGGAAAGCACTCACCAGGAGAGGGCAGTGGCACACACAGGACCCAAACCTAAACCCTTTCCTCCTCTTTTCACATAGGGTTTTCCCCTTTTCAGTGTATTTTATACAAGTCTCAAGGCTTGCAACAAAATAGATCTGGAAAAAACACATAGTCTAAAGCAAAGCAACAGCAAATAAACAGCCCAGCTGGGCCGGAGCTGGCAGCTTGCTTTTTCAGCTAGTTTTAGTGTCCTACTAAACCCTGATCAGCACCAGAAACAAACCTGGCTCAGTCCACTCTGAACACAGACGTGAGCAGAACGAGGAGGAACCTTCGAGGAAGGGTGACACCAGCCCCACTGCAACATCGGGAGATGGAGACGTGTCCCCCTTCGCCCCACCGAGCTGACGAAGCTCCAGCCCCACACGCCAGCCCACTGACACTGGGCCGTGGGTGGAAGGCTGCATCCCCGTGCTGGCATCCTAGGTCATCTCCTGGGGCCACATGCCACTGATGGCTGATGTGCACAAGAGGATGGAGGAGCAGATATGTTTTCGTTTTTAAAATAAAAGCTGCAAAAGCCTTTACGTGCTTCAAGAAATTGTTGTTGAAACCCAAGTGAGCCTTTCAAGAGCTACCTGTGAGAAAAATAATCATGCCACCCTCTAAGAGGGCATAATTATCAACACTTTAGAAGAAAAAAATACCGAGGGCAGTGATCCAACGTCATGACCTCTGCCAAGTCCAAACATTTTGACAACTTCTCTTCCCACAAACTCCAAGAACTGGTCAAAACTCTGCCCAGGGTTATGGGATCTCGGTGCTCTCCATGCTATCTCAGGCAAGGATCTCTGCCGCAGAGCAAGTGCATTCCCATTCTGCGGGATTCAGCCCTCTGCTGTCAGCATTACAAATGCAAACCACAGCACCTTGAAGAATTAGCACATGGTATGTACTAAACACAAAAAGGAATTCATCTTTAGATTTGTCTCTTGCAGCATGAACATCTGGAGGAGGCCACCTACTCCTTCAATAGCTGGACAAATTCAAAACGCCACCTCCATAAAACCACTTATTGCCAAGAAACTGCTCCACAACCCACTCGATCCCTTTCCTTAGCGTTTCCTCCATCAAAAGACCTCCAAATGTGTCCATGTTACCACAGGTCATCCCCTGCCAATACCCTCATAGATAACCCAGACCTTTATTCACTTGCATTGCATCATGAGTAGAAAGCAGGGTTAACTTCACTGATCCCTAAGCAGGATCAGGTTTATCGTGGCTGAGTGGTGAAGGGGACACATCGAGCACTGGGGACCTGTTCTGGTTGTGACAGCAGCAGCATCTGATTTCCTACAGTGCCCATTATTCCCTGCACCTGGTCCTATGCAGAAGGCAGCAACCACTGCCCAGTAGCCCTGTTTCTCCATCAAATTTGCACTATGCCAAAAGCCTCTAACAGAGAATGAAAAACAAAACAAAACAAAAAATCTGTTGGGTTTTTTTTTTCTCCTTTTGGGCACAGATTTCATCCCTGGCCCCCAAGTGCTGGCACTGCACGTTCACACGTACCACCTTCAAGCATGGCCAAGCGTGCTGGAAGCCAGCAAGCAAATACCAAGGTGACCAAGGAGGGGACGGGAGAGAAAACCATCCAGGCTGGCAGAGAACTGAGACTGCAAAAAAAACTGATGGCCACAAAAAAGAACAGAGACTGGCCATTTCTAGAGGTTTGCCCTGCTCCAGTTCCCTGCCAGCATCTCCTATCCCCTTCCCAAAGCCGTGGCTGAGCTCCACGTCTCCAATCATCTCTGTTCTTCCAGTGATTCCTCTGCTCAGACTCAGTTCGAGATCCCCAACGGCTTACCCGTGAGAAAGGCAGCGAGAGAAATCTGTTCACAACTGCATTTCATTTGAGTCCCCCGCAAGCCTCCACAAGGTTCTTTATCTTGTTATTCTAATGCAAACAGACTTCTGTGATTTTTTTTCACATCCAAAATTTCACCATTGCAGTAACCGCAATCCTGGCAGGCTCTCCCCCGCCTGGAAAGGGAACAAACTTTCAAATCATTTATAAATAACCATTTCAAGAACATAGCTTTTATTCTTTCATCCCACAAAAGGCAGAAATTTTGCTTGGGACCGCAAGCTGTCAACTTCCCAGCAAACCCAAAATCCCACTTAACTCTCTATTGTAAACAGTGTAGTATTGCGCTACCACATCAATAAATAAAATTCTTGAAGGAATTATTTTTGTGTTTGATTCACATTTGTTCTGCATATGCCACTGAGCCCAAGGTATTCATAATGTTAAACTCCTAAAAGCTTCAGCTTTCAAAAGGACCGTGCAGAAGGCAGAAGAGCGAGCCTTCCTGGGCGCTATTGTTTTAGCCAGAACGAAATCCCAAATAGAGGATGTCGTTTGCCCCCCGTACACTCCTTAACTGAAGGATAAAAAAATTAAATGGCTGAAAGCTGCCTCCAAATTGGGCTGCAGCGTGCTTCAAGCCCCCATCCAGATCACGCTACAGGGGTGCTGCCTGGGTGGTCAGTGGATGCTGTCCTCCAGCCTCCAAGTCTGGTTCCAACCGTCACAACCTTACAACTGCTGTCTGATATCCAGGGGTGAAGTTCACACTTCTTCACCTCTTGCCTCCCTCCAAACCTTTACTCTGGGAGAAGAAAGCACCAGGACTGTCTCTCCTGACCGTGTTGCAGCTGCTGGCTGTCCTGCTACCGAGCCGCTACCTGGTCTGCTCCAGAGAGGACCGCAGTTCGGCAAAGAGCAAAGAATCCCTGATGCCTCCCTTAGGGCTCTAAAAGACTTCAGAATAAAAAGCTAAAACAAATCACTGAGAGAGAGAGATGAAATTGGAAAATGCAAGTAATTTTGGTTGCAGCCAAAAGCAATTCAAAACAGCTTTGCATGGGTTAGCAGGAGGCATCTCTGCAGATTCCTACAGGTGGTTCCTCCACCAACACCTGCAGAGAAGATGCTCTGTATAGTCACAAAGGCTTCTGCATAAAGCAGAAGCCTCAGCCCTACAGAAATGGTGTCCCCAGCACATGTCTCTCCCTCCACAGGAAAGTTGGAAGTGCGAGCAGATGAGTAGTCCTGACGAGGATTAACACACTGGAAATGCTTATTATCTGCCATCCTCACAGCCGACCCGGCGCCCAGCAGCAGGAGAGGATTTAGGTTGACCATTTCAACTTTCCACAGTGGGTGTCTGTCTCGGTGCAGTAACAAAGAATTCCTCAGGAAGATTTCGGAAACAGAAGGATTATTTAGCCACCCACACACAGTCGAAATTAACTAGTCATGGAAATTCAAGATAATAAATGCCATAATTTTGCCTTTAACTTTGCGAAAAAAAAAAATTTTTTTCAGAAGTGAATGTTTCTAATTTATGGAGAGAGAGAAAGAGAAAAAAAAGAATTAAAAAAACCCCTTTCATTAGTTTGTTTTTCCATGGATCAGAACTCCCCAAATATAAGAAATTAACACACTAATGTAAACACACATCTGCTCACGGTCCTGGAATAGATTTATCCAGGCACTACAAAATGCTGCCCCTTACTGATTAGTAACCCCAATTTGAGACATATTGTATAAAAACAATTCTATAAAGCTTTTTTTCATCTTCACCATCTAAATGGGAAAGCTGTGGGCCTCCTCTCTTTTCAAAAAACTGGAAAGGATGAGTTACAGCAACGGAGATCACAGATGAGAGACACGAGACGTGCCAAAGCAAGGGAAACCTGGAAGGGATATTAGACCGCCTGCCTCAGAAATTAAGCACCAGTGTCTAACGAAATTAACAGGGATGAAAACAAAATAAATGAGGAATTTGGTGTCTATCAGAGCTGGTGAGACTGTTTCTAAAGGATTTTAGTCTCGCGGCTTATGGATTTTGGTGTCTAAGGAGGATGAGCCCCAGCTGCCGCAGCAGTGTAATTGCAGAAATCCTTGCCCACGAGTTCTCCAGCATCTAATAACACAAACTTATTCTGCAGCCTTTGCTTCAGCTACAGCACTTCTAAAGGCTCTCCTTGGGTACCCATCACCATTAATCCCTTGCAATTAAGCCTGCCAAGAATCTAAATGTGGCCAAATCACATGCAACAGCCATGCAAGTGACTCCAGAGGCACAAAAGCCCTTTTATTGCAAAATTCTTACTTTGCACTCAGCAGAAGACCACCTGCCCCAGCAGATGCACTCCTGGCTTTCATGCTTTCCTCACTTTCACACTTGCCTTGCTCATGTACACAGCAAGTGTTTAGCAGCAAGCAAGACCTCCCCTCCCCTTGGCGCTCCATGCTGTCTCTGCAGTTAGCTCCAAACAAGTTGGGCGATAAGATGCATTACTGCAATATAAATATCAACAGTTCCTGCAGCTTATCTTAATGGGAAGCTTATGACCAATGGAAGCTGCAATTAAGAGACTTCTGGCCCAATCTGCCATGGCTGCTCCCTCATTTTGCAATATCCAAACTGACGGGAGCCAAGGTTAGAGCAAAGCTCCTTGACAAGTCTGGGAAAACAATGGTGAATTGAGCTGGCGTCTCAGAAACATAAGGAGGGAAAGAGAAACCACAATAAAAAATGACCATCAGATGGGTGTAAAACCTAGAGCTACCAGCAAGGCAGTCAAGTTCATCAGATATATCATGCCTCTAATACAAAGCCCACGTTTGCTTACAACTTCAGGTCTCAAGGCTTTCCATTTCCAGCCCCCTTCGCTATGCCCTTATAACTTAAAAGGAACAATGATTTAAAAAATGGTTTAAAAAAAAAATTTGGTTCGGTCTGAGAAGTCAGTCAAGGAAAGCCTTTAGTCCTCAATCTCCAGTGAAACGGTACATAAGGGATTGATTGCTCAAGTTTGAGAGTTCCTTGGGCCCCTACTTAGATAATCTTTATAGCTCACAGGACCCATTGAAGTGGTTTCCAACAGCTAAAGCCTCAGATCAGCCTGTCAAACGTTGGGACTAGTAAAGTCAGAGCAAGGAGCAAAAATGCTGGAAGTGTAACTCTGCCCTTCAAAAACAAGAGCGTGCACACACCAAATTAATAATACACAGTGGCAGTCTCATGCTCCGCTTTTATGCAACCCCTTCCATAGCAGAGTCCCAACAGCACAGTTTCATTACAGCCCTTTCTCCTACAGTTAAATCTCACTGCAAATGAAAATTTCTGGTGAAATTAGATTTTTCACACTCTAAGCCTCAAATGCGCTTAGAATCAAAGAATCATATGGTTGTGACAACCATCAAGCCTATGAAGTATGGGATTCCCATAGCCAAACAGGGATCAAAAAGTATTTCTTAGGGGAGATGATCAAACATGAAGCCACACAAAACCTCAGTCTACACGCCCCAAAATCGGCACCTTAGTGCTATAAGGAAACTCAGAAGAAGGTTACATGGATGGCTCCAGACAGCCATATTCACTCTGTCCACTCCAGAAGACGTGCAGTTGTGACCACACAGGGTTATGCCCCATCCAAAACATGTCTCACCACTGAGAAATGGCATCCTGGTAACAGAGCTATCTGGCTTCTAGGTGGAAAGCGGCTCCCACCAAGTGACCCAGAAGATGGCCAGACATCTTTGTGATCCTCTCTCCATGTCCACATGTAGGTCTGGACGATCTACAGGACAAGGGAAGGACACTGACAACCACAAGATCAATTTAGAAAGGAATCATGGTAAAAACCAGAGCTTTGGGAGGGGTGCGAAGGAGTATCAAAATACTTCACATGTAGGAAGAGGCGAATCCTGCAGACATCTGTGAGGCAAAAAGGGACAAGCATGATGCTCCTGCAAGCAAGGCAGCTTTGTGCAAATGGATAGAGAACAAGTAAAGGACAGAGAAGCAGGCATGCTCTTTTTTTTCATTTTTATTTCTGTTCTTCTTTTTTAAGGAGTTCCAAAAATGGAAAGCTTCTCTGATTGGCATTTGCTCTGCTCCCTGACTCAGAGGAGAGAGAAACATGCTGCTAATTTTTATCATATTACAACTCATTCTGATCCTTCAGAAAAGGATACTCTGGCATCCATGAACCCAGAGCGTACTTTTCAAGCAGGCACTAAAAGAACGGCTCCAACACTACAAAGTACTTTATTGAGAAAAACGCACTTTCAATACCTATTCAAGCACACCCCATTGGATGCAGATGTCAGCAAAATATCGTACGCTGTATCCCCTGCATACCAGAGAACAATTTCAACTTGCACGTCACATTTGTTTCGATGGTTTGTTCTTTTGTCTGGGAAAGTAATTTTTCAAATGAAGTGCTCAGCCCTTTGTCCCTCGGTACAGTACAGCACAAACCATCTTTCATGCACTGCTCTAGCACACAATAGGCTTTGTCTCGTTAAACAAAAGAACATGGACTTTCTTTCAATTGTTTCCAGCTGTTTGATCATGGTTTTACGGGATCAGAAGTCAACAGCAATCAGCATCTGGCTACCTGCACAAAACCAACTCTGAAAGTCTGAAGAATTGGGTATGATTAGCTGATCTAATTATCACTCCTAAGAAAAACCCACCCCATGTGCTTTTACAGCAGCTCTCACTCTATATAGACTTTGAAGTCCTAGAGCAGCATGTCCTCATCTGTGGTGGGAATGTTGTTTACTTGCTTTGCTGAAGACACGTTTTTGGGGCAAAACTCATCTGTCAAATCACTCTTTTTCAGCATAGGAACAAGGTCAGAGCACCTCCCGTGAGAACAACCCCAGGCCCCGTCACGGACGCCAAGACCACGAGCTCAGATGGGCTCCCTCTGTTCTAGCTTCGGTAACTCCTCTATTTCTGTATATAAGTCAGATTTGTTCAGGTGGAATTTCTTAATGAGAGGGTTTCAGGCTGGTGATTTCTAGAATGCAAAAAAAGGAAGCGTTACTGGGTTATTAGGACCGATGAAAATCCCAAGCTTCTTGACTAGGAGCGTTAATAATCTGAGATGACCCCTTGGTGGGTAGAGCAACCCTGAGCCACATCATCCCAGAGCGCCTTTACATTACTGCTCAAGGCAAATTAGTCAAAAAGAGATTTCTTTAGTTCAAAGGGATTTTCTTTAGGATCCAGTCCAATGCCAAGATGGGAAATTAGCTGTGGAACTCCTCACCTCTCTTGTCCCTACTCCCCCATCCCCTGCCCCGGTACTGGATGTTACAAGGCTGAACTTGTACATACAACTGTCAAATTTACACCAAATTACCCAGAAATCTGAAACTCCAAAAGGGCCATTATCGCAAACTCCTCTCCCAAAGCTGCTATTACAACATTTCATACAATTCGGCCTCAGTCCCAGACATACCCCTACACGTTGCCTTTCCCCAGATTTTTGTTCTGTTCTACCATAAAGTGGCCACCAGTAAAAAATACATATTTTTTTTTTAGTGGAAGTTCCCCAAAACTTGAAAAAATTACAGCACTTACACTCAAGCCTAATGACTGCTATAAAATTGGATACTTCTCATTTAGATTATTTCTTTGCTTTTAGAGGCAGCACATGTATTGCATATGACATATCCTGTGCCATGCAAAGAAATACACCATGGAGAAAGAACACAAATCCATGCAAGAATCCTGAGGTCAACTCCTATGTAATAACTGTATTAAAGAAAGTTTCACCAGGAGTTAATATGTGCTTACATACAGATACTATAAGCGACAGATGTAATTTTAATTTACGGAAGGTCTTCATTATTTTGGAGCTACATAACAACTATGTAATTCTGACAGATAAGCACTGTCAACAGACTCTTGCTTAAATCCTCATATAGCCTCCATCACCTTCAGAGACGCTACAAACATGGAAATCGCATCAGCTCCTCATCTGTACATCAGACCATGACATCCTTCTGAACTTCTGGGTGTCAACTACTTGTCCGTGGTAAGACAGCAGCAGAGCATGGGAGACGACAGTTCACTGAGAGGCTATCTATCCTTTCCAAGTATCTGTGGAATTCAAAACAACTGAAGAAATCACTGCTTATTTACTGGCCATTAAGGAACTTGACCAAAGTTTGCACTTGTTTCTGTCCACGGAATTATCTTCTGCTTCTCTCTGATGATGTAGGAAGGCCTGGAGAGAAACCAGTGCCCACCAGAAGCAGAGCATGTACTCCCCTTCTAAAGGGGAATGACATGCAAAGTCCAACCTACATACACTAAAGATGTACTTAGCCTATGAAGAATCCTTCTTCAGGTTTCCTAAAGCAAAGAAACCTGGAACAGCAAAACCAGCATGCCTGTATCTAAGTTATGACTAAAAACGTAGAATTTATTATCTGCCACTTCTCTTCCAACTCCTTCTCCATCTCCCAGTGTATAAAGAATCATTAGGTCAGATAGGAAGCGAAAATGTCAACTGTCAACATCAAAAATCAGACATTAATCTATTCTAGAGCCAATGTGTCATAAGCGGCTACTTCCACTTCATACCAAATCTGTACTGTTAAAACACCTGCAGCTCATCTACTACTTTTACCAGGCTTTCTCATACCCAAATCTCACCTCACTGCCAACCTCAGTCATTAAAGAGAACCAGACAGATGCAAAAAGGAAGCAAACCCTGGATTCACCTTGTCACCTGTAAGAACAGCCTATAGCCACTACCTTACACTAATATAGCATCCAATAAATTGAAGAACAAGGAAAGAAGCTATTAGGAGGTCAATATTAGCAGTATCTCATTTGTTTCCCAACATAAGACTACGATCAAAGCCTAAATATTCCACGGGGTGAGAAAGAAAACCAAACAGTACATGAGCAACCCGCCAGCTCGATGCAGTATCAGCAGCCCCGACCACAACGCGTGCTGACATGTCCCTCAAGGACTGGCCTCACATGGGTGCCTCTCGCAAGGGGGATGGTGAAGGAGAAAGGACAAAGGGACACCAGCTAAGAAGCCCTCTGTTCCAAAAGAGCATTTTAGTCGGCTGTAGAAGGACAGCTAAATAAATAATAGGAGTGGTGGTCTTATAAGAAGTTGATAAGCCACGGGGTTTCGCTTCTGAGGCTCTGCAGAGAAGGTTAACCATTCACTTCCAACCACCACCACTTGGAAATTAAACAGAAGTGACCAGGAACATGAATTAGGCCACAAGCTTCAGCAACAGAGACAACTTGTAGGGATACAAGGATGAAGTGATCGAGAAGTCTCCATTCACAGGGCAAAGCTGAGGATGGACAAGCCGTTACTGGCAGCTCCGTCACAGCACGTTTCCTACTTGTCCATGGAGGTGGTAGAAGGTTATACCTGGAGCACCAGTGAACTGCACACTACAGTAGAGCTTTATAAGGCAAAATGTAACCAAAGGCTTCTAAGCCTTCAGAAATAGCTGGTGTCCTTGGAGCCTGCCCAGGCTCCAAAGCTCGTTCTTTCTCACCCCCCATTTCCCCAAAAAACACTCCCTCCAGAGCATAACTCATCTACAGCACATTCTGCAGCTCCAAGGTCTTCAGCTTCCAACAGTGTTGATCTTGAAACTTTCAGACACTTTACACTTACCTTAAGAGGCAGAATCACAGCCATGCCTGCCAACATTTCCGTCAGTCTTTCCCTAAAAGCAGCAAAAAGCATCTTCAAATGCCACAGCACTTTGTATCCAAGCCGGAGAGATTTGTGAAATATGGAAGACATTAAAGTACTCACTTTCTCTCAGCAAAGAAAGAACATAGACCTATAAACAACGCCTTGAAGGCATTTCAGCAGCTTAATCTACACAGGGTATTTTTTTTATTATTATTTTTTAAGTCAATCAGAAATCACTGGGTCCAGGAAGCAGTAAATGACAAGAATTTGGCTTAAAAGGGAGAAAAGCAAATAAATACTTGGGGCAGGGAGCAGAAAATCAGTGAATGTTTCCAAAGACTTGTTTGTTTGTGATAAAGACTGTAAGGCTCAGCTGTATACAAGCTGTCCCACCCATGCACAGACTATTGACATTTCATTCCAGTGGCACCATGCAGACCGCCAAGCAAGGGGGTCTGTCAACATTTCTATCAGCAACAACTGTTCACAGGGGTTTATAAGGCAGAAAAGCTAATTTTCCCCAGCCCAGCTGATGCTCGGTACATAAGGTCTCTGCCTAGGAGGAAATTATTAGTATTTAAAAACCACATCACACAAGCGGGTTTTATTACTAGCACGGGAAGAGGAGAGGATGTGACACCTGAAATCTGTAGTTCTGGAGAAAAGCACCCCAAAAAAAAGCCATTTAGCATACATGAAACAAACTGGGGAGCTTAGATACTAAAGCCCCATAAGCACTATTAGCCAGGAGCCACCATGCTGTTAAAAGACAAAAAGTTTCAGTCAGCTGCAAGAGCAAACTAGTTATGCCTGTATTTACACAAAAAAAGCACAGCATAAAACTCTACCTCAAAGAGACTCTATGGTCAGGACAGATCTTTGCAGACCAGTGTGAAGTGCCACATAATACACGTACAGCAGCTGAAGACGATGCAGAACACCGTTAGCTGGGTTTCATATAATAAAGACGACGCTTATGAGACTGCCTCCAGTGTGGTGTCCAGTCCTTGGCCATAGTCCCACAGAAAGTTTCAGAATTAAGACTGAATGCCTCGGGACACCTGGTAGTGCTCTCACATTTTAGAGGTTTCTATAAAACAGGCAAGCAAAAGCCAGACCTGGGCCACGTGCAGCCACAATAAATCCCATCATCCCTCTGCGGGAGACCAATTTTTATTGTTTGTGCTTGCGGGAGAGCTGATCCAAGTCTCACTGGATCGGGTAAGTTTGCATTCCAGGACGATGATATCATGCAAGGATCTCCCCATCTGAGGCCCAGCACACAAAGCTCATGGGATGGGCAAGTGTGACTTCCAGCACCATCACCAAGCTAATGCCCAAAGCTTCTTACCATGACTCCTCCGTCCTTGAATGTGATGGGGCAGGGAGATCCTGCACAAGCTTCACCCCAGCAGCACGAAGCAGGGCATCTGTCCTGCATAAGGTTCACCAGCAGAGCACCATGGGGAGTCTTCTACAGCTACATTCACATATTCCCCAAGCACCCAAAAAATGACTCAGCCTGCAGGCTGCTAAGGCCATCTCCTTGCCAAAAGGGCAACGGTGCAAAGGTAGTTGCAGTCCCAAAAGAGAACCCACCAAAAACAGAGAAAATACTAACTAAAAGCATAACAAAAATCCGAGCATCCTTTGGCTGGGGACTCAGAGCCAGGGGAAATGGCTTGGAACCCTTGGAAATGTCACCAGAAGGGCTCCTTTACCACATCCCAAGGATGTCAGCACTTGTTAGACCACATCTGGAATAGTGTGCTCAGTTGGGGCTCCCTTGGGACAAGGATCGCATCAACCAGATGTGTCAGGTGGAGACCACTAACATGGTCAGGGGCTGGGCATCCTGGAGAAGGCTTCAGGGTGACCTGATAGCCACCTTCAATGCCTACAAGAAGGTGATCAAGAAGATGGAGCCAGGCTCTTCACAGTGGGAGGAGGACTTAAAACAAGCATAAACAAAACCAAGAGCAGTTCTTACTCGATATAATGAAAAAACAGGTTGCCCAGAGATTCTACAGCCTCCATCCTTAGAGGTTTTCAAGATAAAACTTTGAGAAACCTGGCCTGACCTAAAAGTCTGACCTGTTTTGAGCAGGAGGTTGGACTAGAGACCTCCCTGGATGGACCTCTCCTCTTCCAACCCAAATGATCTTATGTTCTCTGAAGATCATCTCAGTTGAAGTTTCATTGCGATAAATTGGGCTGCAGCATTTTGGAGGTTTGGTTTTGTTTTGTTCCAGGCTACGAGATGTCTGAAAACAGATCAGTTAAGGGTTAAAGGCTGCTTCAACCCTCTAGATCTGTGTACAGTTTCTGAAGCTCAGGGAATGGCTTCTTGCCCTTAATACCATGTCCTGTCCAATTCCGCCTGCAGATGCTTCACTGGGAATATCATAAAACGTATTTTGTGCGTATGCATACATGCCCCCCACACAAGCTCACATACAAAATTAGATCTGCAGTAGCTGCAAATATAAGCTATCAAAGCTGCAGCTGCAACAACAGCACAGCACTGTAAAGATACTTCAATAACATCTGATACATTAAATTTTAAAAAGTCAGGTTTACAGGGCCAACGTCCCTATTTAAAAAATAAAGCGTGCAAAGGTGGCTAATAAAACTGGACTTTAACAGCCACACTTGCAAAAGAAATTTATAAGAGTTAGCAAAGCTCATAGCCTTTTAATTGCATGTCAAATATTGGGCTCTCAAGAACTAAACCAGATTTCTTGCAGTCTGTGCCAAGTGCTTCTAGATATTACATGTCTGGCATGGGTGCAATGCTGTCGGATACTAAGGGGTTAATGCGACCTCCAAGGCCAGAGACCGCTTGAAGGCAATGCCACCAACTCTGAAGTAAAACAGAAAACATTTCTGCCAGCTTTGTTACAAATAAAAGGTTATTAAAAACATTCACATTCGTTGCTAACAGAAACAGCACAAGAAGACATTTAGAAAGCATTTGAACTTGTAAATACATCAAATTAATATACAACAAATTTCTTTGATCCAGAGGACATGAATTCCCTTTCCCTACAAATCTGTTCATTAATATTTCAATGATCCACTTATGTCACTACACTTGCCAGCATTTTATAAGGAAAATACTTCAAGTAACAAAAAGCATCTATAGCTTTTACCCTGCCAATGGACTTCTGGTAAGTTCACGGGAGAGGTTGATGGGGAACAGCAGCAGCAGGACGCTCCTCAGAGCTCCCACGCAGGGCTCTCGGCTAAGGTGGTCACAGATTTACTAGCAGCAGTTAAATATGCCTCAACACCCCAGATGCCCAACATTTCAGAGACAGAGGTATGAAATAAAATGGCAACACAGTTCACCTAGAGCATTGTGGAGATAGGGATCCGGCTTTTGGATCACAAGGCTCAGGCACATCAGCGAGTTAATGCAAGGTCATCGGTTTTCCTGAGCCGGCTGCCACGCAATAACCTGTCCACATGACTAGTTCCCGACCTAGCAAACAGGTCATGGGTGACTTCTGCAAACCTAAACGTGCTAAGCAGTAACTCAGAGACAATCCACAAAATTCCTGTGTGACCATATGCAATTCTGCCAAACCCAGGAAGGGAAGGGAGGAGACATCACGCCCAGTGTGCAAAACAAGAGTAGTCCTCATGCCCAGTTGATCACAATCTAGGTTGGATCAAAACTCATTTATTTTGTTATTGCATAGAGAAAGAAAATAACAACATCTGCAATGCTGTAAGATGGGAGCGCTGAGGACAAGGTAACATCACATTAAGTTACTACTGGGTGCACAGAGAGTTGATCTGGCCACCTTCTCAGTTGTAGTCAACCACAAAATACCTGGAGACAAAACAGCCCTCACTGCCAAAAGAAATACACCTGTGAGGTTGGGCAGACCTCGGTAGCTTCACAGACAGGTCTTTGCCCTCTCCAGTCACAGACACCGCAGAATAAAGTTAACTAAAATACAGAGATGGAAAACACACACAACTTTTTTTTTTCATGCCGTCACACTTCCACCATCACCAAGTTCATGAAGTTCCCACTAGTGAAGACAACAGGACAACAATGAATTTTGCATGTTTTAATGAAACATGGCCAGAAAGAAATAAAAGAGGCTTGAAGCAGGCAAAGCAGCAAAACAGGACAGCAAAAATCCAATCAGAATTATGTTGGAAAGAAGGAAAAACAGTACTGAAAACAAGAAGAAACCAGAAGATGTGAACATTCACAGAGCCATTGGCCAATAGAAAAGACTGTATTGGCTGGCAGTGGGAAAGTTAACAGGAGGGACAGCAAGTTATTTGAAGAATAAATATGGTTCCACTTAATGTGCTGTATCAGCTGGTGTTCACACATCCCATCCTATACAACTCCAAAACAGCTCATGCAGTAAAAACTGTTTTTCACTATAGATATACTTTCTTTATGTAATCTGGGCCTTTCTAAAACTTCTTGGTAATGTTCTCCTAAAAGAGAATGACACAGTTGCTCAAAGTCACAATTAAAATGTCCAAAGCTGCAATCACCAGAAATACCCAAGGACTAGGCGCTAGAAACGCTGACAATCCCCAGCAACCCCCAAACACTCAGTTTTTGCTCTTACTGGAAAGTGTTTCTATCCTTGACTGGAAACACTGACGCCTAACGCCAAAGGGGAATGGCTTCTGAACAGCTTCAAAAAAGCTACTGGAAGCTAAAAAAAAAAAAAAACAAAAAACAAAAAACAAACCCAAAAAACCCTGGAGCACAAGATACTCCAAGAAGGAAGGCTCTGTTTATTTTTAATGGGCAAACAAAGGAGAAAGCTGGCATAGGATGTATGTAAATCAGCATACAAGTGGAAAAGCAGCTGGAAAGCAAGTCAACCAGTTTTACCTGCACACAAAAGCACCGTAAGGTTAATGGGAGCCAACTCGCTTGGCCTCTCCGATTTAGGGAAACATTTTAAGCAATAACATCAATGGGCACATCTTTGTCCTACTTCTCCGCATACAGCAGCGGATGCTGCCCCAAAACCTACAGGCACCTTCCTGCTCACCGCCCGCCCGTGTCACCCACCCACTGCATTGCAGACGCACGCACACAAAAAACACGTTCCAGCACGCTACATTTCACAGCTCTTCCTCTTCGTTTTCCCAGTATCTTCCCTCCCCCTCCCCCCCCAATTGGTTCTTAAACCCTTCCCAAAATTTGACTGAGGCACAGGAAGGCTCCTTGCCCTCTGCTACCACTTCTGCTAAAGTACACGGCTGCACACTTGCAGTGCCAGAGAAAATTCATACAGCCCACCAGGCTTATCTCAAAAAGGTACCAGACTGCTCCCATCCATCCGTATCCATTTTTGAGTAGGGTTTTTTTTTTGTAATTGCTGAGTTTTGCAAGACTCTTGAGACAGCAAGAGTTACCCAGGTTGTGCTGTGCATAGAAGGAGGATGTGTATAACAGCAGGAACAGGCACACATCAGGACCCACATCTTCTTTCTGATTTTGCAACTAAAGCAGAGGTGAGCTTGGTCCCAGTGAACAACCCATAACACATGTGTCATCTCAAAAATAAAATTAACCTTTTGTGCATTTGAGAGGACACTTCTGGAACTAATTATTAAAGCACCACCAAGACACATGAATAAAAAAAAAAAACACAAAAACTGTATCAGTGATACACCAAACCACATCCTCACTGAAGATACGGAACCGTGGTGGTATCGGAGCTCCTTCCACCGCCTGCTGTCCGCAGTGATTGAGCACCCAATGCTGCTGCGTCCCTGGGCTAGCATGTACATCTTGCTCGCTCGGACTGAGCCAGGGTTTGACGGTACCTGCCTTCATTTATTCCCTCGCTTTTTTACATCTGCTTCGTGGAAACACAAAGTTGAAGGACATGATGGGGCAGGGGGGAAGGCAGTATTATTTCCATATGGGTTTGAAAATAAAAAGGCTTTAAATAAAAATACCATATGAGCAGAGGGCTCACACAGGACCTATAAGCGCTCGTGTGTGTGCACCATGTAGGAAGAACGCCCCAGCAAGGCTTTCCTCCTTTCAGAGCCTGATTCTGCTGAGACAAGTACTCAAGCCCTATATTGTAGCAAGACATTTCTTTGCATGTCATTTGGCAGATGCAATTGCGGGGCCCTGCCAATTCACCCCGAAGCCCTCCATTTTAATCAGTATCACATAAAGTTTAACACATGCTTTGAAATGTGCACCAGATTCAAAGCTTCGCCTCAAGGGGGTCCTGCTGAATAACACATACCATCCCGGCCGCTGCTCCTCCAGCAATTATCTTTCAACTCTGGCTGAACCATTCGAACTGTCAACGCCAGCACGCTGCCAACCAGAGGAAAGGTTGTGGGGTCAGAGCTGAAAACAAGACTCCTCAAGGCTGGAGCGCCAGGAGAACGGTATGGGGTGTTTGTTTATACTGCTGTCTGCTTATAAGAAGAACTCCCAGGGCGCTTGTTTTATGGCTTAGCAGAACTACAAACAGTGTTAAGAGGGGCTAAAAAAAAGGTTAGCAATGAAAAGGAGCATCAGCATCCGCCAGGCTCCCCTGGAAGGCGGAGAGGGCTAAGGTTGTTTGCACCTCGTAACCGGCAGCATCCTTCCAGCCCCGTCAAAGCCAGGAGCTCCTTATCTCGAATCCCAGACATCACCAGCTTCCCTCGCTGCCCCTTGAGCCTCCCCACATCAGTGCTTCTGCCCACCAGGTGACGGATGCCAGACACCTATCTCACCTGGGTGCCACAGGCAAAGCGCTAAGAAGGTAGTAAGGATTAGGAAATAACAAGAATTGTCAGTATTGATTAGGATTTCAACAGAACTGGAAGGAAGAGAAGGACAGAGGGACGCAGCGGTTTCATCTCTCCATGGTAGCAGTTTCCAAACAGTTCCTATCAGTGTCAATGCAACTAAGCAAAATGCTGCCCTCGGACAATAATTACGGAGAAGACCCTGTTACAACTGGAGTCTAAACATGGCCAACCTGCTCGTTGCTCCCTTTCTGTAACCTCTTCCCTACAGCATCCATCAGCTGATAAGCAAGTCCCTGCTCAGAAGCAGGGTCACAACCACCCATGCCCAATGCCAGCGGTGGCAGCAGCAGCTGGCCTCAGACACAGGCTCTCGCCCAGCTTTTTCAGCAGGATGGTGCGATGCTCCCACTCACTTCATTCCCATGCCATGTAAAGCAAAGGGAGACACTTCAGAGGAGCGCTGAGTTGCATCGGTCTTCCTGATCCAAGCAAAGACGGTAGCACTCGAGCAGCTGAACCTTGCAGACATCCATCTCCCTAGAGCTCCTTGCAGAGGCTGGGATGTTAAAAAGCAGCCCTATAAGGCACAGAGAGAGGCAAGGCGATGCTTTCTCCATATTAAAGTAATTGCTAAGCCAAGGAATTTATTAATCGGTCTTTCAAGCTAAACTGCTGCTGCTGCGGGTTTCCTACTACAAATTCTCACTGATGGCAGAAGTTACAAGTGAGGGGGAAAAGCTCGAAGCCAGAATCCACAGCAAGCTCAGACAACCATCAGATGCAATAGGGAGTGCTGGGAAACTCACTCTGCAACAGTTATAAAAATGTAAGCCTGTATTTAGAGAAACTGCAGCTGAGGCTCTTAAGGGTGAATTAATTCAGAACTGCAATCTGTATTGTGTTTCTGGGATTAGGCTAAAAATTAGGGCCGTTGAAAACCCAAGTGGCCTGCAAAGCAAAGCAGCTGCATTTACCCTCCATTTTCCTATGTTTTCCACCCCAAAATTAGCTCCCAACCCCAGCCGAGGATCCCATGCAGCACCAAGCAGGACCACAGGCAGCTAATGCAACTTTGATTGCTGAAGTGAGCTACAGCCGGAAAAGCAGGTACCAGTGAGCATCCACATCCCTCAGATACTTCTGCAAGCTTTTAGCCCATTTTCTACCCTCCTCTAGGAAGGAGGTCTCCTACACAGCACGCTAGCCCAGGCACAAGCTGAAAGCATAAGGAGGACGGGAGACACATGTAAAGCTGTGCTTCCTGAAAGAGGAGTGCTCAGTTACATGTAACAGCTACTTTCCTCTGATGTTTCAGGCTTCGAAGTCCACAAAAAGGAACAATTTGGGTTGGGGGGGTTTTCCCCTCCTCCTTGACCCTTTTGCACATTACATTCAACGTACATCCAGCTGCATTCAGGAAAAAAATTCACCAGTCAGGCAACTCACCAGGGATCAGGAGAAGGCACAAAAGCAGGCTGCTGCACCCCTGGTTTAGCACCTCATGCTGTAGCTTTCCTTATTTATTTTAAGGTAAGGGAGGCCCCATCCCCACCCCTGCCCCAATACGACTATCCCCAGCCTTACACACACACCCTCTGCATGGTGTCCTTGTGCTTGGCGAAGCGCCTGCTTCAGAACATGCCATCCACTTGTAAGATAATCATAATTTTACAAGAAAAAATAGACACAAAACTAACACCGCATGGCAAAGACTCACTAAACACTGCCCTCAATATCTTGTGCCAGCTTAATCTTCGTTAAGTGAGATGGCTGATGAGCCACAGTCCCTGGATTATTCAAAGCCCAGAGGTCTCCCACCATCCCAGTTACGCAAACCACCCGGCTGCGTGCAAAATCCATCACGCGATGCCCGGACCAAGTACAGTTCCCATCTGAAGATCATTGCAAGCTTTATTCTATGAGCACTGGCATGATTTATTTCTATCTATTCTATTTGCACAGTAGGAAAAAGCCCGCAAAAAAATAGCTATTTCCAGCAGAAATTTTTTCATCTACTATATGTTGCATCCTCCATTGATGGAAGTTAGCAAGCCGCCTCAAACGTACCAAAAGCATCAAAATTAGCTCTGCCTTCACTCTGCACTGTAATGACATCTTTTAGAGCACCATTGCCCTGTGCACATGCAGCCAGTGAATGGAGAAAGGACTTTTAATCATTTGCACAGAGGTTTCCCTTCACACATCAGCTGACAGCAAGGGTGAGCAGATTTTTTGCTGCAGTTTTCATGCAACGCTATGGCCTTTAAATTGTCATTTTCCCCAGCCTGTGACAATGAAACCACCATTTCCCTTCATAGCATCCAACGATACTACAGGTACTAGTTTCTCTATTTCGTTTACAAAAGTACTTGGCTATCTGGGGAATGTATTTTCCTCGTCTAAAATACCTTCAAACTGGCAAGGGGAAAAGAAAACCACATTCTCCCTCTCTTCTTCCAGTCTAGAGGGTCTAAAGCAGATGCATGCTGTTGTGTCTTTAGTTTTCATTCCCTGCAGTGCAAGGAGACTATTTAACCACTACGCTTTCCACCCTAAAATAAGCTGTCAATGAAAAAAAAAAAAAAAAAAAAAAAAAATTACAAGTGTCAGTGAAGTAATCAAGAATCCCCTTCATTTATTTTTAGGTTGCCATTTCTTCTCTGGAGTTAGAACCCAGTCTTGTGGGATCCAATCTCTGGAGACCAGGGCAACCACACATGATACTTCTACCTTCATCCTTTGAGATGACCCAGCACAAATGACAAATACTTCCACCCTGCAGGGCTAAAGCACCTATCAGTTACATACTTCAACTTTTCCTGCTGCAGAGGGTATTCCTCCCTTACTCAAGAGAGATTTTGATTTCTGACAAAAATCAAGCCTTCGAAACACTTACACAGTGCTATTACCGGACTCGCCGGTTGCAGTGATGAACCGCGCACAGATCACAGCGGACAGAGACTCCTAAAGTCAAACAAACGCAACGGTGTGTCTGAGACATCTCCTCCCTGTCTAGCCACAGGAACCTGTCCAACTCTAGAAAGAGACAGGGAAGAGAAACAAAGCTGAGCTGTCCTGGAGTAACTTAAGTGCAATTTTTACCCACAAATGAAAGCTGTTCTAAATTTGCTGTATATGTGAATTAGAAGAATATGTCGAGAGGCTTAAATGATCTGAGCCTGTCAGCAGAACTTTGTGTTTTTTAAAAAAAAAAAAAATTAGAAGTAAGGGAAGTCTTGGGTTGCTGAAGGATTTCACTTGGTGATTTCTGCATACACCCGTTTGCAATTTGTACAGGAGTGTCATGCAAAGGGCATGCTGCACGGCACAGCTCTCAAGTCCTCTCCCTGAAAACTAAACCATTGTACCTCTAACTGTAAAAAAATACAGCCCTACTAATACTTACCCATTTTCATCTCATTAGCAACCCCAAGACCAGAACTCCCTGGTGCCCTGACATTGCTTCATATGAGCCATTCCCTTCCTCGTCGCTTGTGAATCAGTCACAGCCCGTCAACTGAAAAGCAATGGCTGGTATTTCAAAAGCTCCCTAGAAATTATGCAGCAATGACATTCCCCTAAAGGGATGTTTTGTGCAACTGGCAATCTGCTGGAAGAGGCGTTATCCTTCTTGCAAATAATAAATACAAAATCTTGCTCACCTGGATAAAAAGCCAAAATCCAAACTAAATGGGCAGTGACTATTTTCAAGAACCAGTGCTGGAATTGAAAGGGCTGCAGCACTCACAAGCATTGAAGATCAGGTCCCAGCATAGCAGGCTGTTACCTTGAACAAAGTGCCACTACCACTTTCACATCAGCATTAATGATTTGCCAAATCCACAAACTGTTTTGCATCTTCAGGTGAAGGTACGTGAAGACTCTTACGTGACTGTGTTTCACCAGGAGTACCCAGGCTCCCAAAACCTCCTCGGCTTCTCTTCCACGTATACAGAGCCAGCCACAGGGCAAGAGTATTCACCAGCTGGAGAAAGTACAGAGAGATCAAAGCACCCCATGCACTGCACAAGAAGCCATTACCAAAACCACTCAAGGAATTTTTAAAAAGAAAAATAAGGAAAAATCAGTTAATTTAAAAGGTTTATTAGCAGCTATATTACAATAAGCCTGAGACATCCAAATGAAAACTGAAGAATTTATCATCCCGGGCAGCAGCATCCTGATGGGAGCAATTCCCAGCACTTTCTGAGCAAGCCTCATTTCCATCACCTCTCCCGACACGGCTGTCCTGTCCAGACCCCCGTGCTTCTCCACATCCTTTCCCACACGTGGTATGCCAAAGCAGGCACGCAACCCGGTTTATTAGTCTGAGGTCTATCCACACTGTCTCACCTCCAAAGCTGGCACGTCCGCGGGAGACCGGTGCACCAGGCAGCGCCTTCCTTTAAACAACTTAACAGTCCACATAATTAAAACCAGTAGAAGCAAGACCAGTGAAAATTACAGCACTGAACGCCTGAAGTCCAGGGTGAATAAAAGAAGTTTAAACGGCATCTCTTTTCCCAGCTACAATACAATAAGCCTAACAGCAATTACTAGCGGCTCAAAAGAAGGAGCAAGGGGTGCTTATTCCTCAACTTGGCACTGCGCTTTCCCTAGGCTTTTTAAAGCCTTGCGAATTATACTGTCTATCACAACGGTTGGGAGATAAAGGATTTATTTCAAGAAACATCTCCACATTTCAAGCGTTTAAAAAGGTCTAAAAGGCAACCACAAAAAAAGCTGGTCCAGCATACGATTGCCCTGTAGTTAAACTTTTGATTTTATGATGCAGCCATGTCCACAGAACATGCTGGATATGCTACTGGGGATACCGCAGTCCCTGTGGCCATTAGTCATACATATGCTGAAATAAAAAAGGCCCATGATTTAGCAGTTTCATTTTTGAGGTCATAAAAAGAATTCAGAGGAATACCCATTTATTAATAAAGTTCCTATGGAGTATAAATTTTAAATGCAGACTTAAAGGCACAGAATTCCTCCTAAACAAACAGAGAAACCTTCCCCAGAAAGCCAGGAAACATTAGAATAAAAAGTTCTTTTATGATAATAAGCACATTTGCACTCAAATTATGTGATGTGGGAAGAAGGAGAGTTAAAGCACAAGGAAGTACAAAGACCTCAAACAATGTGCACTGGGGAACAGAAACATGCTTACATCCGCACATACCCCTATCACCACCTCCCCAACGTGGCCCATATGTGCAGTTGGCCTCCAGTCCACCCCTACAGACGTCCTCGGCGATGCCTTCGTCTGCTTTTCCCATCAAGCGCCTGCCCCATCTACCTCGACCCAAGACGCTAAACCCAAACTTGTCCGGCTGCCACAGCCTCTCCGTTCCCACGCCACCGGGAAGCCGAGGGATCACATTAACCTCAAGCTCCTGGCTTGACAATTCGCTTCAGGAGCCACTTCAAAAAAATGTTTCCAGTTCTCAAAATAATTCACATCTCTTCCTCCTTCTCCTTTCCCTGGTTTTCACCCCTGCTGCAAGCAGCAGAGCATCCTACAGCCGAAAGAGACCTCACTGGGTACCACTTTGCTTCCTGCAGGTGAGCTCCAGCCTGAACGTGCAAAGCAGGGGACAAAAGACGGTGACAGACCCAAGCACAAAGCCACCACGCTGGCTCGGGCTAAACGGCGTCAGGATATCTCACATCTCATCTTCAAAACCTATCACAATTGCTGCTGAGTCAAGAAAAGAGTAGGTGGATTGAGTTAACAAATGCAGACACTTCACGAGGATTTGTCTCAAAAAGCTTCCAAATTAAACAGCAAGTGTCAAGTGATTAGTCCAGTCACCATCGAGATGGCGTACAACACGCTGTTAAGAAAACAGTCTTCAGGGCCAAGTCTTTAATGAAAAAGAAGCGAGTTATTAAAGGCTTGTCTGCAATTTTAATCCAGTGCAAACCAAAAATCTTTTTAACAGTTTTCTCAAGTAAATTTTCAAAGAGGTTAAGTAAAGGATGCTGAGGATAAGTGACCAACACGAGTCACTACCATTTATCCATCTCTTTCTTAGTAGGGGAGAAGAGGACAGGTGTAAACACATTATAAGCTTCTGACAATAAACATTTTTACCAAGGCACCTGAAGGCATCTCAGAGCTCAGACAGGTCTAACAGCAACACCTTTCTTCAACAGCCAGAGAACATTAATCATTTCTCCACTGGGCCACAGCATCCCGCTTCACCCAACCTGGTTTGTGAGCCTCTTCCCCAAAAACCTGCAAGCTGAGACCATAGCTAGCCATCAGACTTCTAATATAAACAGCCCCAGAAGATGTATTTCCTTTCATAATACTTTAATATAACAAGTAGACAAGCAGCAGTTTCAAAGATTAAGAAGGTCTCGTTACTGAATTTTCCTAGAAAATAAGTTTCTGCTTTACAAACCTGCCCAGAAGGGGAAAACACCATCCCCTTATCCCCACTCTGTTGTCTAAATAGTCACCACAAACCCAGCCACCAGACTGACCTTTTCAAAAGGCTCTCCTGCCTGCATCCAAGACTATAAAATTTCCTTGCTTTTAATAAACAACATTATTTTTACTTTTTGTGCTTGTTAACGAAAACCTCCGGAATAAGAGACACAGCTTAAACCTGCAGGAAGTTCAGATCTAAGGGTGCTTTTGGAAGTCCTGGGGCACGTCGATAAAATATGGCCCCTACAGAGCAAGCAGATGCAGGGATCTTCCAAACACTACGCGGAAGCCCAGACTTGGCACCAGCAGATCCAGCCCACGTGGCAGGGGAGACAAAGTCTTACATGGGTCTCCCGTGGCCTTTGGAGAGTACCGACTGCTGCCGGAGCACTGACACCCAGAAGAAGGACATTCTCTGCACAGCGCATCCAAAGGCAGGCAGTAAAATCTAATTTACTCTAAAATACGCATACAAAGCAAAAACAATTTCCATATGCGCTGCAGAAGATTACATAAAGTTAAAAAACATCAGGGATGAGGATAATTAAGAACACTACACAAACTGCATTTTTTAACATTTCTCTGGGCCATCAAAAGGCCACCGGGCAGTATCTAGAGACTGAGAAAATCTCCTTCTGTCCCCTGCCGCGCAGGGAACCGCTCGCTCATGTGGCTTGGGGTGGTGGGCATGTGTTTGCATTTAAAATGAAGCACAGGGAGGGGACAGGATTTCCCAATAATGCTGAAATCACCACATGCCACGTCTCTACTTATCACCATCGTTTCAAATAAACTGCCTGACACAACATCCTCGTGTTTTCACAGCTCAGTTAAAGCCACCTGCAGCTGGAGACTCCCATGTGTGTGGAGTGGGTGCCAGAGCCGGCTCAGCCTCCGAGGGACATGGTCCCTCCCGGGCGGCTGCCCATGGCAGGAGACCTCTGCGCTGCAGGGCACGGGAACCAGTCTCACCTCGCATTTCTGGACAGGCATCACCAGTAAAGCAACACTGCACGGCTGAGGTGTGTTTGCCGTGACGTGCGACCTTTGCAGACCAAGCCTCCCTGCTGCCTTTCACACCCCCCATCGCCTCCCCTTCACCCACCTTGATTCTGCGAACTCCCTAACACATCCCCGCATTTCTCACGTGCTTTTGGGGCACTTGCCATCAGCCTGAAGCTGCGTCATATCTGCCCACTGTCCTCCCGTGGCCAGGAATCACAGACCCTCTAACTCTCCACTGCCTGTGTAATAATCCCACCACTACCATCATCACAGAGGAATCCTGAAAGAGGTCAACAGGATAAACTTTATGGAGAGGCACGAAGCGAGCATTGCTGGACAGGACAATAGTTGCTGTTGCAAAACACCATCCCGGGATCCAAAAACCAAGGGAAGTGCTTGAAACCACACTTGCAGTGAGCCAAGGAAACAGGCTCCACATGCCGGCAAGCCGAGTGCACCCAGTTTTTTCCATGGCCATCGTGCAGAGAAGCAGGCAGGGCAGCTTGCACATGAGCCAGTTTTTTAAAAAAACGCAAGCTTTCAATTTAGTCTTTAAAAATTGCATGGTAGCATTTTTATTACAATACCAGTGTATTCAAAATTACTTTAAAATTAAAAAAAAAACAACCAACAGACACTCAGGACTCATCACCAACACGTAGCTACTTCTCTGTATTCCTAGTAAAAATGCACACTGAGATTTGGTTACAGTTGTAAGAACAAACCAGTAGCATAGAGCAAAGTATGCAAAGAAACATGCATCCTCAAACCAATCATCATAAATCCAGGGAACTCAAGGTCAGAATTAAATTTAAATCCAGACATACCTAAAATATTGAAGCACACAGCTGGGTGCTCAACAGCCTTAGCATGGCCCTGTAAATACGCAGGACAGCATCCCAGCAGTCACAGGGAATGCCTATTAGCAGCTGTCATCTCCAGTCCAAGTAATTGGGGGGGGGAAATAAATCTCCTCCTCTGCTTCTCATCCACAAGATTATTTTTTTTCTTTCTAAGGCCAGCTGCATTTTGATCCTGTGCTACTGAAAATTTCTATACTGGAGAAAAGCGTATCAGTACAGCAGCAGCTGTGCACACCCACGTGCTATTTTGGCATCTTTGTCCAAGCTATTTGCAGGCACGAGAGGCCACGTTAAACGGGAGAGGCAGTACACAGGGTGCTAGGCTCTGACTGCTGTATGTGAGCAGTTCTTGGTCAGCTCTGACCTGCAGGGATAGCATGTGAAGTGAGGGAAGTCATCCAAACCCTAAGTGAATCACTGATTTCAGAGACGTAGTTGTCTTTCTATGGAGCTGCCCTTAATCCGTGCTCTGAAGAGCATCATCTTCTCCAGCTGACAGTCAGAACGGCACTCCTACCAACATCAGATCAGCATTTCAGTTGTGCACATCACTGTGCAAAGGTTTGCCTCATTTTTAAGTGTATGTATATGCTCACATCACCACGTTGATATTTTCTGCCACTGCAGAAAAATATACTTACACAAAGTTCACATTATACTGCTCAGAACGCAGACACCAATACCTGCTGGCAAGAAGAGTAAACATCACCTTAAAAAAAGCACAGCCAAAACACCAACCCATTCAAACTCATACTAGATCACCACCTATTAAACATCAGCTTCAACAGTGCATCCAAGTGATGCTGGAAAAAAAAAAAAGTTTAAAAAAATGCTGGTTTGCCTCCATCTATGTGAAAGGCACGCTGAACATTTTGGCCGTTCTGACAAACTTGATCTGATAATGGCTTTTGGATGGGTTATTCTTGGCCCCCTGCATAGCAGCATTCACTGCACTTACCCTGGACGCTTCGCATGCAGCACCATCCTAAGTGACCTCCTCCACATGCCGCACATATTTCAGACATTAAGCTAGATAATAAAACCACATACCGGATATCAGCAAGTGTTAATAAGATGTAATTCATTCCTGGCAAGCCCAGAACTCAGATCTTTTTAAAAAAAAAAAAAAACACACCAACAAAACCAAAACACACACGCAGGTTCACAGGGCCAAAGTCCAAAAGGAGTTCAAGTGCACAAAGCTACTTTCATCTGCCCGAGCGCCGTGTAATTAAGAACAATATTTGGAACGCAGCAAATTCCCCCAGAACCATAGGTAATAAAATTCAGATTTAAAAAAACACACGAGGAAAGGAGTCAATGAGAGCTCATCATTTGTACAGCGAGACTATAAGGTTTCTCTGCGCGCTGTCAGATCCCTCCAGTTCCCGCGTCCGGCTGACCCCGGGAACGTCTCACTTGACTTCACCCCACCACAGGCTTCCTCTCCAAGAGAGGGGCCGGCGAGCTCCCCGCATCCTTGACTGCCAGCCAGAAACGCAGCAACGGCTCCGAGCACTCCAAGACAGATCCTTCTGATTATCACAAAATGAAATTTTCAGCTCTTGTCATCATCGGCCTCAGATTTGTAATGTTACAAAAACATGATTTCCTTTCCCCATTGTATCAAGCCCTCTTCCATTCCCGCTGGTGAAATCAAACAATTTTAAAAGAATTTATATGATGCTAATTTAAACCGAATGTATTTAGCTGCCAATCGCAGTTCCCGACTCTCCCAGGCCTCCTGCCAGCTCCGCTCCGTTCCAGAGCGGCTATCAATCACGGCCAACAGACCGAGGAAAAAGACCCAGCGATGCAAGAAGCGATACTGGTAATTCTGGCAGTGGAAACCCTGCCCTTAGCTTTCGGCAAAACGACGTGAAGTGACCCCACGCAACAGGAGGCTCCGAAAGCTTCAGCTCCTCATCACTTCTCATCGGTGAAGCGGCTCATGATACTTTTTGCAGGAATAAACCTAGCACGTTGCTCAAATTCCAGCATCGTTTCCAACTCCGCTTTTGCAACTGGAAGTGGCAAGTTGACCTTCCTCCCCAAGCTGCTGTGCAGGAACGCCTTTACTGCTCAAAAGCCATCGAGTCCAACCTCAGAGATAACTGTTCCCACAAAGGGTGAAGGAAACACCTTCTAGTGTCTGCACCCTGCTCCCACAAAACAGCAGAAAATTGGGATTTAGGGGAGACTGAGTATGTATACTTCACTGTATCATCGGTAGGCAAACTAAAAACATCTAAGTGTTAACCTCTTGGTGCATCTGGTTTTGACGTCCCTTGCAACAGCCCAATTAACATCTATGTGGAAGGGAAAAAAAAAAACCAAAAAAAACTTTTCCACTTGAGTAGTTTTCTGTTGGATACATTCAGATGTTGAAGCTCTGATACACCCGTAACAGAGAGGCTGGCAACATCAACAGGCAAAAGAAAAATTTGCCACATCCCAGACCTCAGTTTAGAAATCCTTACAGTCCAAAATGGCTGGAACTGAGCAGAAGGTGGTGAATGATGAACTTTTGCAAGTGTGTAAGGTAGAAAAATATTGAAAGGAGAAGGAACAGAGTGCTTGGCTCAGGTCAACGCAGGGACCATAGTGCAGGCTAAGAGGCTATCTGGAGCTGAAGAACAAATAACAAACATAAGGGAAGCTCAAAACATTAGCAGTTGAAACAAACACTGAGGGACAAAAGGTGAAAAGTAGACAAAGAGTCTAATGAACAGAGAGGAAAAAGAAGTGAGAGTTGTTACAGGAAGAAAGAAAACACCCTTTGAAGGTTTTGTTCAGATGCATGGCTGCTAGCTGGCTCACAGCAGGAGTTTAGATAATACAGTATTGCAAAATCGAACACCAAACTCCACCAAATGAGGATGAGAACAAGGTGAGGAAATATAGTTCTCCCCCCAGCTTCTCACTATTGTCAGATCAGGCAGTTCTTGAGCCCAAAACAGTCTGTTCAGTTAGCAACCCAGGGCGAGCCCAGAAAAAGCACTTGGCCAGTTTGTTCTTGAAGACATGGAAAATTGTCCACGAGGAGCACCACAGGTCTATCACCCGCAGAATGAAGAACCAACTTTCCCCCCCCTTATTTCAAGCATGGCCCCTGCTGGTTTCACTCACTGGGCCCCAGTTCTTGTATTCGGGTAGAGTAGGAGCAGCCGGTCCCTACCAACACCCCCCCGCCCCGTGCCTCTCCTGACTATGCAGGTGACAAATATTGCAAGGAGGAGGAAGGGTCAGAAGTGGTAAGCAAAACACCAGGAGAGTGCCCACAGCAGAAAAATAGATGCCAGTATGGGCTAGTGCAACTTTTTTAGCTTTGCTGTAAAAAGCCACATTTCTTTAGAGCAAAAGATGGAGAATTAACAGCGGTCCAGGCAGGGCGTGAGCTCTCCCCAGTAGAACGGACAGGAGGGAGGGACATGAAGAACGGGAAGAAGCGCACCATGGATTTGAAAGGGACAGAAAGCAAAGCTACAAAAATATCTCTAGTCAAAAGATAGCAAAGGAAGCTATTTGAAATGATGGGGAATTTCTCAAAATTGGTCTGCCTAAGCAGCCACAGAAACGTGGCCGGACATGCGCATCTCTCCCCACCTATCAAAGCAATCAGCCACAGTGCCAGGAGATTTAAATACCCCTCCCAGCATCATGACAACAAAACTGGAAACTACAAGAAGCAGATGCAACATCTGCATCCTCTTATCTCTCTAATTGGTACATATCCTTAATAGGATATAAAGAAGTTATTTGTTTAAAGTAGCATATTCGCTGCATTAATTGGGCATCAAAAGACAAATTAAACTCCTATTCCTTCAGCCACAGGAACCAAGGAAGAATCTTTCAAAAAGTTTGGCTGACGTAATGAACGAAAATAGAGTATTTTTTGTAAACAATTACTGTTCTAGAAACTGCTGTATCAGGTAAATTCAGCACAACACCACCTGTAGCCATCCCAGACATCACCACCACGCAAATCTGGCTCCACGACAGGATGTCCAGGTCACAGCATGTTTTCTGCAGATTCAAAAAGACTAGTTTGATTTGATGCAACAACTAACAAAAAAGTTTGCTGAACTCTCAGATGCAGAATGGCTTCTCTCCAGAGCTCTATTACACAATGTAAGGCTTGGTTTGTTTTCCCAAAATACTAGAAAGAAGTTGAGAAGACAGTAAGGCAGCAAATATATTGTAAATTTAATAAATTAATAGAAATCCTCAAGCTAGACCACTTTACAGAAAGGATGGTGTTTATAAGACAGAAAATTGAACTTGCCTGTACCTCTAACCATAAACTTAACAGCACAATCTTATCTTGTGAAAAATTATAGCAAGAGTTCTTCCCATAAATCAACAAGTCCAATCCATCAATCACTATCAGAGGAAGTAGTTTACTGCTCATGAGAGGTAACATTTCATTACTAGTGGATTTGAATTTCATCAAAGTAGCAAAGTTCTTTTTAAGAGCCACTGTGAGCAATGCTCCCTGGCTGTGATAAGAAAAACTACTGAAATTCAAAACTAGAATATTAAAGAGGAGTGGGAAAAGGCAATTTCATTTTAATATACGCATGGGGATGTTCAATTAATGAGGTTCATCTTTTACAGACATCAACTGCTAGGCAAGCCACAATGAAATTTTACACAGTATTTGAAAATCAGTTTAAGATGCAAAAGAAATTAAGTTGCAGTCAGCGCGTGAACTTCTATTGCTTTACCCCGAACCTGGAAAATCACCACTGGTGTCTCCAGGTCTTTGAGTTGCCACCAGACACAGCAGCACAAATGCCCCTGTCCTGCTAAGCAGAAAATGCGAGTTACGCACCCCGACTGCACCTCCCAGACTCTGGGCTACCAAGAGCCTAAGGCAAAATACAGGTGGGAGAAGACAACGACAAAAGTGGATCATTGCTTTTCAACGGTATAAAAATCAGAAGATAGAAACTCTAGTAGCAACCACAGAATGAAGAATCATTGCTTCACCTAGTAACAAAATTATTTCAATATTTAAAACTAAGTTTACTGCCTTGGGACTGGAAAAGTAGAACTTTTAGTAGACAGTTCTACTAGTTTAGTAGACAGTAGACTGTGAACCACTCTCCTCTTCCCCAAAAGCCTCCAACATGTGTATGCACACAAGTCCTACCTGTTTCATCGCCGTCTCTCCAATCTTGTCAGAGTGCTTACGGATACTCTCCAGGAAATCCTTGAGGTCTGACATGGAAACTTCTTTGATCTCTTCACGCAGCTTTGGAATATTATCCACCATGATCTTGCAGAAGCGGTAGTGGCTCACTTGGGGCAGGTACGTGTGCTCGAGGTGCTCCAGGGTCTTCAGCGCAGGGTAGTGTCTGGGGAAAGCAAGCAAGGCAGATGCAGAAAGAAGAACGGCTATTATCCATCCCACTTCCCCTCCAAGAAGTGCATTAACTGTAAATAATTCATTATATCTAAGAAGCTCAGCTTTGTTCAAAGGAACATAGACCTTCGCATCCAGGTAGCATCATTTTCCTTTTAAAACAGAAGCAGAGGAACACAAAGGCAAGTAGCAGCTCCTTACTCAGAGCTCTGATGTGCAGACAAGGACCACCTGGGTCACAAGTGACCAGCGTCAGCTGAGCCCAGTAGCAGCTCTCACCCCAGTGAAACCATTTGGGGCACCATATCAGAGAGTGAAGGAAAAGTCGGCAACCACACACAGTATTGTTAGGCTACATGAGGAAAAAGCTCAGCCCCACACACACTGAGGAGCACAGAGACACAATGGCTTATGGGGGAACCCCAGGAAGACCCTGCACTGGTCTCCCCAGGAGAGCCAACAGCCTCATGGATGGAGGTGACACCCATCAAGGTGAGCAGATCACCAGAGCACCGCATAGACCAAGGGGCCTGTGTCAGGCATGGGGCACATTATGTGTTATCATATTCTATGAATCCATAATTCTATGATTCTATACCATAGAGCGACGAACTAGTGTCTAACACGTTAATATCCCGTAAACTGCTACTAGCCCAGATACTTGTTATTGTGTTGTAAAGATCTTGGACATGAGAGCTCAGCTTTCTTTCCCTGTGCATACCAGGAGTCAGACCCCACCTTCCTCCCAGCTGTTCTAATGCTGCTAAGCACAGTTAAAAACACTTTCCACCCAAAGTACTTTTTATTAAATACAGGTGAAAACAATCTGGATACAAACCCAGATTAGGGGTCCAACAGATATTTTCTACAAAGCCCCTGCCTCTCCAACAACTACTGTTGTACCACTGAGATGGCTTTCATGATGTTGAAAATAACTTACTTCCCCACTCTAGAAGGAATATAGCTTATAAATTTAAAAATGCAAGAATCCCAATGTTCCTTCCCCTATGCTCAATGCATGCCTTTATATTTTGGTCATGTCCAATGGCCTTAAATTTCATCCTATCTTTCTGCATAAAAGCAAACTTCATAGCCTGACAGAAGATGCTAAATGGGAAACTATTCTAAGCAAATAATTTTTCTCAAATGCCCTCCCCTCTTTCGCCTTCAGGAAGTAGGAGTCCATAGGATTTCCCTGTTCAGAGAAATATAGGAAGCCTCTTGAATGGTGATGTAAAATGCAAGACCATCCTCCTCTTCATCTGACCACAGATCTGGTCAAAGTTTAAGAAAAAAAAAAAATTATTAGGGAACCATCTAGGAAGCATTAGCAGGGTCTATAAAAA
Source organism: Buteo buteo (assembly GCF_964188355.1). Taxonomy (NCBI): domain Eukaryota; kingdom Metazoa; phylum Chordata; class Aves; order Accipitriformes; family Accipitridae; genus Buteo; species Buteo buteo. The sequence goes on from NC_134171.1 coordinate 1,725,342, forward strand.
TGTATTTCAGACTAACACCAGGTCACAGTCACCTCGAGGGAGAATTAAGGCTACTTTAGCTGACTACACCCATGGTTAATCCTGGCCACAAGCACCTGCCACTTACACCTTGAATTTTTGGGGGAGAAAAAATGTTTAGTCATAAGAAACATATTAGCACCACTGAAAAAAAAAAAAAAAAAAAACAACCAAACCTGACACTCATATCCCCATTCAAAATAATTCTTGCCTGAACTCCAGGCAGGTCCACAGGGGAGTTATTTTAACCAGAAGTGGCCTGTCCTGTTCCCAACACCAGAAGTCAAACAGATTAACCCCATAACCCGGCCAGTGTTTACACTACGGTAAGGTATGAAAAACTATTTGCAATAAAATGCAAACCTCTCTGGAGAGAAACTTGGGAGTGCACGGAAAGCCAGAAATTAAACCACAGGAATAAACACACATTGGGGGGTTTGTTATATTTCAGGGCATTGTTTGTTGAACGAGGAGCAGCGAAAAGGTGGCTGGGGGGGACAGCACGCGGTCACTGATGGGGTCCATGGCTGCCTGCCGAAAACAGAGTCCAAAAGACGTGGGGGCAGAGGAAAGCTCAACGCTGTTCTTGCGTGAGACGTGTAGCGATTCCTGCTGCCAAAGTACTGCCACCTCAGCCCAGATTGCATCCCTTATGCTAATGCCTATTATCAGCCAGCCAGAAGGGCCACGTTGTTGCCCAGCTCTGTACCCCCAGGACCAGGGCACCAGTGAAACGGGAGCGCTTGTCGAATGGGGGAAACAGCAGTTTGATAAAACAGAGTCAGAGCTGGCTTTTGTTGTTTGGTTTTTTTCTGGAAGTACTCAGGCCCTGCTCTGGTGCGTACAGCTCTACAGCGGCTTCTCGGCTACAAGCAGGACGAAGCACTCTCATTTCTTACTGCTTGGAGACCATATGGATAGGACAAGTGACTCGGGGGTGAAAAAAAGACTGATCCCTCCAGAGCTCTGCAGAACCAGGAGGGATCTCTGGAGGCAGAGATTTTTTTCTTCTCATCGCTTTCCAACAAGCAGCCACATGTGTCCCAGCCATCGGAGAAAAATCTTTCTGTCCCTTCCTTAAATTCTGGACAACAGCAGATGAAACGTTTCTCTCCATCTCTGCTCTCTGCTGGTTGCACAGTCACTCGTCCTGGTTTGGACCATGAGTTCCCCATCTCCAGCTCCAGTTAACAGACACAGATTCTGCATTTGGCAAACACCTGCGTTCAGTTTATAAACATCACGCAGCAAACAGCACATAACTCATTTTGTCTACCTTGGGACAGTTGAGTTTATTCACCCCGAATGCAAAACCTATTACTCCTCTGAGATTGTGTACTCAAAACCCGAGACTCACACTAGTAACCAACCCCCTTGCTGGCTATCATGAAATGATATATAAGTGAGAACGGGTGCAGACACAAAAATATTTAATATGTTGTGCTGCGTTTGGTGAATGAAGCCATCAAATCCAGACAAAGAAAGAAGGAGGGGGGGAAAGAAAAAAGCCAAGGGTTCGGATTTTCCTTAAATGTGGCTTTCAACTTCTATTTGTTTCAAAATGAACCAATCCAAAGGGGGGGGGGGGGGGGGGGAAGATGCAATTCTTAGAAGCAGACCCTGGAAACACTATCCAGAGTGAGGGAATCGAGCGGCATGTGGATTCCCTTCAAAAGTTCACAACGCTGTGATCAGCTCCAGCTCCCCCACCCCACATCTGTCAACGGATAAGCCCCTTGCTGTTCCTACAAACAGACTAAAACCAGTTGGACAAACTAGACACTGCCCTATTCTGTACCAAGCCATTCTGAGAAAGAGAGCGAGTGCTTTGTGAACAGCTAAATAAGCTCCCTATAACTCCTCCGGCCAGCCCAACTTTCAGGAGTAATGCCTATCTGTTTACCCAAGGCTTCTGGGTCCAAGGACCACAGAGATCAGCGGAGGCAGGAGGGGAAGTGTAAAAATACGCCCATCCAATTAGTTATCGCCTTGTTTGAAACATCTGGTTTCTTCTGTATTGTTTCTATGATGGATGGCAGGCACAAACCAGGCATCGGATCTGATCGCTCTCCCTGCGTGGCATTCAGCTGGAGCCTGCCGCGTTTTCAGTTGACCTCCTTCCAGCAGCTGCTCTTTGCCCAATTTGCCACCCCCAGGGCTACAACGCGCCTCCAAAGTCCCATGCTGCTTAAACAAACCGTCCCCCAGGATCCCAGCCATGCAAATATCCCGGACCATGGTTTCATCCTTCAGCATCAGAACAGATGCAGGGTGAGAAAAATCCTGGATTTACAGCTCATGATTTCTGAGTCACAAAGTCCTTTTAGTTCAGCTCACTCTTCTGAACAATTATTTCTACCACGAAATAAGCCGTATGCCTTCTCACCAACTTCTACCATCCTGCACAATATTTCTCACGTGTTTGGTTTCCATTCACATTCATTGGATTCTCTCAGATTATATCAGGTTTTGTATTATGACATTCATAGAATTAAATTTACTTAATAACACATAAGTACCAAGTCATGCATTGATTGTATGCATCACAACAGCGAGCTTCCATCAAAAAAAGAGTGAACATCCACCTTAATTAAAAAGCCTAACTCAAAACAAAATTAGAGCCACTACAATCCTGGTTCTAGGCTGTACCACAGGAGGCTGAGCAGGACTGTGAAGACACCAGCCAGAAATCAGATAAGTTAATTTGGAAAGGCTGATTTTGAAGTCCTAAGTTTTGAGAACCTCTTTAATTTATCTGGCACCAAACAGGTGCTTTTCAACTCTTCCAATACAAACACCAGACTATACAAAATTTACCTTTTAGATTTCATTTGCTCTCGCAGTTTGCTGTACATCTCCAGGACTGGAAAGAGAAGGAAAAACACAAGCATTGAGACACAAGCACAAAGCAAAGAGATGCGAATTAAAATAAACAGCTATACAGATAAAGAGCAATTTCAGATTCCTCACCAGGAAGACACAGTGTTAGCTTATCAACCGTCGCTGAAATATTTCTCTGTTGTAAACGGCATTGCTTCAGCTCTTCCATTGCTATTATCAACTTTGGAAAGGAAAAAAAAAAGTTTCACTAAGAACAGTAAACAGACGGAGTAGAGAGGATATAAACTGCTTTGCACTTGTCACAACCATCCAAACAGTAGGTTGACAACAAAGCCTACTCTGATAACCGGAGAGCTCACCAAGCACTGCAGAGCGTTGCTGAAGCAGGGAGGACAAGCAGCCTTGGGTTGTTTAATCGAGTAGCAGAAGCATTCCCTAAGCCTACTTTCAAGTAAGCAAGCAGCAAAACCAAAGCCATCAAAATACCAGCCCTGTAGCACGTCCTGTGAATTCCAAAAATTATTTCCCCTTCCTATTTTATTCATCTTTTCCCTACTCCCTCTCCAAGCTTTTCTTTTTCTAGTTCTTCTCAAAGACAGGATGTGGCCGCTCGCTCCCAGGGGGATTCTTACCATCACAAACTAACAAGGGATTTTTAAATGCTCAGTCTCCAACAGAAAAAAACCTGTGCATCTGGACAAGGGCAAAACAAGGATCAGCCATCACATACAAAAGAAAACTCCTTAGTTTCTTTTTTTCAAAGGGGCAGGTCATGGATTTGTCCTCTAGAGTACCAACTTATCTCCACTGTACCACACTGAGTTTGCAAAGTCCTTTTGAAATCCCAGGCTCTTCTACTCTTGGAGGTGAATCCTCGGTTGAAGGTAACACAGAGGTATGTTTATTTGATTCAGGAGAGAAGCTGCATCACCTTCTCCCCAAAGTGCATTTTTATCTTTAATCTTCATTAGAATAATTGGTCTGACACAGTCCAACATGGGGATTTTCTTGTTTGTTTTTCAAATGCAATGCAGCTGACTGAATTAGTAATGCCTGCGTGTACTCTCAGCAAAATTAAATCTGGGTGTCTGAGAGGGTGGTTAAGAAGGAAAATAGAAAAGGTGCAAAGAGTAGAAGATTTATATGGAATATGGGTAGAGCAATGCAAGAAGGACCGTCCCTGGGAGTTCTCACACATCTCCATCTTAGGCACTTGAAAACCCTCAAGCATCAGTGCCTTCACACATCCTCAGCTCTGAAGTGCCCCCAGTCTGTTAATGTTCCCTCCTGATGAAGGGGCAGAAGAATGAATGTGGTTAGAGGCACACCACATCCAAGACATGCTCAATCACTTCCTTTTTGCCCATGCCTTGATGCCTCTACCCATGCAGCTCAAAAACCACCTTAATTGCTGCTGTACTGCATTGTGAAGCAGGAGCCAGACTCTCCAGCTCATTTCCATAGAATCACAGAATGGTTTGGGTTGGAAAGGACCTTCAAAGACCATCTAGTCCAACCCCCTGCCATGGGCAGGGACATCCTTCACTACATCAGGTTGCTCAAAGTCCCATCCAACCTGACCTCGAACACTTGCAGGGAAGGGGCATCCACAACTTCTGTGGGCAACCTGGTCCAGCATCCCACCACCTTCATCATAAAAAATATCTTCCTTACATCCAAGCTAAATCTACTCTCTTTCAGTTTAAAACCATTATACCTTGTCCTCTCACTACAGGCCCTGGTAAAAAGTCTCTCTCTGTCGTTCTTATAAGCCCTCTCTATATACTGAAAGGCCGCAATAAGGTCTCCCCGGAGCCTTCTCTTCTCCAGGCTAAACAACCTCAACTCTCTCAGCCATGTCCTCAAGCCCTCTGATCATCTTCATGGCCTCCTCTGGACCCACTCCAAGAGGTCCATGTCTTTCCTGTGCTGAGGACCCCAGAGCTGGACGCAGTACTGCAGGTGGGATCTCACCAGAGCGGAGCAGAGGGGCAGAATCCCCTCTGCGACCTGCTGGTCAGGCTTCTTCTGATGCAGTATTGTTATGAATGATCCCATTCACACCACTCAGGGCTGCAGGAGCAAGACCACAACTTGATTATTGTTGCTTCAAGTCCCTCCTGCTTCCCAGGTTTTGCCTTCCACTAGACTTCAATCCACAAGCAGTAAAAAAGAAAAATCACTTCCCAACACTCTCACACAACTCATCTTTCATGCAGAAAAGCAAAATACAGGAAATAGAATCAATGCACATTTTAATACCAATGCCATGTACGTTATCAGTTAATGCTGAGCAGTTATTGACAGACTAATTTCCCACTAGTGAGCACAGCCAAGTAATTGAAAAGCAGAAAAAGGATAGAATGAATGAATGTATCGCTTACTTCTTTTCCTTCATTCTGCAGCTTTCGGTTGGTGTCCGTCACTTGATTCTGCAGGGATATTGAGGAAAAAAGAGAAAGCACATCTACATGTAAATCAGGACAACATTTTTCACAAAAAAGAAATCGTACATAAACACCATCACTTTTTACACAATTTTCTCTTGCATGGCACAAAACTGTTTATTAGCTGATTTAATAGTCATCACCATTCTGGCACACGGGATGCCAACAGCCACACAGCAAACACCAAGGATTTTCTTCCCTACTACTACGGAAAAGTAAAAGGCAACAGGATTTAACACTGTTGTATGGCAGCCTCAAAATGCTGCAGTCTTAATGGATCAAATTTTGTAGCAGATGCTCACGTGGATTCTCATGTTAAAAGCTATTTTACCTGAGTGGTAGAAGAACTGAATTTCCCCTCCCCAACACTAAATAGATTACAATTAGGTTTTAACGCCTTAATATCACAGCAAGAAAAGAACTCTTCAATGTGGGCTTTACCTATAAAGTTCAAATATTTTCTTTTAGATCTTCAGATGCATCTCCCACTGGATCCCTCCTCCTGGCTGGTATAAAAAGGTATTTTTATATACCTGGTATAAAAAAGGTACGTATTTTCTTTACTAAACCACCTTTCTGTATTATCCTATCAAGCTAGGGCTCACAGTTCAATAATTTCCCACTTTGCAAACTTGTAGGTTCCCTGGACTAGCAAGATCACAGCAGTTCAGCCCTTTATGGCTCTAGGTATCAGTTTGACTCAGTAAAGATACACATGAGAACAAGGCTGATTTTTAGACTCATCAGGATAGAAAATAAGCAGCTTACACATTATTTAGACAAGTAGAAAGATGACTTTGGGAATTCTCCTGAATACTCATTCAAGTTCTGACAGGAGAAAGTTTGTAAATAGAGATACCATCTTCTACAGACCAGCTGGGATAGCCGAAAAAAAATTACACAAACTTTCAAGTAAACATGCCCAGCTTCAGGTCTTTAGCAAAAGCAGCCAATTTTAAAAGTAAATACCAGCAGAGAAGGACTGCTCAGAGTTCAGGTGCCTCGCGTCAGTCTGAGACTAACATGCCATAAAACTACTTTTTTTTCCATAGAATACTCTTTTCACAGCTACTAAAGTTGTAAATATTCATTTCCAGGCTCGTCTCTGTAAGATGTCTCAGAGGTTTCTAGTTTTACTCAGGCTTACGGTACAGTGGAAGCTGCTGCTGGATTTCAGCCGGCATCATCAAATTTTATGAACTAGTTCCTGTGTGTTTTCAGGAGTCCTGTTCATCCTACAGGCAAAATCAGTAACAGAGCATGGACAACAGCATGAGCTGTGACTCGGAGCTCTCAAAGTACATTCAGGAGCATAAGATCATATTAACCAACTTAAGATCTTTGTTTCCTGACACTTTTCAACAATTGCAGAAACAAGCTGAATTTTTAATGAATTTATCACTAGTGAAGGAACTTCATTTGATGCTCTCCAATTATCCAACAGAACGTGGATGGTTCACGGAGCAGCAACAATAGCAGAGCAAAGCAGGACAAGCTTCAAGGTAGATTCAGAAGATAACAGCTATCTCTTTCCTTTTTGAGCTCACCACGAGGCAACCAGTTCAGGTAGGAGGGGAGCTTTGTATTAATATATATAAAATTGATTCAGGATCCAATTTGTTTCCTACTGACTACTGAAAGATACTGGGCAACAATGATTTTCCACACTGGTCCAAATTTTAACAGCAGGTCTCACATTGAGAGGTTGGTGTTGCTTCAACGAGCAGAGCCATCCAGCCTCACAGGCTTCCTTTTGTTTTAATGCTGGCCATGCTGGTTTTTAAGCTTACGGCGATGCAAGAAGAGGAGTCATCCCATGATCTCCCCACACACAATTTCTCTACGGCATCTGCATCACATTGCTCCCCCTTCTGCAGTAGCTTCAGCTCTCCTGGCTGCTTGCCCTGTGCAAAAACTGCTCATTTCCTTTATGATGTATTGAGATTTTACGAGCAGGAGCACAGCATCTCTTCCAAAGATTATTTTATTTGCTTATATCCTGAAAATCCCACCAGGAAAAAGGAATCCATGTAGGGTAATTTAAAACTGCTCCTAAAATAATGCCAAGGCTGTACTAGTCTTCTATTAAAATTACATATCAATCCTGGCTAAAGCAAAAAAGTAAGAATACATTCTGCCCTTGCACACTACAAGTTTTCAGGGGCCGGGGAGTTGTGTTTTGTTTTGTTCTTAAGGTCTACATCCATACATTGAAAAAAATAGCTGATTATTTATATAGACTCTCTGTAGACACGTTGAAGCTTTTCAGACGAGGAGATTTTATAATCTAAGACAGACGCACAGCAAGGGGGGACAGACAACAGGTGGGCACATGTGAAGAACGAGACGATGGGATCACACAAGGGGCTTACAGGATGCTCAAGTCGTTAGTTCATTCATCTATATACGGAACATGTGGTATGGAGCAGTGCTTTGGGTTTGGGGGTTTTAAACATCACACTGCTAGCATTTAGAGAGTGTCAGAGTGATGAGAGAGAGGAGCAAAGGGCGCTGGAGAGGAATCCTGGGAATGGACCCAAAGGGCACCACCGTGACCCCGCGCAGCTCTGCTGACTCCATCCCTTCGTCCAACACCCACCTACCGCTGATTTACACCCTCCCTAAGAAAGGGAGGGTGACTGTGGAGCCATCCTTCAAGTCAGCAACTTAGGAACTTCCCAAACCGGAGGGTGCACCCAAAGTCTGGGTTCATTACCCACCACCGCAGCTGTTTTCTCTCCGTTACCCTAACCCCCACAGGAATCCGCTGTACGGCTGCTGCACTTTTAGGTCATCGCCGCATCCTGGGGCAGCGAGATCCCCTGCGTGGTTTCGCACGGGTGAAGGTGAGCTTCCCCTCGCTCTAAGCCAGTTGCCTCAGTCTAATTAGATCTGCCTTAATCTGAATGCACTAAGCAATAAAAATTGCTTCCCATTCATTTTGTGTCCCCATCCCCCCCCCACTCATAACTTCACAGATCTTATGACTGCGTGCGGCAGTACTGTGCATGTTGGTGGAAAGGATTAGAACCGCAAATGTCTTTTCAGAGAAAATTTTCAGAGAAAATTTTTATTAATTGCTGTTCAACAGTGGCAGGTGTGAAGTGCTAAATTTGGCCAGAGATAATTAGCCACACAAAAGAAGGCAACAAACGACTCTACAGTAGCTCTTTGAAAATGGACCTGGTGATCACAGTACATCAAACTGAAGAACTATGCTGTTGCTAAGAAAGCAAGCATCACACGAGTACGCATGAACGAAATAACCCTTCTACACCATTTCACTGGTGACTGATTGCCTGCCCCAGCTTAGAAACTATGCTTATCACAAAAACAAAACAACAACAAAAAAAAAAACCAAAAAAACAAAAACACAAAAAACAAAACCCAACACCCAACCCCATCAGTAGGAAGGACTTCAGAGTAGAAAAGTAAAAACAGTGAGGTGACTAGAAAGCACAACCCTCTAGGATGGATTGGGGCTACCTATCTTACAGAGGACAAGACCAGAAAAGAACATTCCTACGATCTCCAACCTGTAGAAGACTGCTGCAAAAACAGGAAGGAATAATCTCTCTTTTGTGCCTGACAGGTCAAAAAGTAGACCTAAAAAAGACTTTTCAACCATGTAACCTGAGTTTCCTAGAGAAGGAAGGACAGCAGTACCTGGGGGAGGGCTAACATTAGAAGAGGTTAGATAAAAATCCGTCAGGAATGACACTGCTGAAGAACTTGCTTAAGAAGAGAAAGATGGACTAGGTGATTACTTGTGGTTGCCAGCAGCCCTGTAACTCTGTGATCCTTTCCCCTTCGTGCCTCGAGTCGTGTTTTCCAAGTTAAACCATCTTAATGTATAATCTATCTTTGACCTTTTAATTTCTACTGGAACCTTTATGAGATGGAACAGTCAGACTGGTACATGGTTTCCAAGACCCAGGAGTACCATGCATTTATAAGTTCGAAAACAGGTCAACACCACACTGCTCACTTCCTAATGAGGAAGAATGTTGGTGCAGTACAAGATATGAAAATGTTGAAGATGTATAACAAAAAAAAAAAAAAAAACACCACAAAACAACATGATTTTCCTCGGAAACCATCTAAGAAATTAAAAGTAAAGAGAATTGCCATAGTGAAGCTACATAGTTAAAAAAAAAAGGAATAAGCAAATGCAAAAAAGTTTCGGTTTAAAAAATGCTATGGTTTAAATATCATCCAAATTAAGGAGATGCCTTTTTGAAAACGCATCCCAGGTATTTTCAATTAACTTACTTTTTTATCCATACATAGAGATTATTAATCAATGACCCAGCATCTTTTCAAAACAACACAACATTGCCTAGTTGAGAAATTCATTGCAGAGGAGCTCCTCCGAGAAAAGTTCCCAGTTCAGTGCTAGCCTTTTGCAGGGCACAAAAGCAGGACAGAAAGTTTAGCCACACAGTCCTGATCAGGTTTTAAGTTGACTTCGGGCCACCTGAAATACAGCATTACAGTACAGAGGGAAGACAGCAGCTGTGTTACACATGAATGGGGGAAGATAATGGATCCAGCTCGTATTTAGCCTGTGCACTCTTAAAACAATGAATGCTGATATTTCTGTAAGCGTGATATTATATAAAGTACCCCAAAGCTAAAAGCACACGAGTGAAGATACATACTAGAGATGAAATAGAGAGGGCATTTATTTTATTGCTGGTTGCACGTATGTTCAAAGACCAGCAGTATTGAGAAAAAGACCAAGATCAAATAGAGAATGAATAGCTGGAACAAAACACACTCTCACCACTGGACCCACGGGTGATTCCCTGGGGAAACCCTTACAAAGAGAGTTCAGTATTTCTCAAATAAGCTTCTGTGTATATTTTTCCCATGTGCCGTTTTATAGATCACATAGTAATGGAAATCAAGAGAGATCCTGAGGGTACAGAGATGGACTTCACAGTGCGCCACCAACAAAGTAGCTGTTTGTAGAATGGGAAACAGCAACAAGCCTTTGCAAACAAACAATGTGGAATTCTTGGCTAGAAACAATAGCTTTTAAAAAAAAAAAAAGAATTCTTTCATGGTATTTCCAATGGCCTCATCCTGCAATCAACTGCTGGATGAATCCTTGCCATGGAAAATGCCATTGTAATAATACAGATGCTGCTTTTGGTGTCAGGACAACCCTCCCTCCCTCCCCCCAAAGGTGTTCCTGTGAGAACACATCCATTTGTGGGATGGACATCTGTGTGTGTAAAGCTAGAAACCTGCTAGGAAACGCCAGAGGTAGCTTTAAATGAGTAAACAAATGTATGAAAAGCAGCAGTCAGCACACTGAAGTTAGAGTTCTTCCCTCTTTTCCAGAAAACTTAACTTTCCAAGATTATTCCCCCCTCCCCTTTATTTATAACTTCATCTTTTCTAATGCCCATTGAACGTCTCCCGCGCTCCTAACCTCCCAGAAAGGTCTTTCTCAACAGGTCAGACTCCACTGAGCCAGGCGGACTTGCTGTGCTGGTCTCTGGAGACAGCCCGCACCTTTTTGGCTGCCACACAACTCAGCCCCATTCACCAAGTGACTGTTCTGGGAGGTTGCTTTTGGGTTTCAAATCAAGGTCACACCTTGTTGCTGCAGCAAGGGATGGCACAGCAGTCTCCCCTGCATCTGTTCTAACTTGTGTAGGAAAATGAGCAAGGTTCTCTGACACCGATTAAGTCACTGCTGTGCTTTTTTATATGCCCCAAAATTGTGGAATACCTATATTTTAAGGCACAGCAGACATCCTTCAACTGCAAGCACACCTGGCCCCTACATGTAGGGATACCCCCAACCTCTAGATCCTTTTTCTGCTCAGAAGCCTGCCTAGTTTCCTTCCTACCGCTTATCCACATTCTGATCCTACAAATGGCTTTTTTCTACATACTACTAAATGCATTTTTTCAAGAAATAGGTAAATTTCACCTTTCTTTCATCTTTCTGCACAGCTTTAAAGGCCACAATACCTGGAAAGCCTATTCCTAGCTGTAACCATTTTACTTTCTCCATTCCTACCTCTAAACATTTTACCTTCTAGTTAAGCCAACCAAACCTGGAGATGTTACTGAAAAAGAATCAAGCTGTGCATTCGTTTACATAGGCTTTCAGTATTTAATGAAATTAGTAGTTATTTTTCACTACTGTTCCTGCTTACAACTTACAATGCTCTGATGTTTGTTTGCTTTTTAAATATTAACATTGCACTTGCCAACACTGGGCAGACACCTCATGACTGCAGAGTCAAATCTTTGCTGCTTTGTCTCAGACACAATGCTACCTGTAATGAGAATTCAATGTCAGATGAGGCACTAGAGTATACGCTGCTACAGCAGATGCACTTCTGACTGTAGAGCTTATTTTTGCTTAAGAAATGGGTATAAGGTATACCAGGAAAAGCCTATTTCCTAATGCAGAATAGGCTTAGCTTTAAGCTTTTTCGTGTTTTTAACGTACCACACTGTTCCAGTTTGCCCAAATAATTGTCAAACTTCAAATGACTAATCTATTGCTACAGGAAGAATGGAGATACTTTTTTTTTTTTTAATTGTATTTTTTAGATAGAAGAGAGATACTCTAGACAAAAGGAGAAAAGGAGACATTCACATGTTTTCACAGAATCCCAGAGTGCTTGAGCTTGGGTCATCTGGTCCAAGCCTCCTGCTCAGGCAGGGCCACCTAGAACAAGCTGCCCAGGACCATGTCTAGACGGCTTTCTCTTACCTTCAGTTTTTGAGCTTCTCCTCTAACTTTCAGCAGCTCTGTGATGGAGTCCACAAAGCCCTGGTAATGGAAGTTGCACATTTTCTCAATCTCACGATCATGGTTTCTGATTCGTGCTTCCAGTTTCTCCATGAAACGACCATGTTCTTCTCCATCATAAACAGACCTAAAAAGAAAATGCAAACGCTGGTCAAGATTCCAGTATCTGTTATTGTCATTACTTCAAGCTTTAGAAAAAACCTCCTGTGATAAAGGGATAGGTCTGTGTTTTATTTGCATACACCAGGCACCAAACTCAGGTTTGAAAAATCTTTCTATTCCAGCCTTTCTTTTTTCTTTTTTCCACCTGTCAAACACCAGCTTGATGCTCCCTCAGAGATCACAACCTGGCCAACCCAGCGCTGAATCATCTGAAACAAAGTTTTCGTGCTCTGTCTTTGAGGTCAGCCATCTCTGATCACTATCTGCTATCATATGCTGTAACGCTGAGCTCTCCTCCTGAACAATTTTCTGGATGTTCTTTGGGTTTCAAAGGTAAAAGCTACAATGGAAAAATATCACCTCTACAGCTGCCAAAATCCATTTCCCTTCCCACCCCCAGTTTTGCCAGCACAGTTAACCCTATTGCTGAAAGGCCAACACAGCTGAAGACTACCCAAACTGATGGGGACACCCCAATCCAAAATACAGCATACACTGTGCAAGTTGCAGGTAATGGGTAATCTTTGGTACAACCAAACAAAAATACTAGTTTTAAATTTAAGGGTGGAAGTTAAAAAAAAAATCTATCCTTCATATTTTCTTAAATTCCACCCAACTGGGAAGAGAAGCTTGAATTGCCACGTTAAAACTTTTTGTTCTGTCCATTACTAAACGCACACTGTCTGGTAATGATGATTATTTCCAACCGTTTTTTAAAGCAGCCTAGAAGGCAATGCTCTCATCCACAGAAAACAGCCGCTGTGCAGAAGCAATAGATCATGACTGCAAAATAAGTGAATGTTACTCTAGAAAGCAGAGGCATCATGTCACACCCTGAAATAGTATGGGATTTTCAGGGGGTTGTTTTCTTGGTTTTTTTTATAGTAAACACAGATATTTTCTACAGGGTGTGGAAATCCCATCCTTAGACATGTCTTTGTGAAGTTTTAGTATTTTGAGGAGAAGTGCTAACTCCTAAACCTGAATTCTCTCCCAGCCCAAAAAAATTAAGTACACAGTGAGCTTTATGGAGTCTGAGTTTGTACTGTGTCAGAAAGTAAGATTAATTATACACTGGACTCCATGAAGCAGCTAGAGATAAAAAGATGGAGAATGTCAGAGCTGTAACAAGCTACAAGAACAAAAAAAAAAAAAAAAAAAAAAAATTACTAATCTCAGCAGTGACAAGCAACACTTCAGAAAGAACCAGAACTAGATGAATCTAACTAGACACATTAAATATTCTGCCCACAGACAGCAATGTGATCCTTCAGTGTGATCTGTGCTCACAAGTCACTTTGGAGAATCCCACCTCTGCAATCCACAAAGGTCTCAAAAGTAATACAAAAAATACCAAAACATTAATAAAACTGGAGGAAATCTATTTAATTACCATTCTTTAAAATCTTCCCTAGCAATTTCAATTACACAGTTTCAGTAAACCATTCTCAAAGGCAAAACAAAAATGCCAAATCTTTATAAGCCTATATAAAACTCAATGTAAAATACCACCATCACCAAGAGTAGAAGTCTTCGAAGGTGACCATATTGCCTTCTTTATTCCAAGGCAGAAGCTGGTTGGTGCTAAAGAGATATAACTTCCTCAAATTATATGAATGCCACCACTAGCATGATACTAGTGGTTTTTCCTTACAGCTTAGCAGAGTTTTGCTGGTGAAATATGAAAGTTGGAGACAGAGTGCCATCTAGTGCTGCACAGGCTCTTTGCAGGGTGTCTCATGAAACTCAACAAGGCACCTCCGGTCTAACGAACTCTTAACTCAAAGATGATAACTCACATACAATAAGAAAATAAAGCTAGAAATTGTGTTTTCACTCAAGTATAAATTGAAAAAAAAAAACCCAACAGTAATTATGGGTGCCAAATAAATGTGTTTCCATTCAAAGGAAAATACCATCACATTTACAGAGGCATCTATCAACGGGGGAGTTAAAAATAAATTCTGAAAATTACTTAAAACTCTAGGCAAAGTTTCCTTTGGAGATGGCTAACCTAAGACATAAAGGTCCAATGTCTAAAACTTTTTCATGATTTTTTTTTTTAGCCAAACTCTAGTGTAAAAAAAAAAGGTGGTGACAGACAGCAATGAAATCCCAGCATCTTAGGGGTCAGCTCTAAGCTTATATTTAAACAAACTCTGTCTCTTCCCTTTGGAGCTCTCCTATTCACCCACAACCCTTCCTCCAGTGCAGAACCAGCATCCTTCACTTCCATTCTCCCTCTAAAACACAAGCAAAGCAAACAGGCAACTGCCAAGCAAGACCCAGACCAAACTGCAACGCATTCCAAAGTTGCAGGATGTCAACTCCAAAGCTACGGGATCTCAAGTTCTTGCTCTGTATTGAACATCATCACAGAAATGGACTGCAGTGACTATGCAGCGACTCTTAGCTCAAAATACAAAACGTAGGGACTCAGTTTGATTGCAAGAAGAACAAATCTCTCCCCTGCAATCACATCAAAACACCCCTCAGGTCCCAAACTCTACCATCGTCACCTTTGGTTCCCTGGCTCTGGTAGAGCTCCAACTTCCTCAGCTGTTTCTTCAGCTGCCCAAGCTACAGCATCACTCTCGGAAAATCATCCTTGTGATCCTATATCCTTGACATATGTGCACCGTTTTCTACCTAGCAATTGCCAGCTTTCTCAAGATCAACTCTGGTACTCACCTGATCCACCCAACTGAACACCTTCATTACAGATTTCTTCCTTTTCAAGATTACCACATCTGGGGCATTACACTTCCCACTTCTTGCCTACCAAACCTTCGGGACACCCACTGCCTTGCTCTGGATCTACAGGTCCCTCCAGCTGCTCCCTTCTACCTCATTTCTTCTGCATATACCCTCTACTTCTAGTAACATCTCTCCTAGTTCAAACACTAATTATAGCCTGATCTGGATCTTCAGTTAACTGTCCTGAAGTGACTAGTAATTCAGAAGACATTAGAAGGAGACGCACAAAAAAATTTCTAGGAAGAAAAAAATCTTACATGTATACCCACTAATAATCACAACAGCACACAATGCAAAAATAAAGTAAGAAAAACAAAAATAAAAATGAGATTTGCTTTGGGCTGTTCATTCCCTTGGTTGTAAAAAACAAAGCGTTGTGACAATGCTACAGAAAATGATCCTTGAGGCTTTTTTTTTCCCTTTGCTATAAAAAATTGCTAGTCAGATAGCTTTAGTATAAGCCTCCCCCAGAAAAAGCCTTTCGATTAAAAAAGTCTGAGAAAGAGAGGTCTGTCCCACATGCACTTATCTTGTAACTCTGGAGAAGGCTGTAATTCTGCGATTGAAGACTAAGCTCAGTGACAGATCTGTCTGGTTTACATTTCTAAAGTACACTCACTAAACAAAACCATTTAGGATGACTTTAAAAAGTTCTTGGATTGTATTGTTAAGTTTCACAATTTCTGCATTCATTAAAAAAAATCCACTTCACTTTTTTCCAAAAGGTCAACTGGAAAAATCTTTCCAGGAAAGTCATAACAGGCAAACGCATCAGGAGTTCCCATCTGCAGCCTTGCGTTATTGCAAAGTTTATCCCCCAAAACAGGGGCAACCAAACCTGGCCCACACCAAGAGGCCAAACCAGTAATAAGGGGGATGCCACAGACACGGACTTGTGGCACAGCTGGATGTTCAGGTGCCTTTTCAATTTTCCAAGCAGCAGAAAGCAAGTGGCAGCTCACACAAAAGCACGACATGTTGACGGTGAATCTTTCACACCTTCATCCTTCCCCCGCATCCCAGAACCTCACTCCATTCTGCCTATACTCAACCCCCATGTTGCACTGGATGCTCTACCACATTCTCGATCACTTCATCACCCACAAGAGCAAAAATTGTGGAAAGAGCAGAGGTTTGGGGAATACAACACAAGAGAAGACTGAAAGAGACAACAAGCTCAGCTACGAATCTCCTTAAAACGTGGTCAGAGGCAGGACATCTTGGGTCCTGCCACCAAGCACCAACACAACCTACTTTCTCTCCAGCCATGCTTTAGACACTTCATCTGGCTGTTCGCAGGCTGGCAAGTCCTACACCAGACACCATATGCACACTGAAAAAATGCCAGAGAAGCCTAAAATTATTGCACATGTATGAATTAATGCTAGAAAATATTTAGGAACTAGCTTTGCAGGTCCTTCCTACGTCTCATGCTCAACTGGTTAACGAGAGGGCTTCAGGCAGTCTCGGAGAAGGCCAAGCCACGAGGCTGACCCTGCAAGTTCATTCCCAACAAGAGCTGCCTGCAGGATGGGGACTCAGAAGTAACCTAAATAAATTCAGCTGAAAGTACAGAGGAGGGAAATCTCTAGGGGCGAAATAAAAGAGATCTGGAACAATGCAAGGAGGACATTCTGGGGACAGTGGAACAGAAGTGACTTGCTTTTGTTTTCAATTAATAAGTGGAACAAATTCCTGAGTCTGTTGTGGACTTCAATTTTATTTTATTTTTTTCCCCTTTAAACTTCTGTAGTGGTTTTAATCCCTTAGAAACATTTTCTTCTCATTAAGCTACATAAAAGCATTAGCAGTTTGTTTAATCTTATTCTAACTTTTGTAATAAACAAATTAACTACTGAGCAATGCAAAAAAAAAAAAAAAAATCGAGTGCTGCAACAGCTCCATGGAAAAAAGGTCAAAGAAAGTTTGCAAGACTAATACCTGTTTAATATCTAACTGTCAGAGTTCACAGCTTCAAGCCTTGTGCTTCACAAAGTTTGCCCATGTACTGACACATCCAAAGACACTCCACTTACTTGGTGTATTATATCTGAAATTATCTCAGTGGAATAACAAGTGTAGAATTTGTTGCTTGTTTTCATTCTGATAATTAAACAGAATTTAAGTCCACTCTGTTTTGCCTTATCACCCACATAGGTTTACATTTACATCATGAACACAGAGAAAAAAGCTTTTTTTTCCTTTTTGGAGAAGCATAAAGTGTTTAATCATAAATATTTTTCATTCTTGTAGTTTCGAAAGCATTCCCACATGAACTTTTCCTACTTAGACCCACTTATCTTGCATACACCACCACCATATTTTCAGTTTACAACAGAAATCATTCCAATCACTAAAATTCCGCAAAGTATGAGCAATATCCCATTATCACAAGATCCTGGAGTAGAAAACAAAGCAGTTTCTAAAGACCACCACTATACTTTATTATTTGGCAGGATAACCCTGGCTTCATAGCTGGGAACACCTTGATTTCAGCAAGGTCCTGGCGTGACCCCGGTGGGTATTCTCACAAGCACTCCAGGAGGAACGCTGCACAGAAAATTACCATAAACCACATGCATATGCTTCTCAAAAACCATCCTAAAAACGAAGTTGCTTGTCAATGACTGGCCTCAACCAGAAGGAGCTTTTCAACAGGGCTTCTACATGCATTTGTTCTGGGCCTGGTTTTCTTCAGCGGTTTTATTAGCAAATTGGAAAATATAATGCAAACTGTACTTTCGAAATATGTTGGTAACACCAAAGTGAAGGGAGTCACAAGCCTTCTGGAAAGCAGCAGCCAAAGACCTCGAGAAACTGGAAGTGTTTCCAGAAGTCAAGAAGGATGAAGGTCAATAAAGGCAAGCATGTGGTAGTGGTCCAAGAAAAGGTCAAAATCAGCAGCACAAGTACAACGGAATCAGAGGGGAGGCAGGAGAGACCACAAACTCCACATTAGCCACTTGCCATGGCACCTTATTTATTGGCCTGTGAAGAGCCAAAGGAATTGGGTTTAGAGTTGAAGAAAAAGAGCTGGTGAGGACACAGGGAGCTCAGAGCCATGGAAGAAGCCCTCTGCTATGTTAAAGAGGGAGGAAGGTGAGGAATTCTGCAGAGCTGTTATGGGAAGGATGAGAACGGATTGATTTGCAAAGTACTAGGGTAGATTTTCTGATGACATGCGACTGAAGATAGTCAAAGCCCTGAAAGAAAGCACGCTGGGACACTGGAAACCCCAATCAGAGTTTAGAAATAAGTTGAAGAGACGTTTGTTCAGGGATAGAGAGAGGATTTGATGCTGCCTCGGGGGGAACAGACTGCAGGACCTCAGACTCTCAGGCAGTACCACCACTCTGGGGTGGCAGAGCAGTTCAGCAACAGTTAAAACACTGTCTGCTTTTTATTTATTTATTTATTTAAAACCAGTCGAACAACTAGAAATTTACACAACCTCAGCTCTTATCCCTATTCCACATCAAACTGCCAGAGACCAGAGCAGAGCACAGACAGGAGCATCAGTCCAACCTCACACCTCCCACATCCAACACAAGAGAGCCGTTTCAGCCCCACCAGAAAAATACACTATGAACTGTAGACTACTAACAGAATACAGCCAAGCAGATTGAGAAAAAGCCAAATTCAAACATGATTAATCATGAAGAGGCACCTGCCACAGCAGTGCCCTGGAAGCCACCACTGCAAGCAACAGGCAGCATGTGGGTATATCATCATGAAAATAGAAGAAAAAGCATTGTGTGAAAGCAAAGTAGGAATATTATTAATATGCAAAATCCTTGTCTTTTGGAAAGTATCTTTTATATTATGGGCTTTATCAGCACCACACCATACATAATCTCTAGTCACACCTGAGCCCAGATATTGCATTTGCAGAACAAAAGACTCTACAAGTCCTGATATCAGCGTAGTGACAAAACTTAAGAGACCAGAATACCAGGACAAGGCGAGAGGCACAAACCACCCTACAAAGCCACTGCTGGACTAAAAAGTCTACCTGAACCACCAAATTCCAGAAAGGGTCAACTTCTGTATTTCTGTATATATCCACAGATTATTGGAGAGAGAAAAGAGGGGAAGAAGTGGTTCCTAAACTAGATAGAAGGCACCAAGATTTTTGGTGCAAATAATCCCCTTAAAAAGCTTCTAATACTCTTTCACCATTCAATGTAAAAGCTATGACATCAAGTTAAAAACCATGCACATTGCCCCATCTTTTTCAGAGAGAACATGAAAGACTGCAGTTTGGCCACATCTCACTCCCCACTCCCAAAGCACTGTGAGATGAAGACCATCTCCATCACAAGGGTGACGGTTTTGGAGACAAGCATTTTCTACTGGACACCGCTCTTCTCTTGCTGTGCTATTTACCCTATCAGCAGCACAAGAAAGAGGAGAAAATGAACACTTGACAATGAAGAAGGCAGGCACCCTCCCAAAGCATCCACTCATCAGATTACTGATAACAGAATACTGTTTTTATAAACTTTACGGAATTAATATTTTAGCTATTACATCTATAAAAGCAGATTAGATTACCACAGAAAAATTTTGATGTCTATACTTGCTGTGTTATTGTCCAATAAAAGTTTTTCCTACTAACAAAGTTCATTCTGTTGTCTTATGCATTGTTTAAACAAGTTGATTTTTTTTTTTGGTGCATTCTTGGCTTTAAGTCTTGGACCCTCCTTTCTGCTGTGAAGCAATGTTGTCATAACATCCAACAGAGGCACAACAAATCTTCAAGACATGCATGATATTAAGAGTGCTGCATTATAAAACCACACAAAGCACATTAAAATTGACAGCAGCATGATTGATAACTTCCATGCTCGAAGCGTGCGTACCAGCGCCTTTGCAAGAGGACTAGGGCAGCAATGCTAGCCAGCACGACACATGGGCTTACGCATTGCTCATGCACGGTCTTTAAGACCAAAGCAGCAGCTTCGCTGCCTCCATCACCTCCACGGGGGGTACGGCATACAACAAAACAGCACTTGGCACACACGTCCCTGCCTGGCAGCGTGCGGTGTTCAGCAGCGCCAGCTTCCAGCTCCTTTCCTCTTGCAGGAGAGCATGGTTCATTATCAAGGTCAACTCAAGGTCTCACTCGCAGGCAAAAGTTGAACAAGATGGCACAATTCGGCTCTTCGCTGCCAATTCATTGTGTCGAGAAGTTCCTGACTTTCAGCAGCAGGCAGATTTGTGCTCTGCACACAGCTCTGCCAGTGGAAAATAGCTTTCTGCCAGCTGCTTCTCCAGTCCCACTGACAACTTCTGCCTCCCTGCCTCAGCCCTTATACCCTCTCCCGCACCACCAGCACCCCAAAAAGAGTGAGGCTACTTTTAAACATTTTTGTAACCTTGATCAATTTACTCCTAATCTGGTTTGATTAATCACACAACTGGCTTCAGAAGGAAACTTGATACAACAGGGACTTCTGGCAGAGACAAGCATTTTGCTGACCCAATTCCTCCCATCCGCACAGCCCACTCTCATTTACAGCCTAATAATTGCTTTCTAAAACTGATGTGCAAGTCTCAGATTAGAAAACATGTAGGCTTCAGTTACCTAAATACAGATGCCTAGCATCCTTTGAGACACCTGCCTAGGGCATGTCAACCAGGCATAGGACCTACAAAGGACCAGTGCTTTTTCAGAGAGGCAGCTGGAGGCTAGACAAGATGCATCCCAGCATCGCAAGCAGCGCTAGGTACCTCTGTTCCTGTGGCTGATCACTCCCCATGTGCATTAACTCAGCTTAAGAACAAGAAGTCCATTTGTTCAGTTTGAGGCGAGTCAGGTTACAAACCCACACTTACACGTGCCAAAAGGCAGAAATTCTGAGAGCGCTGAAGGAGCTGGGGGAAGTGCTCACCAAGCCAGTTCTAATCATTTATCAGCACTCCTGGCTAACCGGGGAAGTCCCAGTTGATGGGAAGTTAGCAAACATGACACCCATCTACAAGAAGGGCCGGTCAGTCTGACCTCAGTGCTGGAGAAGGTTATGGAGCAGATCATCTTGAGTCCCATCACGTGGCAAGTACAGGACAACCAGGGGATCAGGCCCAGTCAGCATGGGTTTATAAAAGGCAGGTCCTGCTTGACTAACCTGATCTCCTCCTCTGACAAGGTGACCCCCTTAGCAGATGAGGGAAAGGCTGTGGATGTTGTTTACCTGGACTTTAGCAAAGCCTGTGACACCATTCTCCTGGAGAAACTGACTGCTCACGGCTTGGACCGGTGTACTCTTTGCTGGGTAAAAAACTGGCTGGATGGCCGAGCCCAGAGAGTTGTGGTGAATGGAGTTAAATCCAGTTGGCAGCAGGTCACAAGCAGTGTTCCCCAGGGCTCAGTATTGGGGCCAGTTCTGTTTAATATCATCATCAATGGTTTGGACGAGGGGATCGAGTGCACCCTCAGTAAGGTTGCAGATGACACCAAGTTGGGTGGGAGTGTTGATCTGCTCGAGGACAGGAAGGCTCTACAGAGGGATCTGGACAGGCTGGATCAATGGGCCGAGGCCAGTTGTACAAGGTTCAACAAGGCCGAGTGCCAGGTCCTGCACTTGGGTCACAACAACCCCGTGCAACGCTACAGGCTTGGGGAAGAGTGGCTGGAAAGCTGCCCGGCAGAAAAAGACCTGGGGGTGTTGGTTGACAGCCAGCTGAACGTGAGCCAGCAGTGTGCCCAGGTGGCCAAGAAGGCCAAGAGCATCCTGGCTTGTATCAGAAACAGTGTGGCCAGCAGGACCGGGGCAGGGATCATCCCCCTGTACTCAGCACTGGTGAGGCCGCACCTCGAGTCCTGTGTTCAGTTTTGGGCCCCTCACTACAAGACAGACATTGAGGGGCTGGAGCGTGTCCAGAGAAGAGCAATGAGGCTGGTGAAGGGTCCAGAGCACAAGTCTTATGAGGAGCGGCTGAGGGAACTGGGGTTGTTTAACCTGGAGAGAAGGAGGCTGAGGGGAGACCTTATCGCTCTCTACAACTACCTGAAAGGAGGCTGTAGTGAGGTGGGGCTCTGTCTCTTCTCCCAGGTAACAAGCAATAGGACAAGAGGAAATGGCCTTAAGTTTCTCCAGGGGAGGTTTAGATTGGATATTAGGAAAAATTTCTTCACCAAAGTGGTTGTCAAGCATTGGAACAGGCTGCCCAGGGAAGTGGTGGAGTCACCATCCCTGGAGGTATTTAAAAGATATGTAGATGTGGCACTTGGGGACAGGGTTTAGTGGTAGATTTGGCCATGTTAGGTTTACGGTTGGACTCAATGATCTTAAACATCTTTTTCAACCTAAATGATTCTATGATTCTGTAGAAGACGTGCTCACAAGTCAATTTGACTTGATGAATGTACATGAAAGGGCCTCCCAAAAAGTCAAAACTGGGAATGGAAGAATATATTTACTGCATTTTACTTTACTCTTGTAGTTCTCCATTGTTTCATTTCCCCAGGTAGATACTTCACCACGTCCCCAGGACCTATGCAGTCAAAATAAGACATAATAGTGAAGCACAAGAGTCTCAAAGTTACAATGAATTATTCAACTAAGCTTCACAAAAGCTTCATCAGAAAGGTATTTTATAGACTGTGTTTCAGTTGAGGAGGGAACTGAAGTGACTTTAAGGCAAAACAACAGGTCAGGACCAGCTCCAAGAAGAGAACCTAGATGCAGAAGCACACAGCATATCTGTTAGGACTTGGGAGCTCAATATATGGCATGCATTTGTTATAAAAAAACAGAAATAGCTGAGCTAGCCCAACTGAGTTGGAGCCACTCAACAGGAGCAGCATTCTGGACTCCAACAAAACCGACCGAAAGACCTCCGTGAAAGGGAGTCACTAACCCTGCCTTAAGCCTCTGTTGTCCCAACTGATCCAAGGCTGAGGTTTGGGACTCTAATACCAAGTTTTGGATGAGTAAACCCCTCCTTGCCAACAAATCTCAACCTTGTCCCCAAACTGCTGCTCACTTCTGAACTGCAGTGCTGTAATTGAAAGCTCATCCTCTTTCTAACTATAGATGCCTGCTCTGGCAAACTCACCCTGAGGACATGAGACAGTAACAGCAACATCCTCAGGGAGGAAAGCTGGATTAAAAGGCAACAGCATTTGGGATGTGTGACTACCAGAGGAGGCCCAGACTCTCATTCCCATGCAAATATTTCTGCCTCTTGAAGAGAGGAAAAATAGTA
The DNA here is from genome assembly GCF_964188355.1 of Buteo buteo. Taxonomy (NCBI): domain Eukaryota; kingdom Metazoa; phylum Chordata; class Aves; order Accipitriformes; family Accipitridae; genus Buteo; species Buteo buteo. The sequence goes on from NC_134171.1 coordinate 1,748,559, forward strand.
ATGGGCTTAAATTGCCCAGGAGAATTAGGTTAAACATTAGACAAAGTTTTCTAACTGTAAGAGTAGTAGAAATCCAAAAAGGGATTATCAAGGCATGTTACAGAATCTCTTCAAATTGATCATTTCTAAGAGTAAGTTAGAAAAATACCAAGCAGGAGCAGCTTAGATGCATTTGCTGCTGGAGACACCAAATACCTCCTCAGATAGGGAGAAGACTGAGTAGGTGGTTTCTTGAGACCCCCATGAAGCCCTGTTTTCTATAGGTCCAACCTATAAAATAGCTGAAGCTCTTTGGAAACCACCCAATCTTAACCAATGCTGTACTAAGCCCTGAAGCCGAAAGAAATAGTGTACTGGCCCTGGGTACTAATCTCTTCCAGGGTTTTACAAGAATTTCAAAGAACCCAACTCAACTTTCACTGATGGCAACAGACAAACTCCCATTTCCTTCATTTGTAAAAGATCAAGTCTTTAGTTATAAAATACTCTAAAGCCTTCTTAAGCATGCACTAATGACAACAAAGCACTTTTAGACTATACATTACTGGAAAAACAGAGCCACCATAAAGCCACAGCCGTCTCCGGGGTGGAATATAGCTATTCTGTGCCAGACAAGATTCTGAAGGAAATGAAGAATAATTACCCTAATTGAAAATATAATGGAATGACTTGGTTATAATGTCCCTATTAAAGAACAAATTTCAGATGATAAAAGACATTAAGAGGGAGAGCTTGAACAAATTAGCGTTCAGCCTCCAGAAGAGCCAGGAAACGTAAGGAGCAACCCAAAGCCAGGCAAGCCAGAACAGCTACAACAAACACGAATGCCCCCAACCGAGGCAAGTATGGAGAGAACTGGCCATAAGCAGAGCTTTCAACTTCCCTCCCCTTTTTGCGAGCACAATGGAAACAATTCCCCCAAGAACAAAAGCGATGCGTCAACTCTTTCAAGTTGGAAGGACAGTTGATTTGCACCATGTGTAGGATAGGAATGCTCGCTAGAACCAAGTGAGATAAATTTCATCCCATCCAAGCTGGTTAACATTAACACAGAGATGAATCATCTTTACAATGCCTGTAAACAACACTGTTTAAAAAAGGAAGAAATCTAATGATACACCCTAGTTGTACTTAGTTTGCAGGAAGTTTCTGAAAGTTTATACCATATGTACTATTGTTAGGAAAAGTGTCAAAGTAAGGGGGCAGACACAAACCCACAAGAATTGGAGGATGTGGACGTAAAGCCACCGCAAATGTTCTAATCTCCCTTCTGCTGTGCTTGCAATGGTGTTCCAGCACGTCTAATCCTTTACGACAGGCAGAGGCTGGCGGGAAAAGACACACTCAGAGTAATGGAGTAGATGTACATCAGATGTGCTATTTATAACAAGAGAAAGAAAGCTCAATGGAGTCATCTGCTCTCTGTCTCTGGTTGATTCTCACCCTGACCTTTAGTGAAGCACTGGTTTTTAAAGGGGTAAACCAAAGCATCTGAAACCACGACAATGTGGTTTACCTTTATTTGGTAAGTCAGATGTGAAGGAAACACCAACACCAGAGCATTGAATATGCAAGTCCCAGAGCTATGCAAGTCCCAGTCAAAAAAATGACTACAAAAGATCCTGGGCTGGACAAAGTGCCTTGGATGTGTCAGGACACTGAAAAATGTCCCCACTTAGCTTATTCAGAGGGAGATCGAGAGGCAATTTAATGACTAGATGTCATTAAAGTATATTCCTTTTAAAACAAACAAAAAAAGGTCCCAAGGAGCTGTTTAATTCAGAGAAGAAAATCTTAATAGCATAAAATCACTGCAATCTTAAGCCAGATAAATTCAAAGCAGAAAGGAGGCATAATATTTTTGTTTGTATGCTTCCAGAGCCATTGGTAGAAACCAACAAAAGAAGTGGCACAATCAACCTCTCCATCTAGTATTTTCCAAGCTGGCCACTGCTCAGTGCAACATACACTAACCAGACACCTTGTCTTGTTGATGTAGGCATAAGAGTGAAAATTTACAGTCTGCAGCATACAGATATGCTGTGCAGAACATCCTTAAATACATCTTGCCTTGCAATGGGGTACATAGAGTCTTCTCCTTACCCCAACAAAACTCCACAGCTAACCCAAACTAGAAAAGAGCAGACACTGCTGCTCAAATATTTTGCAACACTATGAAGATGATCTAGAGTAGTGGTACAACCCCAGGGGTCAATACTGGGGCCAATACTGTTTAACCTCTTCATTAACGATGTGGATGTGGAGACAGAGTTCACCCTTGGCAAGTTTGCAGATGATATAAAACTGGAAGGAGCAACTGACAGACCAGAGGGGTGTGCCATCATTCAGAGGGACTTGGGCAGGCTGGAGAAATGGCCCAAGAGGAACCTCATGAAGGTCAACAAATGCCAAGCCCTGCCCCTGGGGAGGAATAGCCAGCCCCAGGCACCCAGTACATCTCAGGCTGACCATCTGGAAAGCAGCTCAGTAGAAAAGGACCTGGGGGTCCTGCTGGACACCAAGTTGACCAGGAGCCAACAGTGTGCCCTTGCAGCAAAGGCAGCCAACAGATTCCTGGGCTGTGTTAGGAAAAGTGTTAGCCAGCAGGTCAAGGGAAGTGATCCTTCCCCTCTACTCAGCACTGGTGAGACACATCTGGAGACCTGGGTCCTGATCTGGGCTCCCCAGTACAAGAGAGATACAGAGCTACTGGAGAGTGTCCAATGAAAGGCCACTATCACGATTAAGGGATTGTAGCATCTCTCATACAAGGAAAGGCTGAGAGAGCTCAGACTGTTCAGCCTGAAGAGGAGAAGGCTGAAGGGGGGAAATTCTTTATCAGTGTATATAAATAACTGATGGGGGTTAGGTGCGTAAAGAGGACAGAGCCAGACTCTTCTCCTTGGTGCCCAGTGACAGGACAAGAGACAACATACAGAAAACTCCATTAAATGTAAGGGTGGAAAAAAAAGCCAAACTTTTTTTGCTGTGAGGGTGATCAAACACTGGAATAGGTTGGCCAGAGAGGCTGCAAAGTCTCCATCCCTCAAGATATCCAAAACCAAACTGGACACAGTCCTGAGTCACCTGCTGTATATGATCCTACTTGAGTGGTAGGACTAGATGATCTCCAGAGGTCCTACTCAGCCTCCAGTATTCTGTGATTCTGTGAATATTTTCACCAACAGAGGTCAGTCACCAGGCTTTTCCTTCCTTCTCCACCTCCAAGAAAAATGCAATGAAAACCATTTCAGCATTCAAAGGGGTCCAGCAAATTGTTAAGCTGATGATGAAACAGATTACAATTTAACAGAGATTCTTATCCAAGCAGAAATATTGCCAAAGAGAAATAAAGTTATTAGAGTAAAATATTATTTCTGAGTTATATTGAAATAGAAAGTGTTTCTAATCAGTCTGGCATTTTAATGGCTGTATTTTTATAAATTATATAAAATAGTTTAATGTGGCATGAAGAGAAAGCCATCTCTAAAGGTCTATATAGTACTGTTCCCAGGGGAAAGAATGAGAATCGGGTGAACCAAATTGCATGTTTTATTCCTCTATTCCATAAATGCCAGGAAAGCTCCCCAGGTAGCAATACCCCAAGTTACAGGACTCACATTATTTGTGCCCAACAGAGGACACTGCTATTAATAACTGCAGCCACCAGAAATGAAGACTAACTAGTTCAGGTAATTCCTCTGTTTTCAGAGTACAGTTACCCCTTGCTAATGCCTCTTTACTAACAACAGCAATCCTACAACACGCGATACCTGTACGAGAGCACTGATGGGACAACATCAGCTCCAATTCTGGGTTTGTTTTCATAAGTTAAACATCCTCCCCCATTTTGAAATTTAAAAATGACTAGTTTTTGGACTGTTAGCTAATCATCTTCTAGGGACAGGATACTATCAGTATCCAGCAGCAGACAGACACCTTCACCCTGTAGCACCTCTCACAATGGGGTCCTGCTCTTAAGCCTCATCCTCCTCCTCTTCCCAAACACAGCAAATTTCAGAAGGTTCCAAGACTTCAGCAGATGAACACACTGTTTTCATCTTGGCTTAAAGCAAAACTCAGGTAATTACACTCACACTTGAGCCAACCAAGTCTTGTTTCTCACAGGCTTCTCTCCCGTGGTTGATGAATTTCAGTGTCTCAGAAGGTGCAGGCATCAACCACCTCCTCCTATCAATGGGACGTTTATACTGTCCATGTGGATTCCCCAGTGTCAAGTGAGGCACAAACTTCATGTTTTTGTTCATCTACAGTCTCTTCTAATCTACCAGGCCATCTGCCTTCATGATAACTGTAGGATGTCAACACCTCTGAGACTCCCACATCTCTGTCCAATACACGACAAAGGCAGCCAAATCCAAGTACCCTTAGAAGAGGGAACCCAGAGGCATCATTACCAATTTTAGCTTAGGGACCACTCTGGGAACACAGGCTAAAGGATATTATCTCCACTAGTATAATATCTTGCAACAAAGACAATAAAAGAAGCACGACCTAAGTGGGGGTAATGGGGTGGCAACGGAACTGTTGCTGTCATCTCTCACCCCTCTTAGCCCACCTCCTGTGATGGTAGGAAGATAACCACAAAACCCGTCACACATTTGGGACTGCCACAAACTTCAGGTTTCCTGCAGTTTCTTCACACACACAACTATGGTCCCTGGGTCTAGGCAGGTCATCCCTCTTCCAGCTCAGGAGGAAGGAGCTAATATTACTGCCTTTAAACACTTGGAAGGAACAGCAACAAGGAGTGATGAGATGTGGTTTTGCTTATTCTGGCACATAGTTCACTTATTCATGCCTCAGGTCTAACAGATTAGTACAACAAAACACCAGAAGACATTCAAACACTGAGAAGTGATTTCCATCATGCCACTGATAAGCATTTCACTAACAGAAAGCTTAAGATTGAAAACATGTCTTCACCTTCAGTATTTCATACACTTATTTGACCTTAATTACAGAAAAGCTTTGCAATTCCAACACAAGGTAGAGCTACACGGAGCTAGGTGACAGAATCACAAGTAACTTGCCTATAAGCATGTTATAATTCAGTTAAAGAACAGAAAAAATAAAAATTAAAAACCCAGCTTCCTAAATGCTGCACAGACACCCTCCTATAATGTATTTTTTCTTGGAACCAGACATCCTGTTGATTTGCTATACAGCTTTATAGAGGGAGGCTAGTTATCCAGACTCCCCACCTACCCTATATAAAGACTTCCAGAAAGACTACTTCAAGTGACCACCACAAGCAGACAAAGAAGAAAAAAAAAAAGAAAATAAAAAGCATGACCACCACAAGCAGACAAAAAAAAAAGCAGTGGGAGGCAGTTTTGTCGGCAATTCTTTTGCAGCGTTGATTTTCACAGGCTGGCTTGCTTTTCAAAACAAGATAGATTCAACCTTGCCAGAGAGAGATCATGTAGGCACTTCTCCAGCTCTTCCTGCTTGTCTGGTCACAGACTGATAAATGACTCGGACTTCAGCCGAGTCAGGCCAGTCCTCTGATCCTGGAAGAGCTGGGCTGGGAGAGCTGTTCTGCCACGCTTTCCTTCGGGCGAGAGCTGCAGGATATGGGACGTTTCTATAGCAGAGGAGACTGCTTAGTCCTTAGCAGAGACCTGCAAGTCAGCTGGCACCCAAGCTGCAGAGGACACCCTCTGAAAAGGCCACAGCGTCAGCAGCATAGGAAGGGGTAAAATAGTAATGCAAGAGCATGCTCTAAAGATCTCTTTCAGGCTACTATTTATCAGAAAACAGCACAAAGAAAACAAATCCCGTGCAAGATGTGCTGACAAGAGCTTAATACACCAGACACTAAAAGAACAGCAGCAGCAGGTCAATAACTGGAAGGAAGAGACCTCTGCCAACACCAAAACTGACCTTACCAAAGCTGAACAACCAACAAAGATGGCCCATAGGCACCCAAAGGCTCTCCCCAATTAGAGGGGAATATAGACTACTAAGAGGAGACACCAAGAAACATTTTGCTCCTGAACTTGTGTGATCCCTAAAAGAGCTTTAGGGCAATGCATTTTAGGAGACAACAGGAAAACCGGAGGGAGACTAGGACACTCAGGGTAATTTAGGGAATAAGATTGCTCTTGGGGCAGAGTTTGGCTAAAACAAGCCCCACAGATGCGCTCCTCAGAGGTAGCGCTGTGCAAAGTTATGGCCATACCAATACATAGTCAGCTAAAGTCCTCACCAAGCCAATGTTCAGCCAGCAGGATCTAGAAAGCAGATTTAAGTCAAAGGAAGATCAAGAACAGAGTTTAAAAGACTGAGAAGGCAAAGTCGCATGTGCCAGGTATGGGGGTGATTTAACCATTGCCAGAAATTCTGGGGGCTCCTTAGCCCATGGGATGACTGCTAGTGTTAGAGCTTTCTCACCAGCTCTTCCACAAATGCCAGCTCCGTGGCTTGTGGCTTACAGAGAAGGGGGCTTTGGAAGAAGCAGACACACACAGAGTAGGGTAATTCAGAGCCACCAAAGGGACACAGCCCTAATGACAGCAAACTAAAAACCGAGATTATCCCAGCCTTTGGGCCACCAGACCTTTAAGTGGCACCGCCACCCTGTGTTGTGATGGCTGAACTGCACTGAAGTTTAGCTTCCCCCGAAGCACAGCAACCGTCAAACAATGCGTAATATGCTTTTCAGCATGAAGGCAGCTAAAGCAAGGCCAGCTTCATTATCTGGAAGGCCTCGAGTTGAACTCTGCACACAGAGATGCTGAAGCCAAGTATTTCACGCTGATGCACGCTCCAGACTCCAACTGCAGCGGGTTTCGTAAGAGTTGAAGCCAGACACAGAATCAGCAAGAGGAAAGTTTGCTCAGACAACTGAAACCTGAACAGCAGAGTTACCAAAAGCAATCTGGAAATAGCGTATCGCCTCCTGGTTGAATAAGCTCAGCTCACCGTTTCACAAGCCCTCGCTGCACTGAAAATAAGGACGGCAGCCTATAAGCTTGGGTTCCCTCTTGTAAAAATGCATCCAAAGTGTGAGTTCTGTACTTGTTACTGTACTTTGTAACATTATACAATGTTACAAAGGCTATCTCAAAACATTTGTGTTTATTTGGGGATCAGTGGAATACTTCTTGAATCATGTATACATTAAAATAAGAACTTAAGCCAACTGCATACCCTTAAACACTATCTCTTATTAGAGGCTACCAGAATACCTTACAAACACCAATCTGTCTCAATCTCCCTTTGAAGGAAAGCATCATGCCTATTCTACACCTTGGCAAACACAGGCACAGCAGAATTGAGTGAAATGCCTACGGCCACACAACAAGCCTTGGCTGTGCCAGAAATCAGAGTGCCTCCAGCCACCAGGCCTTTCCCCAGGAGCAAGACAAAGCCAAGGAGGCTTTAACTTCACCACAGTAAGACACCAGAAATTTCAGGCCATGAACCAGGCTAGTTCTCCTCCGACCCACCTCAGAAACACATATATTCAGCGGTCAGTTATTCCAACCTCCAAAGCAAGACAGAAAACATGCCAGCATTGAGCACGGAGAATTGGAGTGTGATGTTGGAGCAGCACAAGCTGCTGCATCCATCAGCCGTGGCACATACTGCTCACTTGAGGCTGTGCAAGCCCCTCAATGGGAGAGGACAACAAACACAGGTAGTTTATCCCAGACTGTTTCTGCCACTCAGCCTCCAACACCTCCCATAAAAAGTTCCTTCTCCCCCATAATCTCATCATCTCCATTATCCCTTGTTCCAGTTCCACCCCCCAAATTAAATAGCCTCCAAGCAACAGCTGCTTCGGCATAGGGGAAGGCCCACCATAACACACAGACAAGTTGTCCTAGTACTTATTTCCTAGAAATGGTGCTTTTACAACAAGCACAAGCTGTCCATGCAGACTCACTAATTGAAAGACCATTTTCAGCTGCCATCCACGCAGGTAAGTGTGCAAGTGCCCTTGTGCAAGACTGAACTGTGCTAGAAAAGTGATGGGGGGTGACCCTAGAGACATACGAGGCCACACACACCCCTGCAACAGCACCAAAAAAAGCTGTGCCCAAGTTGTTCAAAGGCTTTCATCCTTTCTTCTTCCCCGGGTTTGCAGGAGCCAGTTGCCAACAATTGTTTTCAGCAGCAGGGAAATTCCCTCGTGTGCTCGCAACTGCAATTGTTGCTCAGGAGCTGAATGCATTCATCCACCACCACCCGACACCAGCTGATGGCAATTGTCACTGCGGAGCTGAGTCACATTCACACCCTCCTCCTCCTCCGCTCATGTCAAGCCGACATTTCCCCATTTCAAATAACCGCACTCGTTACAATTCATTTCAGTGAACTTAAGGTTGGGCTTTTTCTTAACTGGCAAAGGACCGCTCCATTATGTACAAAGACAATTTGTAACTTCAAGAGTTTGGGGGAGAAAGATCAACCAGCATTGCTGCTTTACAGCACATTGTTTAAGGATGCAATTCTTCATTACTTTAATTACTACAATAACACTATGATAGCACAGGAAAAATTAGGAACATTACTTAATATTTACATGCAAACATCTAAGCAAGACAGCATGGTTGGTCTTGTAGTGAGGTATCTGTTCATCCTCTGGTTTTTGAAAGTGACGATGACCTGACAGCATATATCAAACTTGTTCAATCGTTGCAAATAAATGAAAAATTATTTCATTAGCAAGTGAGCAGTGAGGAGCTAAAAAAAGCTACATCAGCAGCAATTCTGCATAGCTACCAGAGAAGGGAGCTCTCAGTCACACACAAAAATAAGCGGTCTCCGCTGGCTTGGAGAGAAATAACATTTGTTCTGAATTTGTTTTACAAAATCACAGCAAGAAGCAAAGTATGTGCTTGTTTAGGCTTCGAATTGAGCTAAGCACAAATTTCAGCTTAAATATACTTTCATTCACAAAGAATGAAGTCGTTTCAAAGCACAGCAAGCCTTAAGTGGCACTTGACCCACATATAAAGAGGCCGTAAGACAATTTTTCCTCCTCCTATGTTCACTACTTCTGGATGAGGTAACAGGATCTGATCGAGGGCCAGGCAGCTGTGGATGCTGAGAGTCCAAGAGGCAGACACTGTAGAGAGCACCCAAACACCAAGGCTCCCACCAGAAAGATTTCACCCCATATTTATTAAATGTATTAATTTTATTTTTTTTTAGAAGAATGTTCAAGCTTCTCCTTAGGAGAACCTTGAAAACACAGTTTTAGCATACCAGATAGTGACCATACTGATACGAACCTCTCAAATACTAAACCATATGTTGGCCAAATGATTTTTTTAACATCTCCATGCAAATAAGAGCCAAAAGGGGTTGTTACCACCAGGATGTTGTTCATTTGGAAAGGAGCAAAGGCAAGTCGACTTTTGTTTGTACAGGCTGGATTGCTCCAGCTGTCACAGCTCTGCACGCACAAGCTAAGAACCAGGACGCAAGACACTTGCCAATACCCAGACAGGGTCCCCAGGTCCCAAGAGTGACAAATTTTTAAGGAAGAATACAACCACTACTCATCATATTTACTGCCTTTAATATAGTAGACATTTGCACTGCTTTATTAAGATACCTGGTTCAGCAGCTTGGCAATGCAGAACAGAGCTGGATACCTGCAGTAAGGAGCAGGCAGATGCCAAGGGGATGGAGAGGGCTTCCCAGGGACCCTGGGGACCAGGAGACTGGGCTGCCTTTGCTGCCACACTAAATAGAAATAAAAAGGTCCTGACCCAGCTTTACTGCTGCCTTCTATATCCTACAAGTCAGTGCTTGTGGCCTTTACTTCATCCAGCCTGATTGATTTCTTTCTTAGTTGCCTTAATCTATTTAAAGAAGTTAATTATCCAAGTTTTTATTCTAATTAAACTTGGCCCTTTTTTTTTTTCCTCCTTTTTTTGTCATTTGAAAGCCTTACCATTTTCTTTGGGAGGTTACTATTATTAGAGGATCTGGGCAGATCTAGGTAGCTCTGCTAAATCAGGGGTCACTGACAGGATGCTACATTATATGGCAAGGCAATCCCCTAAGCAAGGGGCAGGAGGGAATACAAGACGATGGGCATAAGCAGATCCCAGGCTGGATGAATCATCTTGGCATGTGGCACACAACTCATAAGCTAAGTACCCACAAAATAAACCATGAGGTCTTTTGAAAGATTTACTTGACTACTTCATGGCATTGGGGGTTTCATCCTGAAAGCAAGCTTCCAGTTCTTATTACACTTTGTGCTTTTACACACTACAGAGTAAAGAGCTGAAAGAAAGAATATTTTATAAATAAATATGAAACATCAGTGTCTGGATGATGACAAGGTTTTCCATGGCACCAGAGCCTTCTTGGTAGTCCTGCAAGAACCTGACAAGCAACGAAAGCAATGAGTTTGGCAACATCGAGCTAGGAAGATTTGGAAGCAAATGAAGTACAGAAAGAAAGCAATCCCACCAGGGAGGAAAAGCACACCAAAGACAGTCCCAAAATCCCAAAACAGCAGCAGGAAAGCTATAGGATGGAGGGGGGGGGGGGGGACAACACACCAAAAAAACCTATCTGACCTCACTTCTGTGGCCAAAGGTGAAAGAGCTGCAATTTTAGGTCTTTCAGAACTCCTTGCAAATATACAAAAGTAACAAATAACCAAAGCAGTAGCCAAGCAAAATGCAGCACTACCCAAGCCAAACATTACAGATCCACAACTGAAAGCATGGTTGATGTGATGAAGGGAGCATGCTAATATCTGTTTCTTCAACTATCAAGAAAATCTCCTTTCCCTTTTCCTGTCCATTTGCAGGTAAAGCCATCCAGAACATGCTGCTGAAAAAAGCCAAACCTAAGCTTTGAGATGTAACATTTCTCATTTAAAAGCTGTATATTGCAATCAAACCCAAGCAACTACTTTTTAAGCCAAGAAAGTGATTAATCTGTCAACAGTTGATAACACTGACCATTTTTATTGAAGCCTGGCTGTCTGAAGGCACAGGCTGAGCTCACTCCTGCTGTAGCACTCACCAGCTTCAAGGGGAGGCAAGGGACAGGCCTGACAGATTAAGACTTTTACATCCAGACAGTTGAAACAGTAGATTTAGCAATTAAAACTTATCAGTATCATTGGAAATTTATCTACCTACAAAAAGGGCTTGAAGACAAGGGAAAACAAGCTGGCCAAGCGTAATACCAACAAATACAAACAACCCGAATCCTGTACACTGAGACCTGGGATCTGGTACCTGGGAGTTTCCCCTATTCTCTGAGAAATAAGTAAATATGTCTGCAGTGGCGTAATCCCCAGAACCTCAGCAATAGCACTTAGTGAAGAACCTAGAGCACGTACTGTTGGATCAGACCCACTCCCCAAAGCTAAGGAGCAGTTTGGGATACACAATTGCAAGTATTAAAGAAATAAAGCAGCATTTTTCACAACAGTATTAAGAAGCAATCTATTTTGCATTTTCTAACTGTATTTCCAACTACCATAAGTAACTTTCCTTCCCAAGAAGGGTGTCTGAGATCTCAAACCCTTTGCTCCAGCTCAGAAACATTTACCACCAGAAGGCATTAGCCAGCAGAAGGATGTGCAGAGTTTTGGGGGCGTGGGTAGCAGCAGGCGGGTGTGCAAGCGTGCAGGTGAGTGTGCAAGCGCACAGTGTCCAGGCTGAGAGCGAGGTGGGATGCACGCTCTGCACACTCCAGATGGCAGCACAGGAACACGCTGCACGCCGCAGCTCCCGGGCAAAGGACCTGACCAACTTCGGCAGCAAAGCATCACTCTTCAGCTTTTCCACTTGAGGCAAAACATTTTTTTATTTCAGCTGCTGTATAAACTAATCCCCGTGTGATTCAGGGCTATATAAAGCAGATGGCCAGATTACAGGTTCGAATTTTGAGAGTTTACAGGTCCCTGCCCACCCAGCCTACCTCTTTAGCTGGACGTTTGCAACAAATACAAAGTCTAGCTGGAAGAAAAAAAAAAATCAGCATGCCTTCTGCTGGCTGAATCACTGCCTCCAAAACATGTTGCTTGCAAATTACGCTTATAAGAAACAAACCCCAGTCTCAGTGTGGGTGAAGGACACACAGCACTTCATTATCACAGACTCCAAGAGGTCAAACATTCTTGGGCTGTATCACAGCATCCGTACTGGGGCAGAAGCTAGCACGGAGCACACCCCAGCACGCGAGCCCAGCCTCAAGGGACGTAAGGCAAAGCAGTAATGGGTTTTGCCTGGAAACTGAAGACATCTAAGGCATGCTGCCTTTCAAATGCTTTCTGTACTGAAAAAACAAGAAGTGCTCTGGCAGAAAGCAGGCATTTCTGCATCAAGGAAAATGTCACTTGTCCAAAAATCCTATTTAGCAATCCTCCTCAGCCAGCGTGATAAGCCTAAACAGTCAAAGGACTATGCCTCTTAATACATACCCTGCACTTTCCCATCCTGCTCCAGACAGGACCATACTGCTCCAAACCTGCCAACCTGCCCAAGCCAGCACACCCACAACTGCTGTCGCGGATGGAGGCACAAAGACACAGGTTTAGCAGAGGCAAACTTGTAGGCAAGGTGAACATCAAACCTGATCCGTCACAGGATTGCAATGCCAGTGTGCGTGCAGTTCAAGCAGTGAGCAGATTAAGGCTAATTAGGTTATTTTGAAACCACCAGATGAGGTCAAGTGCTAACATTCATACCTTTAAACCTCTCTCTCTCTGCAGGGGAGGAAGGGAACCCAGACTGCCAGGTGGGACTGAAGAGCCAAGGAGGAATTACTTGGCTTTTCCACCACCATTTTGGGGACTATGGCTTCCAGGTAACCTACAGAGAGCCCCACTTGTCAGCCAAAAAACTCACTGCACACATATGGCAAATCCTTATCACAAGGACTACACAACTAAACAGACTAATGGTCCTGCTCATCCTACAGCTGCTGAGCATCCCTTTGGTAAAGGTTCTGTGTTGAACAGCTGTTTGCTTACAATCCACAGTAGTAAACACTGACTCAAATGGAATAGCTCTGGCTCAGGAAAATCCCAAATTTCTTAAGTATTTGAAGCAGGAGAGCATATATATGAATAACAAGGAACAGGACACAGAGTTATACTCTCTTGAAGTACCTGCTGCTGTTCTCTCTGGGAGAATTCTGGACCAACTTTGTACTCTTACCTGGTTTTGCATTATATATAAATAGTATTTTGGGGGGCTGAAGCCTTATACATCAGGTATCTGCTTCCAGGTGGTTCTCTCTACCCTTTCGAAGTTTCTCATTTTACACCTATCAAAACAGCTCAGCCACTTCCACAGTTCAGGCTTAAGAAAAAAGGATTTTTCAGAGTATTAACTTTTTGCTGACCCTCTCCTGAAAAACTACCATCCTCAGGATCTGGCATACAATGTCTGGTGTTTGTACCTAGGAGTTATTTGTTTTCCAGCAATGCCTAGCAATCAGCCAGCCTGGAGGTCTGCACTGCAGAGGGTGATACACAGGCGCACAGGGACTGTTCCCAACCCAAGTCTGATCCAAACATCAGTGTCACACTGCCAAGGGAAAGTCTGGCACTTGCAACACACCTTTCACGCTATCAGGTTACACTCCAGCAACTGATAAAATACCATCAGGGCCTGAAACATCACCTCCACTTACTAAGTTGTAACCTGCAGCAACAGAACATCTGTGCATCCGTTTCAGCTCATTACAGCAATAAGAAATAGGGAAGGATCAACTAGAAAGCCTCACTGAAACCATATATTTGGCTAATAACCCTCCCGACAACCAAAAACTATGCTTTGCGACAAGCCCACAGATTCAAATTAGAAAACTGGGATTACAAAACATCATGGGTTTTCTTTATTAGAAGCAGCAAACCAAAATTTACCTAGTGGCAAGTATACCATGCAAATCCTGTCTGCATCCCTCCCTCGCCCACAGCACAACAATACATGATGCAGGTTTTGGCAACAGAAGAGAAAGCACAATAAATGGGATCTCTGTTTCCAGCAGTGGGTTTTAATATAAAGATAATTCCATGGAGTGCAAAGAGAAAAAGGTACAGAATCTGGGATATCCTTTGTAGGGTAAAATATGGTATATTTGGTCATGTCCTTCATCCTCAGCACTGCTGTCAAAGAAATGCTGGGTTCAGTCTGTGCTACTGAGCACCCTCTACTCACTCCTCTCACTCACTGCTCACCAACACATCCAACCAGCTCTTCAAAGCCTAATGGAAGAATTAAATTAAATGTTCAGAGGCTGCTTAGGAGCAAATGATGTAAGCTGTGTAAATACAAATGCCTGAATAAGGTAGTGCCTGAGATTAATCAGAAGGGCAGGAACGAGAGGGAAATAGAAGGCAACACATTAGATCCTCAATAACCTCACTCTTCGACGAGGTAAAATTATTCCTGATGTCCCCATGTTCTAGCCATTCCACCAAGGCACAACCTAAGTAATCTCACAGCACCCTTGAGCAAAGTAACTTGTTTCCTAATTGCAGCCTTTGCTCGTCCAAGAATCATCTCAACCAAGCAACAATACTGTATTTTGCCACTTGATGGCACCAAAGAAAATGCTAAATTTTCATACGACCAGGCCAGATTTACAAGAGTCACGGAAGATAAGGTCTAAACCCTTAAGGAAAAAGTTTGTGGCCAAGGCTTGCATAAGAACACAAGAAAATAACTGTCTCCTCACCATAACATTCCCGCACCCAAACTGCAGCAAAAGAAATCACACTTCTTGTATTTACAGGCTATAAGCACAACCTTTTTCATGGTCTTTATAGGTTAGGTCACAGGTGACCTAAACCAGCAACTCAACTCTGATGACAAAACACAACACAAATCCACCAGCGTCAGCTGGTGACAAGATATCGGCACCAACAAAAATGAGGAGCACCAGTTATTCACTGTGGGAGCCCAGCGTGATCGCAAAGCTTGAAGAAGGCTGATTTGCACATCAAAGCTATTGGATCACAACTGACCACCGCTCTTCAGACGTTATCTCAGAAGACCCTTCTCATCAGTTGCAAGCACAAAGTTGGCACTCGCCACCCACTCTTTGTACCCCAGCACTTCTTTAGCTGCATGCTGCCAAAAGGCAGGGCAGGGGGAGCAGGAGAGAGCAGCAAGGAACCAGCTCCAGGACTGGGGTTACCACCACAGACTTAGCACCTGGGAAAACCAAGCCAAAGCCAACCCTGAGCACACCAAGCCCTGCCAGCCCCAGCTGGCCCTCCACCAAGCCAAGGGGTAACAAGGTAAATCCACAATCCAATTAAAGTGACCCAGAGTTAATCAAGAGTCAACCACATGCCAAGGCACTGGATTACCCCAAGCTTCTACATTTAGCATACAAAAGCAGTCCCGGGATGCCGCACTGGCAGAGGAGACCCAGGACCATGTCCATCCCTGGGATGCAACCCGTCTGGCTGCAGAAGGTCAGTCCTCCCCTCACCCGGAGCCAGAACCAAGCACTCACCTGCTGCAAAACATTTAAGAAAACTCCCCTGCTACAGCCAGCCTGGATTATCCTCCCATTACCTGCTGCCCTGCGGGGAACTAAATGGATTACTGCTTTTCATTTGCATCACTGTTAGCAGACAAAAATTTCACCCCTAACTCTCGGCAGAATATGTCCGTAATGAGAACCTGTGGGAGCCATATCAACATTTATTACTGCTTTCCCCAGAGCACCTCTTAATTTTGAAGAATTACTAGTCTGAAGTGTCTACAAAACAGCAAAAAGAAAAATTTATTTAAAAAAATTAAAAAAGAAAAGCAGGTTTGAGTGTTTTTAAAAGATAGCATATTTCAGAAAACGTCTGGGATATGGTTCTACTTGTGCCAGGTACTCACTACTCTCAAAAACATACAAGAAGATTTTACCTCTAATTTATCTCTGTTGTTATTAGACTAGACAGCCTTCTACATTATAGCTGCATGAAATCTTAATTAAAAGCCAATGCTGAAAGTTAAAACCAAAAATACAAAGCGAGCTTGTTTTCAAATGTCAGACAGACCACCACAGACATTCATCTCCAGAGCCATACATCAGCCAGGGCAGCCAGAAAAATAAAACTATCTTGTGCAAGCAAAAACAAAAACCCATAAGGACAAATTAGCTTTACCACAATGGCAAATGCTTTGTAGACTATTGCTCAATAATCTATTAAGGCTTTGCTTTAACAGAATGTGCTTATCTAGAAATTAGGAATGCAGGTCACTTTTACTGCTCAGGAGCAATTTAGGAACACAGAATTACAAAAAAATAACCTTAAGACAAATCAGTACACTAACCCATTTTATAGATAGAAAACATTACACAGCATATATAGGCAGGGAATGCTGAGTTTAAATAGTGACGTGCTTATGTCCTGCTGCACACAACATTAAGGAAGTCATTAATGAAAGACTGGATCCAATTCATAGAATCACAGAATGGTTTGGGTTGGAAGGGACCTTCAAAGACCATCTAGTCCAACCTCCTGCCATGGGCATGGACATCCTTCACTACATCAGGGTGCTCAAAGCCCCATCCAGCCTGACCTTGAACACTTCCAGGGAAGGGGCATCCACAACTTCTCTGGGCAACCTGGTCCAGCATCCCACCACCCTCATCGTAAAAAATGCCCAATCTAAATCTACCCACTTTCAGTTTAAAGCCGTTATACCTTGTCCTCTCACTACAGGCCCTGGTAAAAAGTCTCTCTCTGTCTTTCTTATAAGCCCCCTCTATATACTGAAATGCCACAATAAGGTCTCCCAGAAGCCTTCTCTTCTCCAGCCTGAGCAACCCCAACTCTCTCAGCCTGTCCTCACAGCAGAGGTGTTCCATCCCTCTGATCATCTTCGTGTCCCTCCTCTGGACCTGCTCCAGCAGGTCCATGTCTTTCCTGTGCTGAGGACCCCAGAGCTGGATGCAGTACTGCAGGTGGGGCCTCACGAAAATGGAGCAGAGGGGCAGAATCACCTCCCTCGACCTGCTGGTCACACTTCTTCTGATGCTGCCCAGGATACAGTTGGCTTTCTGGGCTGCGAGCCCACATTGCCAGCTCACGTCCAATTTTTCACCCACCAGTATCCCCAAGTCCTTCTCCGGAGGCAGGGCTGCTCTCAATCCCCCAGTCTGTTCTGACACTGCGGATTGCCCCGATCCAGGTGCAGGACCTTGCACTTGGCCTTGTTGAACCTTATGAGGTTATCAACACTGTTGTTATTTTATCAGCACTTGTCCACCTGGGTCTAAACTTCTCACAGCACTGCTGTGACATGATGCTACTTGGAGGAACCATACTTTGCATGGCTGCTTGTGGACACATGATAGAGGAAACTAGATCACGTAGAACACATCACTTGCAGCAAAATCTCCCAAAAGACTGGAGAGTAACAGCCTTTGCTTGTAACAAAACACTTTGAATATTCATTCAAGAATAATGCTTGTGCCATGAATGTAACTGCACATCTTTGCTGCTTAACATTTGTATGGTGGCACTACTGATGCAACATTCATTTGAAAAACTGGAAGAGAAAGGAGAAGTTGAAACACATTCAGACATACTGATTTAAGGCTCAGATAAACTGCCCTCCAAGTCACCTAAGGAGTGCCATCTGTTTGGCTTAAAGAGAAAAATAGAGAAGTCAATGTATAGAGTAACTTGATCTGTTAAGATTATTTACTACCTAATCACTAACATTACTTTATGGGAGTGCTTCCAGTGGCGGGACCCAGGCACTGAAGCCAGGCAAATTCCCATTAGGAACAAGGCAGGGTTTTGAAAGTAATAAGAGTAATCCATTGGTAATAAAGAATCGAGAAAGACAAACTTTCCATCACAGCATCTTTCACAAAGATGCCTAATCTCAACTCAAAGTCGTACCTGGCTCAAGCAAAGGTCACAGCCTTGATTCAAGAATTTATGATCTGTATTGTGCAAAGGTCAGAGTAGATAAATTAATTCACCCTATAACACTGTCGATGAAAGTAATGCTACTCAGATAGTTAGGACGGGAGGCTGTCCATGCTTGCCTTCAACAGCACTACCTGAACCAACGCAAGCCAGAGCAGCCCTTGGTCAGGAAAGTGCTGAGTCCTGTGGTCCTGCTGAATTGAGCAGCACCCGGAACCATGCAGCAGCATGCCCAAAACCCCATAAGCTTCCCTGTTCTCCATGGCTGAGCCAAATTGTACCACGGATTTAGAAAGCCAGGTGCAGCAGGACAGGCTCCCACAAACAACAGCCTGCAGGGAAATCCACCTTTGCTGCCCATGAGGAAGAGACCCAGAACCAAAAAAGGATTTCAGGGATACAGAAGAGCCCAAGACACCATTTCCAGGACACCTATGGAAAAGTGGGATTTGTAATCACTGGTTGATCAGCCACCACACCAGGGTCACCTCTCTCAATGCTGCAGGGTAGCCTTCCGGGGAGGGGGAAGGGAGGGGGCGGAACAATAAAATAACATTTAAAAATCCATATTTAATGTCAGGTTTGTCCAGCTATCAGAAAGCTTCACCAGTCCTCAGGCAAAGCAGGCACCTTCAGCAACAACAAAAAATTTGATTAAAAGCATTTTGAACTGACTCAAGAGCTGAGTAAAAGCACCCCCACTTTACATTCCTTAATGTCTAGTACATGGATTTTTATACTTCTTAAAACGTATCTAGCTCTAATAGGTTAATCAAAAAAACACTTATGAGAAATCTAAGAGATGGAGGGTAAAGAGATAGGAAAATATTTAATTTCCCCCATCAACTACAGATCAGGACACAGCAGGGTCTGAAAGCAAGCATTTAATGCACAGCAAAGAGAACATAGAGTTGCTTAGGTCAATTTTTTCCAGACCTACAAAGGCTTTTGCAAATTCAACTTGTAAAATTTGTTCCAGAAAAGGCAAGAAAGCAGGGAAACTCTGGCTGCACAACAGCCTCTTCTGTACGGAGCAACAATCTCTCATTGCTGCTAGCACCAAAGAGGAACGGCGCCCAATCTGAAGGTTGCAAATCCACCCGCATCCACCAAGAGCATGACAAAAGAGGGGAAAAATTAAATCTGCATGGTTCTGTAGTATAATTAAGCAGCAAGCTGACAGCAAGTTTTCTTGCTGGCAGTTTTCAGATGAAGCTAGCTAAGAATAATGCCCCTAAAAACCATGCTTTGACAAACAAAAATTGAGATAGCAACTTCAGTGCATTCATTAGCAATCCACATCGCCTAATTTTGTTTTCTGGATCCATTGGGTGAGATCCAGCTAAAAGACTACAGCCACAAACATAGTAATATGTAGCACTAGACTGATAGGGCAGATCTACAGAACAATGTAGGTGGTACTTTGACCGGACTATTCAGCTGACCAAAAGCAGTTACCTATTTTAGGGCTGCTCTTGTGCTACCTTTAAACAAAGGTACCATTTCGGTGCCTTGGTCCAGGCGCTGATCTTCGTTGTTCCACCTCCATCTCTATGATCTCAGCAGTAATCTCTTCAACCTTATCAACCCTTCAACCCAGACAGCTCCCAGGCTCAGTCTCCCCTTGCTCAATGCTCCCCAAGCAGAACCCTGGGACCCAACACTCAAACTTTATAAAACATCACAACAAACAGCATGGATGTAGAAGCACCACTCGTTCATCATTGCTCTGAGCTTGCACAGCTGCAAGCCTCCCGCAATAGATGTCAAAACCACCAAGCTATTTCAAAATGCAAGCAGCTCATTATTTTTTTTTAAGTGCATTTAACAGAATTACACTAAAAACAAAACACACAAGTGCATTTAACAGAGTAACACTAATAGCCCCAAATGATGGAGAGCACCTCTCAAGGGTTCCTAGAGAGTTTTCGGATTTCAGCTTCATGTGCTACTCAAAACACAGCTATCGCTAAGGCAGAACAAAGCAACTCTCTGCAGCTATTTAGGACAGGAAGTGAAGGATGCTGTGTCCAACTGATAGTGCAAAAGGAATTTTAAAAAGGCAACATGTAATGTCTCAGGCCTTGAGCCAATTTGCTTCAAAGGACCTTGGTGTCCCCAAAGGGGAAATTAAGAAGAAAAAAAAACACACACGTAGAAAACAAAGAAATTATGCACAAAGCTTTTCTATTTTGCAGGGTGCTTTGCCTCCAGCAACGAGCCCTACACGATGGACCACATGCAACGCTGCGCTCTTAAATCTGTTCTTCAGCCCCAGGGCTGCAAAGCTGCTCGTTATCACGCGACCCAGACATTTCCAGGCCAGGAGGGGCTATCGTGGCCATCGGATCGCCTTCATAAACACATGCTATAAAGCAGCCCAGCAATTCCCAAAGCAGGCGGAATCGTTCTGAGGTTACTACATCCACGAACACCTAATCCAGCCCAAATAGGGTGCACACAAACCGCTTCCTCTGTGGGATTTAAATCAGTTTGCAACTCTATCATCATTTTAGTCAGGGAAACGAGAAGGCAAAGGGTGCTAGAGTAGAACAGGGGATCTTCTCTGTGGCTACATCCCCTCCCAACACACCTTCCATATATTTGGTTTGTGATCCTTTTGGGTAAGACTGATTTCCCTTGTGATAATCCAGCAGTGCCCCAACAGAAGAGCAGTTTGCCAGACGCACATCATCACTCTAAACTGTAAATGAACCCTCTTATCCCAGGGTATTTTCCCCACAAAGATCAGCTTGCAAAGCCACTTCACCTACAAGCCAACATACAGCAAAGGTGGCAGCAGACAGCAACCACCACTGAGGGAGTTTCATGAACCACATCCTGCGGAAGAGATTTAAGCCCCGTCCCACATGAAGATTAAAGAGCCAAACCCCATCTCTCATATATTCACACCTTTGGCTTGTCAAAATATGGGTGCTGTTCAGCAGCAGTTTAGAAGTCTTCCTTTAGAGGAAAAAATAAAGTCCTGACTTTTCCTGTTTGGGAAGTGGGCAAGGGGAAAAACACCATAGTATGCCGGTTCGATTTAAAAAAAAAAGAAAAAGGAAAAAAAAAACCACACACACGGCACAGGATGTATAAAAATAGGGCTCCTGATTAGATCAAGACAATCGACTATGAGTTCCACCTTCTTGGCTTGTAGAGGGACTTGTCCCTCTTGCCCACCCATGCCAGCAGCCGCCCGGGCTTGCACACTCCGTGTGGAAACGCCAGCCGAAATGGGTGCCTTGCAGCACAAAGATGTATGAATTTAAGGCATGTTTCAAAGCTTTGAAAGGACCCACTGGTCTACTTAAGATCAGTTTGATGGCAGTCAAGGACAAATTAAAGCAGGTCCTGCCTTTACAGAAGACCTTAGGTTTGGACTGAAGTCCCGGTGAGGCAGTCTGCCTGTCAAAAGAAAACTATCCACGGTGACCCTAGATAGTAAAGGACAGACCGCAGCTACAGTGAAGCCCATTCCCTGTGCCACAGGCCGGGAGTGCAACCCTAGCATAGCTCAGGGAGAGATGGTATAGTATATACACATCAGGGACATAGCAACAAAATTTGGGAGCTCCTAGTTTTGTCCATCTCCAAACCTGAATCAGGTCCCCAAATCATCCCTTGGCTTTCCCAGCCCACTTTATCCATCCTGGCTGTGGAGAAAAAAAAAGAAAAACAAAAAAAAACCAAACAAACAAACCCAAACCAACCAAAAAAAACAACCACAAAAGCCAAAGAAACAGCAAACTCCCCATATAATCTCTCCCCACGCGGTTCCCAAGCATACAAGTGAACAGACACACAGGTCACCAGAGCAGTTGCACGGAGCTGGCCGCTCGCACACGCGTGCTCCTCCACCCACCCCTTGGGAACAGCTATTTTCAGCTAGTTCAGACGGTGAAGCTCACGACTGAGGAATTATCTTTACACGGCTGTAGCTGCTTCAAGCATGAGCTGCTCTAAAAATACAATCCACATTAAGAAGACTCAAAAAAGCATGCCAAGAGCTCATTAAAGATCAGCGGAAAGTCTGTCTAATTGAAAAACAGCCTTCCAGCTTGTGCTTCAGCCTGCAAACAAGGATGGGGAGGACTTCAAAGAAACATCATCTACTGAAATTTCACGTGGGAAAAGCACACCTCCGAAGCCAAGAGCAGGGTCAGCCTCTGCAGCACCTGCAGACAATGGCCAAAATATATATACATACATATATATACATGTAGATATGAGGTTTATATGTAACAGCTGGAAACCACAAAACTTGGAGCAGGTGCAAAACTTGACATTCGATTGCATTAAACAAGTAACAGGACAAACAAGGAGGTAACACTATGGATTAACCTAATGAATGATCACTGCTGTGGTCTTAAGAAAATAAAAATAAAACTGCTACTGGCCAGGAAATAGAAGGGGAGGAGAAGCATTCACTTGAAGGGCCTGCAGCAGAGATTTAACAATCTAGTTGTATAAAACCATATATATAACTTGATAGAAGAGGGAGGCCTTGAGTCACGGTGTCAGAATTGAACAGTTCCTCTTGTGTCCAAATCCTCTTGACGGAAGAGGAAACAACCCACCAGGAATGGGGAAATGCCTGGAATGCCTCATTATTTTAAAGATGCAAATGCGCTTTAAAAAGAATAAAAAATAAAAGCAACCTGTTTGCTCTCACATTAATTAAATACCTCAGAGTTTTGGTTTAGTGGTGTCAGACCAATTGGTTCCAGAAAGGCAATTATTTCTGAATTTGAAATAGTTTGTGTGCCACAGCATAGGAGAGTCAGTCTATCTAATCTCATACATGGACCACCAAGAGATGCTGGGAAGTATGAAAAAATCCCACAACAGACAGATGCAGGAGAGTTTGTTGTAAGCGATGGGCGCCAAGGACCTCACACAGATGTCCCTGTGACATCTCCCATGCACAGCTGCTTTATCTTTGAATTTTCATGTTGCTCAGTTTAAACGACACCTCCTGAACACCACAAATTAACAGACCAATAATTACCAACCCTGCCAGAATGAACATACAGACCAGCCTGCAAGCTTCCAGAAACACACCTACTTCTTTCCCTCCTGCCAGACGGTGGGCAAGCAGACCATAAATCATATATTTAAAACTCAAAAAACCTTTCAGAGAACACATTCCAAAATGCAATTACCCTAAATACAGCACATTTTTATTCTGCATCTCTGCCAATGTTAAATCACTGGATTTTTCATGGCATTTTTCAGTTTCTGGATGGGAATTTATCTGTTTGTATTATCCCTCCCCACCGAGGAGAGCTAGCTTCTCCAAAACTCCTGGCCAATCACACACCAAAAATAAACAAATTGCTCCTTTATTATACCTTTTCTGAGCAAACACAGTAAAAAAAACTCTAAAGTTTTGACACTTAGTAATGTGCTTCTGCTGGAAAACCATTAACACCCAGCCCACTACAGCAATATCAGCTAAAGGACTGGATGCAAACATCCCATTCACACAGACATACTGCAAGTAGTGGCCAAGAAATAAGAAATACTGAAAAAACACAGATTTTAGTGAAGAAAGTCATCCCTGGGCAACGATTCACTCAACTGAGAATAGGACAGAAGTGTTTTTCTGTATTTTGCCTTCCCGAACCAGCTCACATTTCTAATGTTTAAGAGTGGTTATCACAGTGTTTATTGGGTTTTCAGTCCAGTCCCCAGTGAGCACATGGTCAGGTCACAAAACCCTCTCACTGGACACGGTAATTGCGGTGATTTCAGCAGAGACCAAAGGAGACCGTGTTATCAGCACCCCTGGGACAGCCTTCGGTCTTTGCACCGATGGGGCCAGGCTGGAGCATCTGCACAGTCCCCACCTGGTTGTATTTCTCTTAGCCAAGGATAGAGTTGCAGACTGCAGGGATGCTAGCATCAAACCTCCACAAATTCAGAGAACTGAGGAAAAATACCTTTATACACAACAGCTGATACCTCACAGTCCTGTGACTTTTCATGTATTTTGCTAGTTCTCCCAAGAAATAGAGCAGAAAATGGGGATATTCACACTGCTTGCAGCGATAAGAGTGCTGCATCTGTCAATTTATTCAGCAGAGCTGCAGCTGCAAGCCCTGTGGAAGGGGATGGTCCCCCAGAAGACTGAGTGACAGACATCAGAGACAGAATAAGACCTGCTAAAGCACTCCTAAGTGTCACACAGATTATGCAGAAGAATATAAACACCTTGGTTTTTGAACTAGCCTTTGCAGGACTGCTCCTTAGAACCTTACAATATAACGTACTGCTAGCCTAAGATACAGAAAGCAGCATTCTCCTCTTCTGACTTGTAACTCAGACGAGTATATTCCACTCCAACATGAAAAAAAACTCACAGCCTTTCAGCAAAGCACATTTGTTTGAATTTATGCATGTGTACTTTGTATAGAGAAAACGCACATAAAATAAACTAAGCTGGGGGCAATTTAATCTGAACAGCAGTTTCAGCTTGCTTTCTGCAGCTTTGTGTTTTGTTGCTTTAGAAGGTTGAGAAATTACCCGCCAGGCAGTCTTGCTGCTCTCACCACAAACTCCATTTCTGAGGCTGAACTTGGACGCGGATCTCAGAGGAAACATCTTCTCAGTCAAGACTTGGAAGCACAAGGAGACAATTAACAGCACATTTTGGGGCTACAAGCATCGCAGCATTCAGCTAGCAGGTGAAACGTTCAGACAATCTCAATCTCAAGAGGTGGTTTCCTTTCTCTGGACCTCTCTCCTACCCTGTCCCATCTCTCAGCATTGACTTCCCTTCTCCTCAGGTCCTGCCCCACTCCTGCCTGCCCCACAGAAAGCAAGCTGAAGATCTGAGGGTGCTGAGCCCTGCAGCACAGAGGCTGCGGGCAGAGCAGTGGGTACATGCCTAGTCCTTAGACCCAGCGCGTATCACAAGTTACAGAGGGTGCAAATACAAAAGCAACTGGATTTCTACAAGAAATTCCCGCTGGCAGTACCTTTCAAGTGCTCTGTTCCCATCAGGACTCTTTGTTTTGGATTATATTCTCATCTTGACAAGGAGCTTTATTTTTGTGTACACTGCCAGACACTCAAAGGCAAGTTATTTTTCAAATAAACGTCACTTGGGCCAAGCCAGGTTGACTCTTAACCTGCACTTCCTGCTTTTATTTCCAGCTTCCATTTATTTTTCTGTCCTCACCACTGCTCGCAGCCTCTGCACTGCAGTTTTATCCATGTGTGTAATTATACATTTTTAACATGGTTTTGTTATTATTACCTCTTAAAGATTTAGGACTTTGACTACAATCAGGGAGCATAAGGGACCTATGTCCCTCATATACTGCCCTTCTAACTAAATTGTCATTTATTATTGTTACTTATAGTTTCCAATAAAAATGAAAGCATTGCCTAACTAGCCCAGTGTGGATTAGTTAACCTCAGACTCTAACTGAGCATCCTGCGTATTACACTTCAGATGAATCTGTACCAGACCCAAATCTGAGCATCAGCACTAAAAATGCTCAGGAAAAAATAACTGTGATTATGCTTTTAACCTGCATGACCAAAATCTTGTGCTGGACAAGACACAGAGATCCATTAAAGAAGGGCAACCTAAAGAAACCAGCCTGAAGTCCAAACAAAGCTGCACACTGCATCCCAGCTACAGGGCATTTCCCAGTGCTTTGGATCTAGTCGTTAGAAAACCAGTGTTTGACCTCACCTATATCTCCAACAGACAGCTGTTTCTAAGGAAAAGAACAAAACACAACTTCATTTCAAGGTTATTTTGCATGGATTTCTATTATTTGGGAGAATCAGAGAGGAATGAAGTTAGATTGCATTTCCCAGGAGAGAATGTTTTGTTCTTAACTTCAGACTTTCATATAGTTAGTTTAAAAAATAAAATCAAGCAAACGGACAAATGAAGATTAAGTGCAGACAAATAAATGGACAGGTCCATACAATTATAATAAAAGAACTGGTGGGTTTTTTCCTGTTACAGTTATTTTTGCCAAAAGAGTGAACTCCCTTTAAGACACACAATAGTATGTGAGGCTTTTATAAAAACACAAACACCCCTGACATATTTTACTGCAATCCATGGATGTGTCATCTACCAAGTTCCCTTCCAGCACCTATTTTGGAATTCTCTCCAAAATAAAGTACATGCAAGTTTGTCTGGCACGCAACAATTCATGGCACAATACCAACAAAAGATGTTCATTTTTAGTTGCTGCTTCCGAACCAAGAAGCAAGCAAGCAGGACCAACATATGACAGAGTATATAGAAAGAAGTTTTTGGTTTGGCAGAGGTTTTTTTGTCAATGGATAAATTCAAAACAAAGACCTTGTTCTTAACAACACAATTTCACTACAAAAAGTTGCCAGCAGGTAGGAGAAGGCGGACACAGAGGAACAACCCACCTATTAGTATTGCATGGCCCCAGACCTGCTTTGGCTTACCAAAAAATAAAAAATTTATATCAATAATTTATTATTTTATTTGTATCCTGCCTGTGTTACCCCGCTGATAGCAGGCGGTTTCAGCCACCACAGCATGCATTTTTGGTCACCGGTGGGTGCCACACAGATTCCCAGGGACTGCTAGAGAAACCCACACCTGCAGCACAGACCACAAGTACAGGACAAATTGGAAAACTCCAATTTCCAGTTTGTCTTGTCTAGAACATAAATGTCCCCATCTATTTGGACTAACACAATACACACTTCCCAGCCCAGCTACAACATTTCCAGCTTGCACTGGGAAGAAAGAAAGAAAAAAAAAAAAAATCTTACCAGGACCATAACATGCCATGCTGTGCTAATTCAGAGGAGCAACCACAAAGATAACGGTCACTACAGGGCTTTAGCCTCTGTTGCTTTGTTTTATAGAATCATAGCATGGTTTGGGTTGGAAGACACCATCAAAGATAATCTAGTCCAACTCCCCTGCACTACATCAGGTTGCTCAAAGGCCCATCCAGCTTGACCTTGAACACTTTCCAGAAATGGGGCATCCGCAACTTCTCAGGGCAACCTGGTCCAGTGTCCCACGACCCTCAGCTTAAAAGATTTCTCCTTACGTCCAATCTAAATCTACCCACTTTCAGTTTAAAACCGCTGCCCCTCGTCCTGTCACTACAGGCCTTGGTAAAAAGTCTCTTGCCATCTTTCTTATATGTCCCCTTTAATATATTGAAAGGCCAAAGAGTCATTTTCCTAAAGAGAAGTTTGCTATAGTCCTGCATGGGAGTGCAGTATCTAAGGAGAAGCTCAGACTGGGGTTTCTCCAGCACTTAAATGCAAAGAAAGTCAAATAACATCAAATAAGTCTGATGGATTCCACCTAAAACTGGAAGATTGACTCAGTTTCAGTGAGAGCACCCAGGGCAGAAGAGCAGAAGAAAGTCAGTAACACAGACTGCGCCTTTCCAAGGTGAGATAGCCAAGCTCCCCACATTTTGTTGTAAAGAGCAGCCCTTGGAGCCCACACAGCTTATGGTTACGGCTACCCCGAACAGCCAGTTCAATTCCTACAGGCAAAATACTCCCCAGTTTGTGTTGGGCTACAAGACGCAAGCCAGAAGCCATAGCATTTTAACTTGAATTTGAGTTCTGACTTTAAATTATTAAGTTTCCCAGACATTTATTAACTTTTTAGAATAAAAGCATGATAGCAGCACGTGGGATTATTCAGAACAGGAGGCAAAAGGCAGGTGAACCATCTACCAAGTATTTCTTTCAGAGGCAATAGATGCCGAGCACAGCATGAACAGTTAGAGCACAGCCACACATATATGTGTTTGTGTACCTACACCAGCCATTCCAGTTATCCTCCAAACTAGCTGGTATCACCAACACAACCACGCAGCCACAGTAAACGCTGCCATTTTGCTCACTAGCTGAAACGCTTTTGGCATCTCAGTTCAGTTCTAGAAGAAACTAAGAAGGAAAATGTGTATTCCCCAAACATATCATGTGAAATTCCCAGACTCTCCTTCCAGGACAGATGCTTCAGCTGAAGTTGCTTGGCCAAGTAACAGGACAAGTCTGATCTCAGTTCTTCATGAGAGGACATGGACATTTCACGGACATAACCTATCAATTAACTGCTCTTCTACTGCTTCAAAAGGGTGTTGTTGTTAAGCTTAAAAGAATCTATAGAAGTAAATAGGCAAAATCACAAGACACTGAAGAATGACCATCCATCAGGACAGAGACCGTCCTCATGACAGTGCACAGCACAGCCGGGCTCCTACTCCCAATCAGGGTCTTTGGCTCCAGTGGAACATGTTTTGTTCTCACAGTCCTGCATCTTTCCTGCAGCACAGAAAAGTGACTGTAACCTTGAAAAGCCCCATAAACATGTTACTTCATCCTGAAGCCACAGAAAGTCTCTACAGGTGTACATCATTTTGAACAAAGGAAGACTCTCTGATTTGAGAGAAAAATGGTTCCAGAAGATTCACAATGAATTCATGGTGAGCAGATCTCTAGCCTCCTTTTAAGATGTGATTAGCAACCAAGTCTGTAAGCTTAAAGGGTTAATCTGGGATCATATGTCCTTACCAAAGAAGCTGAGCATGGAGCTTCTATTTCTACCAAAGGCAACATCTCACTCGCGCAGGAAGACCCCACAAGACTGGTTTATAAGCCAAGACCATATGTAAATTCACTCTGAATTTAAAAGCCACCAGCTTCCTCCATTTCCACCTCAAGACTAGATCACTCATTCAGCCTGTTCACCTAACATCCCGTAACCCGCATCAGCATTCTGCTCCTGGACCTTGCCCCAACCCTGGCCAAACCCTTCTTACTCACACACAGTCATAACCACCTCACCAGCTCTGTGTCCTCCAGCAGCCTCCCACTGCAGGGCACAAGCTCTGGTTGTCTTCTCCACACCTGCACAGGCCACCCAGCTCAGCTTCACCATACCAACTTATAAAGGAAGCATCAGATTATGTTAACTGTCAGGAAAAGGCAAGCTGAGAACAATACCAATATATTTAACAGTCTTTCAAGAAGGGCATAGTTTCTCTAACAAAGTCAGATTATAATCTTTTGGTGTCCAATTTTCTCCAAATTGGGCAGACAAAGAAGGAAAAGGATTCACGAGATGGTTCAACTGTCTTTACTCTCTCTAGCTCCTAACAACCATCCACCCAGAGGGAAAGCAAAGGCTAGCTTATGAACAGTGACATTTGGAAAATATCCTGTTAATAGGTACCATCTTCTGGGAGATTGCATCTACTGGTAAGGAAGTTCACATCCACTTGGGCTTCAAGACATCAGCGTGAAAGCAAAGTCTACAGCCATGTCCATCACCCGAAACACTGCGAAGAGCTGCCTCCACATTTCCAGCAACTTATCTTACTTTCAAGCTTTTCATTACTCGGCAGAGAGAGGAAAAAATGCTCCTTACACTCATCTTTTCCCCTTTTCTTCCTCTTGGATGGCCACAGGAAAAAAAAAAAAAAACACCACACAAAAAAAACCCACCACTTGGCTTCTCAGTGAACCTTTTATGGAAGACCTGGCAAATCTCTTAACAACACTGACAGATTTTAAGGAGGAGATTTTGTTTGTTCACTCTTGCGAGCCTGAAACTCAAAGCAGGCGCATAGCTAAGCATCCGTCACAGCCACACACCCTGCTCCGCTGTGTCAGTATCCTTGGCCCTAACATCCGCAGAAGGTACTGCATGGGGGGAGTGCAGCCAGCTAGCAGCTTGGGAGAGACGTTTGGAGCTTTATTTGTCGCAGAAAGGGAGGCAAGGAATTACTTCAGCACTGAGATGGAAAAAAAAAAAAAAAAAGCTCATCCGGGACGCATATAAATCATCAGCAGGCTGGCCCAGGGAGAGAGGTGCAGAGGAGGTTATTGCGGCTCTACCAGCACCCTCACCCTCTTGGCAGAAAGAGCGAAGCACAGCATCTCCAAAATGAGCAGCAGCAACCGTGGGGACACCTGAGCTCAAGGAGTCACATGTCAGTTCTGGATTTTCAGGAACACAAGAAACACTTTCTTTCACTGGGACAGGAGCTGATTATGAGTCTAAGACACCCAAGCCACAGCTCATCACACAACTCTTGAGCTAAATCCTCATCTATTAATACACCCAAGGGCAGATCCTCAGGCTTCCTCCTCACCCAGCTGGGGCATGCAAGGACATGTGTGCTCATGGCACTGCTATCTATTGTGTAGGACAAGTCACCGCACCCAGAGCGGGCAATGCAAAGTGAAATCAGCTCTGTGACAGTCCTGCTCGGACACAAGGACATTGGACAGACAGGTCAGTTGGTCTCCAGAACACCCTTAAAAGCCTCTCCCCATGCACAGGGTGCCCTTACTTCCTTGCTCCTGACGCACCAGTGACAACACTGGGCACATTCACAACCCACTAGATGTTCAGGCCAGAAGCAAAGTATTAAAAAACAGGTCAGATAAACATGCCACAGGGATTTCAGGAAGAAAACGATCACCTTTGCAGATTTGGACCTTTCCGTCGCTGCCGCCTGCAGTTTAAAATCCCAAAGGCATCAGTCTACCCCAAAAAGCAGGATTATGATTAGCCTCATCCTCAGCTTTCTTAATAGTCACAGTTGAGAAGAGCAGAAGCAGAGGATTTGCTCACCTGCTGTTCTGCCCCAGCTAATGCTGCTCAGCTGCTTTGTGTCTAAGTGACTGAAAGAGCACAAATCAGTGTGCACATGTGTCTTGCCTGAGCAAACTGCCAGCCCTAAGGCCAACCAAGCAGGAGAGCTAATTATCCATAGACTGATTTTCCAAACCAAAATGGATTTGGAAGCAGAGAGAGGAAGTTCCAGCAGACAGGCACAGTGTGCACCATCACTTCTGCAAGGCAGACGGCACCTGGAAAACAGGCTGGGTATCACAAAGAAACAAGTCTTCAGGAGGACCTAAAACTGCATCTAGAGATTTTATTAAAAAATGTTACTTCCTAAGGTGTGGCCACAGGAAGTCAAAAAGCCTGGACTCCCGATTTCAGATTTTTCAACAAACTGTGGCACCTAACCTGTGGCACTGGAGGTGGAACCACCTTGACAAAGGACAGTGTCCAGCAGAACAGTTAACCCAGCCCGCAGCTTGCTGCCCTCGCAAGGGCTGACAAAGGACAGCAGCCAAAGCCAGGCTGAAAGAACTGCTCCGGTGGCAGCACGGTCTTGAGAAGAGCCATTCCGGTGACTCCACAAACCCAGTGAGAGTGGGACAAACTCTCCCCAGAAACTTAGACACGTGCTTACTGGAAACACCACGAGTGTCACACACATGAGGCGGTTGGTCTGCACAAGCAGAGTAAGGCAAGCTTCAGCAGAAAGCTAGAGACATACTGATCCCCACAAAACTACCATACTAAATTTACGATGGGCAGAGGAGCATGCTGCATAGCACCACCTACTACTGAAAGGACATCACGGCCAGCCCAGCTATTGGTTTTGGACCTCAGCTCATGACCAGACAGACCAATGAAGGCAAAGTCAAGCACCCTATTGATTCACAGGGAAGGGATTTCCAGAAGCCACCTTCTCCACTTCAGTCCACACCGCAAGGTCACCCTTCCCTAACCCACTACTGACAGACGTATGTCTACCCTACTTTTCAAACCCGTCAGCCAAGACGCTCTGTAGGCAAATGAGGGAGCCGTGCCAAGATTAAGGTTTTAAGTTTGCCGAAGGATCTTGTTAGAAGAGAGTCAGGACAACCTACAGAAGAAAGTACTTCTGCTCCAGCTCTTTGAAGGGTTCAGAATTAATGATGAGCTCTCTGCAACAGTTGGGGTAAAACACCCAAATCAAGCATCTTTGTGGGAGCAGGAAGAAAACCGTTACCATCGCATATCACTACAAAGAAGAAAAACAGCGTGCTGCTTCATTTCTTCCCTAACCCAAAAAGGAAATTAAAAAGGAACAGCTAGAAGTATTAAATGCTTGTGGGTGGCAATGAAACTGCTTAAAAGACATATTTATGTGCTCTAAGGCAGCAGTATACTAACTATGAAAAAAGGCTTTAAACATTCTCACACACACATCCCCCTCAGCCACCATGGTTCAACAGCAAAAGAGACTTTCAAGGAATAAAAGGAAAATATTCCAACTCGCAAATTCAAGCAAGCTAAGCACACATGCAAAATAATCCATGCAAAAAAAAAGACATGTGAAAAGCTAATTAGTTAATACATGAAAAACTAGTAGCTCCTTCAAACATCATCAGCAGGAAACCTGCCAGAGCAAGCAAGGGAGTGGGAGCTTTTTCAGGAAAACTCTTCTACCGTGGAATGGCTGGAAAAATGCCTTACTGCATCCCATGGATGGGACTAAGGAGTTTCTACCCCGAAACTTCTCCTGCTGCTGCAGACTGAGAAGTTAATAGAAGATGCTTAGACCAGCTCAGTAAAATGAACAGTTGTGTTTGCTCCAGAACACTAAAGGTGTGTTACATAAAACTGCCAGGCCACAAACACCAGGTCACGAACAACCTATCGCTAATATTGTGGTTACCGCGAGAGAAGTGGAAGATGGAAAACACGATACCAATTTCTTTAGTGGCTTCTGCAGCGCGTGAAGAATCCTGCAAGCTACAGAGCACTAAACGTGACTGGGCAAAGTAGAAGTCTTTTTTATGAAATAGTTAGCAAACATGTAAAAAGTACAATACAGCGAAGGAGACAACAGCTTCTTTGGGTGGCATTCACACATCTTCTTCACTAGCACTCTTTGAAGGAGTCAGACTTGTTAACAACGGGGATCTGGTCAACCTAACGCACTTGAATGTTAAAAGCATTGCGAAAATTCAAAGGAAAAAACAGATGGTTGATGTTCCTCTAGTTCAGTGTGTTTCTCAGTGGTTTGGAGAAGGGGTGAACATCAAGATGACATTTTGCAGAGGACACAGAACTATTCAGTTGGATTAACTCCAGAGCAAAAAGCTGCAAAGGATCTTACAACACTGAGTATCAGGTGACAAAACGACAAATAAAGCTAAGCGTCAGCAGCGTAAAGCAGGACGCTTGCAGGGGAGGAACAGGGGACAAACCCTTTATAATACACCAACAGCGAGGGGCTCCAAATTAACTACTACCACTGAGGAGGAGAGATGCCAGCGGTATTGTGGCTATATTGTCAGAAGTGTTGGCTCAGACCACAGAGACTGCAAGTAAAAGAAGAGAAAGCAAAGCAAAAAACATCACTGTGCCACTTAACACATCTCAAGACGTGAATCTGCATCTTGATCACTATGTGCAGCTCTGACCTTTTCAGCATCATCGCAAAAAGGTGATAGTTGCTTGACAAAAGACACCAAGAAAAGGAAGAGGGATAATGAGCAATTCAAAACAGCTTTACCAGGAGAATAGAATGAATTTATTAAGAAC
This sequence comes from Buteo buteo, assembly GCF_964188355.1. NCBI lineage: Eukaryota > Metazoa > Chordata > Aves > Accipitriformes > Accipitridae > Buteo > Buteo buteo. The sequence continues at coordinate 1,781,855 of NC_134171.1, forward strand.
CTTCAGCTTGGAAGACAGGGGGGAAAAAAAAAAAAAAAAAAAAAAAGACTGACTTCTCATAATCCTTTATAACAGCCTAGACCTTGTCCTACCAAAAAAAAAAAAAAAAAACCAAACAATTTTAAACCCTAAAGGAATACACAATGCACAATTAAACTGTAGAACTCATCACTGTATAATGTTTCAATGTGAGAGCACTAGCAGACCAAAATGTTGATGAGACAGTCATGGAGAAAAGATCCATGGGAAGCTCTTGAACAGAGAAACGCTGGTACAAACCGTGCCAAAAGTCTCCAAAGTGCAGACTGCAAGACACTAGAAGTGTGTGTCTATTTGCTCTGTATCTCATTTGATAAGCAGCCACTCCTCACTACCCGTAGAGCAGAGATAATGAAGAAAAGCTTTTGATGTGACCAGTATGAACATTTTCATCATTTTCTCAAATATTAGTTAGAAAGCCCTTCCTTGCATTTATCCTAAATACCCACTGCGGCAATTGTAGTCCAGATCCCAGCCTGCACAGTCATGAAAGAAGAGCTTTTCTTCATCTTCTCAACAGTCTATTCTGCATCTGAAGATGAATTGTGTGCCTGTCTTGTCTTCTCTAGATTAAGCAATCCCAGTCATTTCAGTTTTTTTCTCAAAGGTTGTGTTTGCTCTCCTTTGGGAAAAAGATTCAGAAAGTATTACTAGGCTTCCGCAACCATGGACTAAATGACCATTTTATTTATTTATCTTTAGAAAAACACAGAAATCCTTCAAACCACTAATCCAAAAGTGGAATCAGAAAGAGCACGGCAGAAAGGACAGTCTAGGTAGACTCAAATGCCACAGGACTCTGCCTACAGAGGGGCAATCAACCGAGTCCCCAAGCTACTACTACTTTTCTGCAATCCTCTACAGGCAGGACGGCAGAGAACTCTAAAGACAAGGTCAGCTGCCAGCTCAAGATGAAATACTGCTAAGTCATACACAGTGACAACTCCAGAAGACACCAAGACAGATTAGTAGAGCAAACTTTCCCTAACGATTCAAGGGAAATATCCCCTTTTAGCTTACTACCTCACAACACTGTATCACATACTGCTATCGCAGACGAGGTGCTTGGAGAGTAAGCAGGAAGATAAATTCAGCAAGCTACTGAGAACCCAGACACATGACCACATCCCACAGAACGGGAACAGCCATTTGATAATCTATCCTTTGACAGTGATTCATTAAATTCCAGAAAGGAATGTACTTCTGCGAGAAAAACCAAGAAAATACAAGGTATAAATAATTGAACAGTACACTCCTGCAAGCTGTTCCCTTCAGAATGCATCAGGGTGCAGACTGAAATAAAAATGGTTATATGAATTATAAGGATTCACCATCTCAAAGTTGTCCACAGAACCTTAGCACTGCAAACAAGAAAGTACCCATAAAACCTGAGATAATTAAGTAAAGCATACCTTCAGGCAGAGATTGCCGATCCTCCGCACACGAGGCCAGACCAGTCTGTCTCCCAACAGACTGATAATGCTGATACCAGATCATTTCACAGCAGCGGTTGCTGATACTTTTTTCTCCACAACAGAAAACTTGGGGCTGAACAGCATCAGCCTGACCAGAAGGGAATGCTAATATAATTCAAGCTGTATTGCAATGAACTGTCTTTTAAAAGACGCTTAATTATGTACATATGAACAGAGGCCCAGACTCATTTTCAGGAGATTGCAGTTTCCCCATCTGGGTGGCAGGAGAATGGGCTGAAAGATGCTTCAAAAGATCCTGCGAGGCTTTTATTAGCAGACAATTTACAGTTGTTCCAAGCAGCTTCCTGAGCAAGCTCTGTGGCCAATAGTTAGCGTCTAGATGGCCTGCACTATTTCTTCATGGTGTTGCTTTGCTGGCAGTTGGCATTTCACGAATTACTGTACGTAAAGCAAGGGATGGGAGTTGTAGAGATGGACCTCATGGAGCCAAGGGGAAGCGTGGCACATGGCACAGCTACAGGGTGCAAAGTCAGGACAATAACTCAGTATAGTTTTAGCTCTGTTACACGTAGGTTCTCACAGTATTCAGCCTCAGGGGATATTTACAGATACTGTGTTTGATTTTCAGATGCTCTTTAATTCTTATTGGGCCTGGGACCTTGAGCAGGCACTTCTTAACCAGCCCCAGCACGTATAAGAGAATGTCCACTTCATCCCAAAGCTGATCCAGGGTGTCTTTCCCCTCTCCTCACCCAAGGCAGTTTCAGCTGAAGGACAAACTGCAGCAATCGCAGCCCCCTACCACCAGTAAAGGTAGTCCCGAAAGCAATCAGGACACTGTACCATCTTCACGTCTCCACTCCACGATACAAATAAGGAAGCTGTTAAGCCAGACGCCTGTCATTACGCCTCACTTCACATCTGTAACACAGACCATTATCCTCATCTCACCCACAAGTGCAAAGATTAGGACCAGCTTGGCCAGCCTTCATTCTTAGCACCCAACCCAGAAGACTCAGACTGCTGCTCCTGCACATGTCATGGTTTCCATGCTCATCCCACCCACCGTAAACCAGTTACACTCCCCAACCAAGTAAAACAGTCTTCTGCCAGGTGAGGGAATTGCAAGCAGCTCACGGAAGAAGAACACGTCCAAGTTAATGGACGTTAGATGTCTCATAGCACAGCTGGCCCCAAGACCTGGTACCCTGCCACCAAATCCCTTGTGTCAGTCTAGACGCTGGGAAGCCACAAAACAAGCCCAAGATGAAGTGGGGGCGAACTGATCCAGCTGAAAAAATAACTCAAATAAGGTGGGAAAAGGGAGGGTTGTGTTTCAGCACCCACAGGAATGCTGTGCCACACCAACATTTGGGAGGAGCAATGAAAGATGAGGAAACTGCTTAAGCCAATACTGGCCCATCAAAATACACCCCACAGCCCCAACCACGAGAAGCAATGTGCACTTAACGGCAGGCAGCTTGACCAAGCCCACGTCAGTGCCCGTGACCATGGACTAGGAATGACACAGCAGGTTAGTGTCTGGCTGGACAACCTCATGGAGCTTTTACAAACCTAGCAAGGCTCAGTCTTGACTTTTGCCATCACCAAGTCCCTTGTTCCCATTCCCTCACAACCTCCTCCCAGGGCTGGAAACACTATTTGTGCTACTACACAGCAAAACATGTTGAAGCAGAACTGCATTAAAGCAAAACATTTTTTAGTTTTAGTGGGTTATTTTTCCATCCAGGTGCATTTTCCCAACCAGGTTTACCACAGGGCTTGTACTAATGCCGCAACTTTCAGCTAAGGAGACACTGGGGAGCTCAGAGGGGCTAAGCAAGGGCCCCAGCGCTTGCTGGACCCCATCCATAAGTTTATGTCTAAGAGCAAATCTTCCGTTTTCCAAGTTCAGCACCAGAAACATGAACGGCACAGGAACAGAGCTGTAGTAGTTCCAGTTCAGCTCCATCTGAAGCCATAGAAGAAAATAAACGAGAGAACATGCCCCCTTCCAGGTCAGGAGTCAGGATCTCAGACAAGCTGCTGCTATTTGCACTGTCGCATTGCTCCAGCCAGGACCCAAGATAGCACCAAACAATGTCAGCAAGACGGGCTGCAGCAACACCGCTTCTGGCTCCCACACATCCAACTCGGGTGTCTCAACGCTACCCCCATACAGCCAGCCAGAGCCTGAGGGTAGCAAGAAGTGACCTAAGGTGATGTCCCTGTGGGAGATGAGGTTAATTATATCCATTAGTCCCAAATGAGCACATTATTTGTCAAACAGTCAAGCCAGGACACCCAGAATCCTAAGAAAAATGCAGTTGAGGACCTCTAGCTCCGTCGTTTAAGATGAACCTGGGCAGGGGGGAGGTTATAGGCAGGGGATGAACGTGGCACACTGCCAGTACAGTAAACGGGTCAGCCAGGTAGTTCCAGGGCAGCCAGAGCAACGCTAATCCCAGACACGGTCATGGAAAAGTTGATAAAGGATTTAGGGAATAGAGCTTAATTACAGTCCTACTTAAATCTCAGTCAAGAGCTGCTTAGTAGAAAAGTAGAAACGCTACCCTATCAAGTGCACTTAATTTCATTCTTGGGTTAAACAACGTTGTAATCTCTCTGAACACACATAATTAGCAGACATATATGAAACTCCTGTTAAAAATATAGGTCTGTATAAAGGCACAGACTGGATGATTGCTGCCTGAGATGCAACACTTCTCAGTTTTCTAAAGGGGCACAGGTAAGTACTAGTCCCAACATAACTGATAAAATCTCAACCACTAAGGAACAATCTAGAAAGAAAACATATATCTAAAAAGAAAAAAAAAAAAAGACTGATGATATAATTTGCAGATGACACAAAAGCTGGCAGAATAACAGACCATGAAATCAGGCAGCCATAGAGAACAATCACTTGGAAATCTTGAACCTTCCCAGCAACTTGCACTGCAGGAGAACCAAGCGCGAAGGTACACTCGTAGTAATGAGGAGCGTAACCCATAGCTACGAACAACTGTGCCCCCAAGAAAATATCTCTGTATTAAGTAGCAATTCCTGTTATAACACTGGGAAAAAGAGAGCTGCTCCAATCTCTCTGTGTAAAGCAGGAGACTACCACAGTATCGATGTAATTTTATCTGCCTCTAAAGCAGTGAGGAGACAAGAATACTGTAACTACATCTATGTGGCCAGACGAGGCTTTTTTAATTTATCAAATGCTGTTTAAAAATCCTTCACCAATTTCAAAAAGCTGCAAATGCAGCTTGAGAGCAGGAAAAGGGTTTTCAAGAGTGATAGACTTACAGAGCTCAAGCCGTAAAACTGAAAAGAAGAAGTGACTTGAAAATGCAAGCCTGTATTTTAACCATGAGAAGACACCAGGTGTTAAAGGACACTGCAGAGCAGCATGGGAAAGGACAGCAAAACATCTGCAGGCTGAAACTGAGAACATTTTAAAATTATTAGCAATTCAGATAATCACACAAGCTCACCTTTAGATGACAGGCTGAGCACAGGGAAGGTGGGTGAAGTTATACAGCCCACATTTATGGGGTGTCATACAAGATAATCTCACTGTTTCTCCTGCCTTTATTCTGTACCAGTTTGAGTCAATCATTTACAATCTAGGACTACAGCACAAAACACAGGGCCAAGGAGAAGTTAAAATAAAGGGAGACAATAATAGAATCACAGAAGAAAGCAAGACAGCATCAGCTGTGCAATAAAGTAATATCTACATATCAAAAGTAACCTCTACATATCAAAAGTAACAGTGAGATGTTTCAGGACAAGCACTCGGCAAATGCTGTATGAGCTTGCAGAGTGAGGGACTACCCTTTTCCCAAAGAGTAAGTTTAATCAGAAACCACAGAGACATCCCGGCAGAGAGGCAAGCATCCTCACTTTCTGGGACTGCAGCTCGAATATTACGGTCCATCACTAGCTTCCCATCACTTTAAAAAAAAAAAAAGCCAAAGTGGACAACATCTCACCAAAGAGCAACAAACTTGATTGGTCAATTGAGTGTAATACAAATTAGAGCACTTGGGTGTCACAGCTTAGTCAAGAGGTGGTTTTAAGTGAGAAAGAGTTTCTTTTCCCTTAGAAGGTTATCTGATCCTGCAGAATTAAGTGATTCTTAGAAGCCTAGATACAGAAAGGGGATCCAAAAATACTCTGCAAAATCAAGAAACGTAGCACAAGAGAAAAAACGAGGAACTAGAACAGCAGAAGGAAGTGGAATTAGGAGCAATGGATATAATTAGTAGAGGTTGAATAGCAGGAAAGACATCTTGAAATGGATTATTTTGATTCCAGGAACACCACAGACTCGAGGGGATCCCCACAAAGACTCACTGAACTTGCTCAGTGTCCTTCTTCAAATACAATGACATTCACTGTCAGGTATTAAAAAAAAAAAAAAAAAAAAAAAGAGAAGAGACCTCCATGGCATCAGAGCCACCAGCGCAGCAAGACATGAGACTGGCACAGCTCATCACACAGACCGAGGCTGTTGCAACGCTTCCTCACATGCCCTCGTCTCCCATTTTATATTTAGAATGAAATTCCTCTCCTTGAGGAGGGGCAGGCTTTGTCCCACATCTGCACAGCGCCCGGCACAATGGAGTCCCGGCCCATGCCACTGACTCCCAGAATCACAGTGAGAACAGAGCAGAAAAATAGGGCTGGAAGGGACTTCAAGAAGGCATCTTGTCCTTCCCCTGCCCCAGGGCAAGAATTACTACACTTGCTATTTTTCTAAGAGAAAACGTACTCCCTGATGGGTGGGACACAAACCCACCCAGACAGATGAATTAGTTGGATCTTAAATTTAACATCTTAACCCCTCCGTCACCCTCTGATAATAGCAATTCCGCCTTAAGCGCTATGCCAAGACAACACAGAGCATCTGCAGTCAGAGTATCTCACTCTGCTGAGGCAGAAACTGATAAAATTGCAATTCTGCAAACAAGCCCCCGCTGGCAGCAGGAGCCTGCAGTCCAGCCTATTTCTGAACTGCGTTTTGGGACTGCTGTTCCTAGAAGGGAAGCCAGCCTAGCTCCCGAAGACACATTTCTTCCATGATGCCTACAAGAAGTGAGTCACCTTTTTTTTAAAGTTTCATCATCCTCTTTTCCGGAGTCTCCAGCACATCATGTTTACCCCGAGCTGGTCTTGTTTCAACTCTAAAAATCCTTGGAGCAGGTATTGCTTATGCTTATATCGTTAATAATACTCCTGATAAAGTACCACTGGACTCCCACAGTTAATGCTAGCAAAGCACAAACCTTTCTTTGCCCCATACGCGTATTATTACCGTTCTATGATTCTTGTTTCTTCTGTGGGTATGCAAAGATAGACATTAAGCCCAACTCTTCATCTAACCTTAAGAAACAAGATCAACTGCACTTAGTTCTATGAAATGGAAAAAAACCACCCACACTCTTCATTCTGGCAGTTCCCAGACACTCAAACCAGTTTTTTCAGTTTTGTTAATAAATCTAACTCTCAGCATCTCCTGCCATGCAGTTTACCCTTGAAGGTTTCACGGGAGACCTTCAGAAAGAAAACTGCAAAAAGTTAAAAAAAAATAAACAAATGGGCAACCCTATAGCAAGATAAATTCAGTGTCCTACTGCTCCACAAATGCAAAGCTTTCCCGTTTTAATTTTGTGCCTGCACTGCAGTATCACTGGAAGTCAAACAGCTTAAACCCATTTATTTTTAAAGACAGACAGGCAACTCATTTAAAACCATGAGTCTGAAAAACTTAAATATCGAAAAGAAATGAAGAGCTATTGTGGAGGGGGTGGGACAGGAGGTTCCAGACCTGTTTATGCCCAAACACTCCCACCTGGCACTGTGATTTCCAGTTCAGCAGCTCCTGGGCTGATGCAGAGCAGCTGAAAGAGGACAGTGAAACTGACTGCACTGCCCTGCAAAAAGGCACCACACTCCCCTTGCCACGAAAAGCAACAAAGTTTAGCCCTGAATTTAAGTTAGTGATAACACAACCGTTTAGATTTTGAAGCCAAGTATTTCTGGTAACACACCTCTCTCTTTCCTCACCTCTCAGCCTGATCAATTGGGTTACAATGAGCTATAAATATCCTCTACCCATTTGTACCATCAACCTTCCAGAGGATAACACACACACTTGGGCTCAGCACTGTAACGCATTTTGGTTTTGATACAAAGTTCTCTGGAGAACTTCTGCTTTACTTTAAAGAGGGGGAAGGAGGGATGAGGTGTCTCAGTTTGCCAAATCCATTACGTGGCTTCTAACAGGACAGCGATGCTAACAGTACGTGGTCTGGCTAGCAAGAACAGGTCTTAGGTGTGCATAATTCATCTAAAATATCACACTCTTTAAAAAATCAAGTGATTTCTCATGAGACACAGGCTTCAGCTTCACAGCCAGCTACCGCATCTTTCAGATTAATAACGCAGCAGAAGCCACTGCTGCAAAATCTAACCGGCATCACAAAGAAATACCTAAAAGGCTGAAACACCAGACCCAGACTCGAGGAAAGGAGCAGAAGGAAAAGGAAAAGCCGAACGGGCAGCACTCCTGGGCACGTAGCTACACCCATCTGCGCTCCTCGGGCAGGAGGAGAGCTGGGCAGTTAACGCAGATGAAGCAACGGGTTCTCCCAGCTGAAGGATACTGCAAGAACCACTGGGAAAAGATGCTTAATAGGAGAACAAAGGATCCATTAAGCAAACAGAGGCATTAACTCATATCATCATCAGGATGGTAATTGTACCCATACCCACGGCTTCACAATTAGCCATGGTTTTTTGCGAAGCGGACGCAAATCAACAAAAAGGCCAGGCGAGGGTTTACAAGAATAACTTTGACAGATTCCAGGCTAAGGGCGAGAAAAATGCCCTCCTTTCTCCTCTCTTACCAGCCACCCCCTCGGGGAAGGCGGCAGCGGGCTGTGGGCACCCCCAGAGCTGCCGGAGGGGCTGTGGGGGGCTCAGATCCCCTCAGGGGTCTGAGCCGGAGGGTGAGAGCCCGCCGCAGGAGCTGACACCGCAGCCAGGCAGGAGAAGCCACCTCACGACCCCGGCCCAGGCCGGGCACAGGCCGAAGCTTCCCCCACCCCCGTCACGGCGCTTCTACCTCCCGGGCAGCCCCGCCGGGGCCGGGGAGACAAGCAGGGGGGAAGCGCTTCACAGAGACGACTATGAAATAATAATTAAAACGTCCTCATTGCCTCAAAGTTTCGGGGGGGGGAGGGAAAAGCGAAGCCTGACCGAGCCCCCCAACCTCCGCCCAGGCTGGCCGCCCCCGGGTCCCGCCGCTGCCCCGCCCCGGCCGCACCTGAGCGTGGGGCCGATACAGGCCGTGTCGGTGCTCTCGATCTCCCGCAGGATCCGCTCGTGTTCCGCCGCCGTCTCCAGGCTCTCCAGCTCCGCCATCTTCCCCCGCTCCATGGGGTTGCGGCCGGCCGGCGGGCGAGCGAGCGGGCGGGCGGGCCGACCCACCTGCCCTGCCCGGCCCGGCTTATCCCCGCCCCGGAGCCAACACCAGCAGCCGGGGCCGCCCGCTCCCCTCCGTTCACTCTCCGTGCGGCCCGGCCCGGCGCCGCCGCCGCCGCCGCGCCCGGAACGCCGGGAAATGTAGTGCGGGCGGGCGGGGGGCACCGCCGCGGCCTGCGCCGGCGCTGCGACACGCCCGGCAGCCGAGGGGCGGGGAGGGCCCGGCGGCGGGGAGCGGCCCCACTCCACCCCGGGGAGCGGCTCCGGCGGCGGCCCGGCCCCGCTGCCCGGAGGGGAGGGTGTCCGGCACGGCAGCGGCCGTCGACCTCCCCTACCGTGAGGGGACGCGGCCCCGTGGCTTCGACAGCTCCCTGGGGGGGGGCCACAGCCCCGCGGCAGGGTCCCCGTGTCCTCCACCATGAGGGGACACAGCGCCGCGGCAGGGACCTCCTGTCCTCCTCCGTGAGGAGGGACAGCCACCGTGGCAGCAACATCCCCCCGTGAGGGGACGCTGCCCTGTGGCAGCGATATCCCCCTGTGAGGAGACACAGCCCCGCGGCAGGGACATCCGCCGTGAGGGGACACTGCCCCATGGCAGGGACGCCGTGTCCTTCCCCTGAGGGGACACAGCCCCGTGGCAGTGACATCCACCATGAGGGGAGAGCCCCACGGCAGTGACAACCACCATGAGGGGACACTGCCCCATGGCAGGGACGCCATGTCCTTCCCCTGAGGGGACACAGCCCCGTGGCAGTGACACCCACCGTGAGGGGAGAGCCCCACGGCAGTGACAACCACCATGAGGGGACACTGCCCCATGGCAGGGACCCTATGTCTTTCCCCTGAGGGGACACAGCCCCATGGCAGCGATATCCCCCTGTGAGGAGACACAGCCCCGCGGCAGTGACATCCACCATGAGGGGATACAGCCTTGTGGCAGGGAGCCCATGTCCTCCCCCTGAGGGGACACAGCCCCACGGCAGTGACATCCACCATGAGGGGACACTGCCCCATGGCAGTGACTCCATGTCCTCTCCCTGAGGGGACACAGCCCCGTGGCAGCGATATCCCCCTGTGAGGAGGCACAGCCCCGTGGCAGTGACATCCACCATGAGGGGACACAGCCCTGTGGTGACAGCATATTTCCATACATTCCGTATGGTATGTCTAAATATTTTGATGGTTTAAATATTTTGTGCCAGCTGTGGAGACTGGTCTGCTGCTAGGGGACTGTAAAAGTGAGATTTGGTAAATAATTATTAGAAATCTTATACTAACACTATGATTGAAACAATAGACAAAAGTACAGCCAAGCAATCGACTAGCAGAGGTAGGTACTCCTAAGTTTTGCAGTTCTTTGCTCTTACGACGAGATGTTCCTGTACACCAGATGAGAACAATGCTGAAACTGACCACATGTGATTGAAACTGTGTTAAGCTTCAAGATCAAAGAACAAGAATAAAGACTTCAAGGACAGCCAGCAAGAACTTCAAATGGGTCGGTGGTCACAAAAGCAGCCCTTCGACTCAAATGGATCCTTTATTGCACATGATCGGATGTAGGCAGTACTGTGATAATCAGTTGCAATTATTTTTATGTATATGTATACTAATCTGATTAATAGGCAATTAGTTATTCTATATAACCTGTTAGTGCTAAAGCTGTGGTATGCACGCTAGGTGGAAATATCCCCTGTGCATCCAGTGCTGCAATAAAGAATGCCTGCTTTCTAAAACTCCAAAATGAGTCTTAGAGGGTTTCTTCGACCAGCTTTTCGGTATCAGTGGCAGGGAACCCATGTCCTCCCCCTGAGATGACACAGCCCCATGGCCGTGACATCCACCATGAGGGGACACTGCCCCATGTCAGTGACTCCATGTCCTCCCCCGTGAGGGGACACAGCCCCGTGGCAGTGACACTCTTGTCACCCACCATGAGAGGAGGTCCCAGCAGGAATGAACCTGTGTCACTGCCTCGAGCAGAGCCATCCCCCTACCCCAGGAGGGATGAACCTCTGCTCCTCCTGCCCCATCCTGTCCCTCAGCCCCATAAACGATGTCACCCCCGCCCTGAAAAAGCGCCATTGACTGTGGTGCCAAAGAAAAGCTCCCTGCTGACACCGAACCGCCTTTCAGCTTGATCCTAAAATGTCCCACCAGCTGCTGAGCTGCAGTGCGTGTCCTCCCCCCGAGCTGCGCAACCCGAGAGATGCCTTCGCCCAAGGACGCGGCAGAGCTTCCTCCGAAAAACACCGCCAGCCCCCAGAAACATCCTCCGATGTCAAGGTCTCCTCCAGGTTTAACGCTGCAGCTCTTGGTGCAGCTCCCTCCTTTGGAAACAGCTGGTTATTATTGTTATTATTTCACGTTGTGAAAACAACGCTGGAAGGGTCCCGTTCCCAGCCACACGATATCGGGTGCAGTGGAGCCCTCCTTGCACGGAGATCCCATGCTCTGCCAGAGGCACGGTGGGGATGAAAGGCAGGACCGAGACCAGGCTATGCATACCACCGAGGGTTTCTGCATTTGCTTTTGCCGTTTCATCTGCTGAGATATAAATAAACTACGCTAATTGTATGAGCACACCCTGGCTTCCTTCACCGCTGCTTGCTAAGGTCGAATGCTGCTGGTCTGAATATCCCTGTATCATCACTTAATTAAATGAGGAGGGGATAAAAGAACTTCCGGAAACACGATGCTCCATGACTGAAACAACGCAGGAGGGGTAAGGAGAGCCTGGCAAAAACTTCACTAATTCACGTGAAGTTCACCAGCCCTTGCACACCATGCCTATGGTTGCCAAACATGGTGTCGTCCGAGACCAGATGGATGTCGCTTTAGATGTGCTAACATCAGCAAGGAAATCTGTCCTTCAACAGCAGTCACCATGGTGATCTGGTAGAAGCTTTCCGAAGACCAAGACGCAAAGAGACACGTCAGCGGTGGAAGAAAAGCGGATAAAAATAGCAGGGCGATTTCTAAGCCCAGCAGCCTGGCACTGCCTTCCCCCAGGGCTGGGTCGGGAGCTGTATTGGGGGGAAATGCCGTGCATTTTGTGCCTGCCTCCCCCAGCTCCTCTGCCTCAGCCGGCACTGCAGATGAGCCGGGGCATCCGCAGCAGAAGGCTGGTGCTTCCAGCACCACAGCCTACAGGGGCAAAACACCGTGACGGCTGCTGCAAGGAGCAGATCATCTGTGATTTAACCGGCTTTGAACTTCAGACCGTCGAGATGAGCTACCTGTGGCTACGGGAAATATATAATGTGATGCTCAGTATGTGATACCTACCCAGCTCTGGTGTAAAACCTGTGGATACCACCATCTACTGCTGTTAGCAGCTAAGAAGATTACTGTTTTCGTTCAAATTAGTAGGGGCTTGTGCTGTTGGGGACTGAGCCAATATTCCTGAAGTCAGTGCTAACTATTGCATTGTCTTCACTGAGCTTTAGAAACAGGATTAAACACCAGTGGTCGAAGAGGGAGTAGCTGGCAACGATCCTTAGTGGTTTCAGTTACAGGAGGAGAACTGCTACCAGTCACACCAATGCCAGGTTCAATCCTGAACGCTCAGTTAGGCAACGGTATTATCACAAATAAGGCTCTCAGAAACAGGGTCTAGCTTTCTCTGCTATGAGGACAGTGCTTTGTCCACTAGATTATGATACAAGGGGGTTAGCACGGGGGTGAGAACGTAGAAATCAAGTAGTCATCAGATTCTGATGTTGCCTTTAGTCTTACTTTGGTCTCACTCTCCTGCCCCAGCAGAAAGAATGAGGACCACTGTTTTCGACGACGCAATGCAGTGCTTCAGCAAGAAGAGGAGCCCAGTGCCTGAGCGTGGTGTGATTCAGCCAGCAAGACCACGTCCCGGAGAAAAGCAGAGCATTAACCTCCACAGAGCAACACGGGAAGATGCTACGAGGCACTGTAACAGTCTGTCTAAAAATAAATGTTTGGTTTAGAATGGAATAAAAATAAATAGTTTTTAAAAAAATGTCCACCAAAACATCACATTTTTCTCATGAGGAGAAAAGCACCCAAAATGTTTCCATAGATTCATAAATATTCACGTCAAATGGGGAGGGAGAGGGATATTGTTATTTCATAGGAGGACCTTCTAAGGAGCACAAACCATAGATTTTCCATGCATCAATTGGCTTCTAAAGCTATGGTGAAATCTGAGCATATTTTTAAGAGGAAAACTTAGTGCTCGTTTTGTTGCCAGAGAAAATCCCACCCGGCCTCTGACTTCAAGTTTCAACCACAGATCTCTTTTTACCCTTGCCTGGCAGAGTCAAAAGTCTGCTGTTATCAAGTCTTTGGTGTTCACGTATGGTCCTGAGGTCTGTGATCAACCAACCTCTTCTTTGATCAGCTGAACAGATTGAGTTCTTGGAGCCTTTCAGTCTAAGGCACATTTTCCAGTAATTTACTCATTTATGCATTTTTTTCAAAAATCACCATATTTCAAGATTTTTCCTTAGTCCGTAGGTGCCAGAATTGGACAGAGCAGTGGCTCTAGTAACAAGCACAAAGAGAATATGATCCATCTGCTCCTCCTCAGCATTGTGTTGGTACCATCAGCCAGTCCCATTGGCCACAGGGTCACACCGAGGCTGATGTCCAGCTGATTACCCACCATCACCTTCAATTCTTTTCAGGTCACTGCCGTCTGGGATAAAATTTTCCATTCTGTAAGAAAAGCTACATCCTTTGTCCCTGGACACATGGCATTTGGTCACCTTCACATGAATATTCATTTCCTGTGTCTGACTTACCGAGCAGTCTGGGACTTGCCCTTATTATTTGCTGCCACACAAACTTTGTACCATTTGAAAGACTGTCCACAAGAAGTTTATTTTTTCTTACCAGTCACTGACATAAGCATGCTGAATTTGTATTGTTCTCATTTATTAATCTAATCATCATGCAGTACCAACAAAAATGCATCAAAGACATCTGTTACCAGCTCATAATCTCATTGAAAAATGGTATCGAGTTTGCCCGACAGATTTTATTTCCCTTAAAACCATGCTGGCTGACGTTAACTCTTTCACGTTCCCTTAACTTCCTACTAATGAAGTTTCATATAATTGTTCTTTATGGGACTGACAACAGCCTGATGGAGCTTTAAAAACTCTCCCTTTTAATTACCAACCTCTCATCAGTGTTTTCCAGTCCTCCAGAACTTCCCTGGTGTTCCAAAACTTCCTAAAAAAATCAATGTAACAGAAGCCTTGAGCAGCCTTTTCATAGCCTCGTGTGCAGGTTACCTGGGGCTGCTTATTCAACAGTCTGCCTCTGTCTGCAACTGCTCGGTCACTCTGTCACTGCTGAAATGAAAAGTCATCATCACTGTCTACAAATCACTCTGGCACCTGGGATCTTCCCAAATTCAGGACCAGTTGTAATTCTGCCAATTCACTAGAGCGATACCACCATCAGAATTTCTTTTTTTTTTTTTAACCTTAACAATCTCTTTCTTATTGTGCTTATTTGGGGTTTTCATTTTGTGCTGTTACTTTGCTGAACTGTTTCCAACATCTCCTGGCTTCTCTGCTTCCTTACCCGCTCCCCCCTCTCGCTGCTGTCTTCTTCCCTTCCAGTTGCCTCTATGCTCTCCTGACCGCACCTATATTCAAATAACGACAGGCGGGCACGATGCCAAGCTACTCTTGTATTTGGTCTCACCAGTGTCATTCAGGAAAACATTTCACAGCAAAATGAGCAAACAGATCCAGGAATTAAAAGTAGAAAGAAAGGCAGAAACTAGGCCAGATGCTGTTGACCTGGAAGACCAGCCTCCTGCAGGGACCTGGGGGACTCGTCCCCCACGGTGTTAGACACTCAAATGATCTCAAGCAACCTCTCTGGGCAGGTCCCTTCTTCTGGGGTGTAGACTGGAGTCCTGGAGCCCCTGGATTTGCTTCCACACTCTGCTCCCGCATCCCCAGCCTCCGCCTGCTCCCCACCTCTCCCTTCTGCCTTCACCAAACCCCTTTGGCCATAATCCCGCTCTCAGCCGGGCTGGGCATCCTCGGCGTTTGCTTTCTCCTACCCAAAGGCTTGAAGCTGAACAAGGAAAGGCACACGGTATTTCTACAGCAGCAAGAACGCCGCGGGTGCTGACTAAGCACGCAAGTCAGCCGGTCCTGTTTACTCTGGGTGTGCAAGCAGCCCGATTTCCTTCTTAAAGGCTGACCTTTAGCACCCTCCGCTTCAACCCCAGGGGAATAAATAAATCTCTGCTGCCCAGAGAGGTGCCTGCATTTCATGTATCCCCCCCTCACGCAGCCACCATCCGCATTTTTGCCATGCAGTGCCAACCAAAAGCACCCCCCGTGAGCTCGTGAAATACAATCTTGCCCTTTCCAGAGGGGAGAGCTCGGGGCTTGGCTGCCTTTTTGTGGGGAGAAGGGGAAAGGGGTGCAGCTGGGATGGAGAGGCAGAGGAAGCGAGGAGCCACGGGGAGCCGGGCTGGCTGCTCCCGCTTGTATGGAGGGTGGGAGAAGGGCTGTCAGCAGCTGCCGCTTCTGAGAAGGGCCAAAGCTCCCTCTGCACTGATTGCCACCATCCCACACACTTTGATGCCACCCACAGCAGCAGCAGCAGCCAGCCTGGCTTGCCAGAGACTCGGTACAGTGATTCCACCGTATCGTGCTGCTCTCGGGCAGATGCCCTCGCCTAGATACGGCTCTGCGTGGTTTATTGCCCCCGGGTGCATTTGTCTGCACATATCAGTAACCACAAAATAATCCAGTCTTCCACAACATATTTATGGAGGGTAAGTCCTCGTTTTCCAGACACTAGGCTCTGTGCTTAAAATCCTGTTCTGCTTTACATTTCAGAACTGAAATAAATTTTTAAGCCTCTCTGATATTACCACACTGTTCCCCAAATCCCTGCTTGGGATGTACCTTGATGCTTCTAATCATGACTCTTGTTTTCTCATGCATTTTATTATACCTTTTTTTCTGAATACAGGAAATTAATAGCTCGGACAGACTGACACAGTGGCAACATGGGCTTCAGCCGTGGAGTTCTGGCTTTCAACCTTTTTGGAGGATTTTTCAAATCTGAGTTTCTGGTTTAATTAAATACAGGGACGGGGATCTCTGGTGGCAATGCTGGGGTGAAGGTCTTTTGGCAAGCTGTACTGGGATTCCTAAATTCCTGCCAAAACCCACATGGCATGGCATCTAGACAGGATTTGAAGACCAAAGAGATGGATCGCCATGTGAGGTTCAGAGCCGCTCCTTAGCTCTGGACTGTTTAGCTGAACCTGGGAAGCCTGTGCTGGCAGGGAGCAGCGCAGTGAAAGGGCTGGTCTCCCTGCCTTTGTTTAGAAGCAGAAGGACAAACACATTCACCCTGAAGCTTGAGCGGTGCATGATATATTTCTATTCCATGTACATCAGGAAGTGGTTAGCACCGTTGCAAGCGTCGAGTTCTGCTCTCTGCCGCAGCTTGGGGCTGCATGGCTCACCCGTGACAGCAGCAGAAGGGATCATCATTTATGAGTAGGAGGGAGACCCTACCTCCTAGCCGGTAACGAGGGGAGATTTCCTCTCTGCACACTCCCCTTCTCATCATAGATAGCTGCAGGAGTGAGGTTCCTCCTGTGCCATCCTCATTATCCTTGCTGCCGTGAAACCCAGCCAGAGAGCAGCCCCGCTGTATGGAGCAAGAGATCTGCTGGCATCCAAGGCATCTTGTCCCTAGGAGGTCACACAATTAGCTGCTGAACATGATGAGATCCCACAGTTGGGGTGGCCTTTGGGCTACTTAAACAACAAGCAGAGCTCAGGAGTGAAACCACAGTCCTCCCTTCCAGCAGCCCATGGGTAGTCATGGCAATGATGACTACAGCCAGGGCCACCTTGTATGACTTCGAGCCCTGCCCTTCTTGGGTGGTAATGCGGGGCAGAAATACCCAGGGCTCTTCCTGAAATCTATTGTTAACCGCCCTTTGCAGAAGGAATTTAGTGCTTCCCCTCCAACACGC
This sequence comes from Buteo buteo, assembly GCF_964188355.1. Lineage (NCBI taxonomy): Eukaryota > Metazoa > Chordata > Aves > Accipitriformes > Accipitridae > Buteo > Buteo buteo. Next base: position 1,798,832 of record NC_134171.1, read on the forward strand.
ATGAGCCCTGGCAGTGGTACGGCAGCTGCTGCTCGGGAGTACCAGCTCCACGGCGTTCCCACTGCCCCTGGGGCTTGCACGGTGGGTTCTTCCCCCTGGAAACCCTCCTGCCTTCCCCATGATTTGTGGGAGCCTTGTTATACCCATCAGAAGCTGCTGAAAGCATTGCAGACACACCCCCACAATAGCCCAGTGCCAACAGGATCCATGCCAGAACAACTAAGCGGCTCCAGTGCCTTCTCCAGATAAATCCAATAGGTACAATCTCAAATGATGGATATTCCGATAATTTGCCAGTAGGTATTTAAAATCAGCACCACCAAGAGAAATTCTACTCCCCTGGCACTTCTCTGCTGGCTTGCACCAGTGACTCTCCCTGCACTGCGCTGCCCAGGAGCGAAGCCCCCAGCCCCCTCGCTCTCCTCCCCGGGGTCCCCGGGCTCAGGGGTTGCCTGCAGCTCCCTCCAGATTTTAAATGCCGCTGACACCTAGTGCTGGTTCTCTCCACTACAGCCTGAGCTGCAAGGGAAGCCCTAATGCTGATGGATGAAGAGCCGGGAGTTTCGTGGTGTGCGTGATTTCGTGATGCTCGCTCTTCTGGATCCAGCTTCATCTGCTGCTTGCTTTGTGAAGGCGAAGAGGTGCCTGCGCGGTGTTGTCCCGGCACAGGAGAGTGCCACAGGGTCTGTCCACATCCACAACAGAGCTGTGCAGCAGGAGCAAATCTCTTTGGGACTAGGATGGTGCTGAGGGCCCAGTGTCCCCACTGTGCCCAGGGTGGGAGGGAAGTGGAGCATCGTCCATCTTTTAAGAAAATGACCGTTGCTTCGCTGGTTCTGGTACATCTCTGTTGATCTTCTTGACCAACGTCCTGGAAAGAGTTCCAACCCTCCTGCTGCCAGAGCGTGGTCCTGGCATGCAGGCTCAGACCCCGGCTGAGCAGCTCCCGCTGCCCCAGGAGGGTCCGTGTCAGCCTGCTCGTCCTCCAACACCTACATGCTCACCCGGGGATGAGGTGATGCTAATATTCCTCAGGCAAAAAATCCTTCCTGGACCAGCTCCACCAGTCACATGTGGCTTCCCCCACGTTCACCCAACGGTGCTCAGGCAAAGCCTTTCACTAACTAGGGAAGGTGTCCCTGTAGTATAGTCACATCTGTAAAACAGGTCATCTTCAAGGTCTTTGCCAGCTCTACCAGCTTCCCAGCCCACCTTACATCACTTCTGAAAACCCAGTGATGAGCTTTCTACAATGTACAGACCTTCCCACTCTTCCTTATTCCATGCATTAGATGCTCTTATATTGTATTTCTTGATGTACTATTCAAATCCCCAGCCAACAGCAACCATTTATGTTTTAAAACATAATCTCTTGAGAGAGCTCCAGAGCAGTCCAACCGAAATGCACTGGTTCCCAATGATCACACTAAAATAGTATTCTGCTCCATGCCCTTTTCCAACATTAATTTAATTTTTGCAGCTGCCATTTCTGGTGTCCTTCTTCCATGGGGAAACTTTCTTTTTGTGAACTATCCCTGCAGTCCTACAGCTGGTTTTGGATGGTGAATGAGGAGAGGAACTAGTAAGTTGCAAAAAACCACAAATATAAAAACACAGCCAAGAAAAAGAAAAAGAAAAAGAAAAAGAAAAAGAAAAAGAAAAAGAAAAAGAAGAAAAAGAAGAAAAATAAAAATGCCAGGTCAGTATCTACATCCTTTACTGGATTTGGCCCTTAGTCCAGATCTCCTGATGCTAAGTTCCCTACCCTTACTGCAGACCAACCCCATTTCTCCCAGAGGTGCTCTGGCAGCAGCACTTCCAGGGCGCTTGGAGGATGGATAAGAAGAGCGCCGGTACCTTCTTGTCTCTGAAGACATAAAACATGAAACTGCAGCAGACCCTGAAATTGCTGAGCGATGCTTAGGACTGAATGATCTCCAAGAGAAGTGAAATAGCCACTATCGTGTCAAGTTAAAATCCAGCGGAAAAAGCAAGCTGCTGTCACAGGAGCCAGAGAGCATCTGGTGTAAGAACACAGAAACACCAGGGAATTAAGTTTAACCTCTATAACAGCAGGCAGAGCTCCTAACATCACGCTGCCTGTCACTAAGCTGCTTACAGAGGGTCCCCACCATGCACCGTGCCCATCAGGTGACAGAGGAATACGTCTTGCATACAGTCTTAGCAATTTTAGTCATAAATCAGATTTTGCTGACAGGTCAGAATCTCCTTGTTTTCTTCTCGTTTTCTTCTTCTTCATGTTTTGTTCCTCTTTGTGTTTTCTTCTTCTCTTGTTTCCACCACAGCACCCCACAAGCCGCCCACCTGAGGTCAGGAGGCGCCCTTTGCAGCATAAAGTGACATTCAGCAAATCCTCAGAATGACTGACTTAAAAAGCAACCCAGGGAATGAAAAGAGAGCTGATCTGAGGGGGATATTTCATAGGTCTCATGGGTTATGAAAATGTCTTTCCCTATTATATCAACCAGTCTTTACAGTATGAAAGTGTATTAACTTTGTTAATATATATTTTAGTTCACATTACACACTGTAGCATAATCAGGTAGTGGAATTTTACTGGAGACTTTGGTATTGTTCATGCTTACGCAAAACAAACTAAAGGACAGCCTGGCCCTGGAAGTAAGGACTTTGCTTCTTGGAAGCTTATTGCTCTCCATGAGGGCTAAAGGACACCCTGGGACAACGCCAGCACCCCAGCCCCGCTGACACATCTCTGAAATCCTCCCGGCATCGTCTGGCATCCCAGGTCAGTAACTCCAGCAAGACTGACTCCAGAGACATCTGGATCAATAGACAAGCAGCAAGAATGCTGCAAAAATAGAGTTGCTTTGCAAAGTTTTACTATGATTGATAAGGGGGAGGGGGGGTTAGTGATTAGTCAAATTGTGTTGTACCTGAATGTTTGAAGGGTCTAAGAACCCCGTGTAAAACTACATCGGGGTGCTCTGATTTGGCTGGGACACCTCATGACCTAGTATGCGTAAATATTTACTCTTGTAGTTTGTGTCCCAGCCTCTCTCCTTGGTCAGCTCGGGCCAGTTGTGAATTTTTGTAACACCCATCAGGTGGGTTCGCTCTCCCAGCATCGGGAACGCCAATGTCCTTCTGCTCTGTCTCCCCCCACACATCTGCCCCCACAGCAGCTGGACCCAGCCGTACAAAATTATGAGATTTACAGCAAGATGTAAGTTCCCCATGAGTGATAGGGATGGGATTTTGCTGCAAAGCGAGGAAAAAATGTGGGTGCAGCAGCTAAAGAAGTGATGTTATTGGCACCGATGAAGCAGAGGAAGAAGCCACAGATAACAAGTCCACCCGCCCAAGGTGGCGGTAGACACCCACGCCAGCAAAACCCAGTGTCTGGGGTGGGTAAATGATGTGTCTCAGCCAGAACAGCAAACCCAGCAGCAGGACTTCCCCGAGGAGTGAGAAAAAAAGTAATGAGTTTTTGTTCTTTTTCTACAGGCTGCTGGAGCTGTCAGGGCTCTAACGCATGGGGAGGTTACGTGGTTTTACAGGTCAGCTGTGCAAAAGCAGCACCATAAGCACAGGAAATCATTTTGCTGAGGCTGCAATAACAAGGAGCAAAAAAGATACATCACATCATTCTCAATTTGCCTAAATTTGCACAGTGCAAGGTGTGTCCTTGGCACAAGCTTGTTTGTTTACTGAGGAGCACAAAGGGGAGAATCAGACGTCACGAGGTATCTTAGGGATTTATAATTTCTCTGCATCTCTGCCCTCCAGTTCCAGCTCTGGGCTGGTTTGGTCACCAGTTCCCTCCCTCTGATTTTTTGTTTTTAGTCAAGATTAGCACAAGCAACTTCTATCAGCTAAAAAAAAACCTGCTTCCCAGACCCTCCCTCCTACTTCTACACCCTTTGGTGTAGCCTGGTAACAGGTCAGATGGAAGAAATGATTCGCTGGAAGGAAAGTCCGGCAAAACGATGGCCATTTCCAGCTGGCCCAGTTCTGCCTGGAGCACAGCTCTGTGGGACAGGGTGCGGTGCCAGGCTGGGAACCCGGGCAAGAAGCGTGATGGATGCAGGAGACTGGAGCTGCCAAAATGGGAAGGGGGGAACTGGCAGTCACTAAAGCAAGTTCTGCCATCAAGAAGCTACTTGTGAAAAAAATACATATTTGCTGTCTTATTTTTTTGCTGATGATCTTAATTTTACTGAATGTGTAAGATTTGCTTTAGCAAAACAAATATCACTCTTGGGTTTTTGCCATACCATGAATTTTTAATGCTTTATTAGAACGCTGGAGGGTTTCAGCCCGGTCTGCTGCTGCTTAATAGAGCGAAACTCCGCTTCGTCACCTGCTCACGCACCGCGAGGGCCATCTGTCCTCAGGATTTAACAGCTGGGAAACCCAAGCCCGGCTGCCAATTCCACACAAACCAGGTACCCCTTGCGAAAAACCCTCTTTGAAAGTTGCCCGCACCTTCATGCGCAAAGATGCTTATTTTTTAAAAAGGCTTTTAAGGACTCTTTGGGGTTAGACAGCGCTCTCCCTACCTAACCAACGACCGCTGCCGAGTCCCAAAAATCGCGATGGAAGAGGAAAAAAGGTGTACGAAGGCTTTGTCAGCGTGCGGTCCTAGAGGAAAGCTGCAGCGGTGGCTGGGGAGGTGCAAGAAGGGGAGTGGGGGGGGGAGGTTGACATCCGCGCTGGGAAAAAAAGGGCATAAAAAAAGTATTAAAAAATATATTGAAAAATGCATTGCGGGAAAAAAAAAAAAAATATATATATATATATATATATATATATATATATATAGGAGAAAACCCCAAGCGCAGCCGCGCTGTGGCCGGGCCGCAGGGTTTCCCCCCACCGGCCCCGCGGGACGGGGGTGGTGCCGCTCTGACCACACCCCCCGCAGCGGGTTGACCAATCGGAGCTGGCGGCGGTGCCGGCGCGTTCGGAGCGGCCATTCAGAAAACGGCGGGGAGGGGGAGGAAATGAATGGGGCCTGGTCACGTGGTGGGGCGCGTTGCCACGCCCCCCCTCCTCCTTCTCGGCTCGGTACCGGGATGGAGCCGGAGCCGGGGATCGGGCGCTGGGACGCGGCCGTCTGCGTCCTGACCGGCGCTTCCCGGGGCTTCGGGCGCAGCCTGGCGAGGCTGCTGGCTCGGCGGCTGGGCTCGGGCTCGGTGTTGCTGCTGCTGGCGCGTTCGGAGGCGCCGTTGGCCGAGCTGGCGGCCGAGCTGCGGGGCGGCGGTACCGGGCTGCGGGTGGAGTACGTGGCCGCCGACCTGGGCTGCCAAGAGGGGCTGCGGAGGGCGACGGCTGCTCTGCGGGAGGTGCTGGCCGTCGTCCCGCCCGGCCGCCTGCTTCTCGTCAACAACGCCGGTAACAACGGGGCTCCCCCCCCTCCGCCTCCCCGGGGCAGCGGGGCTCAGCCCCGGCGAGCCCTCCCTTGGTTCCACCGAGGGATGGAGCCGAGGCGTCGATCGGTGCTTTGGGTGCCAGTAAATAACCGAACCGAGTCAATAACCGAGGGAGCAGCAGGGCTTTCACCCTCTCCGGATCTTACTGTTTCATTAAAGTAATGAATTTGGGGAGCAGACCAGGGACCAGGGGGCTTTGCTGCTCGGGAGGTTTTACCCGTTACTCGTGGCGTAGGACCGGCTGGTCACCGTCCTGCACCCTCCCACCGCGCTTCTCCCCGAGTACAAACCTTCAGGAGAACTTTTAGCTCTGCCTTGTGTGCCCTTCACTTGCAATCTTGAACACCTGTTGGCTTTAGCGCCTTTTTTCACCCATTCTCGCTATAAATAAGACCATGCGTTCCAGTAGACAGGAATTAGGTCTTTTACTGACTTGGCTCCGAAAGAGGGACGTGCAGGAGAGTGCATGGTGGCCCATGGTGGCCCGTTGTACTTCAGGCTGGAGGTTGGGAACTGTTGGTTTTGGCAGAGGATTGGCAGGGCAGTTCCGTGTCCCGTGTCACCGCTGCTGGTTCAGCGGATGACCCAAAAACGATGGGCAGAGCCAGGCTGTGCTGAGCTCCTTGCCCTGCTGTGAGACCCCGCTAGAGTTTGGGCCAGCAAAGCTGCTCACTTTTGTCTGTAATTAGAGGGTTGCACTTGGAAATGGAGGAGCAAAAGGGATCTGCTGTGTTGTTGGACCCATCTTTAACTACTCTTAACTCACTTGGCCTTCCTTCCTAGGCTCCCTGGGAGACATCTCCAAATCCTTCCTCGATCTCACCGACCCGGATGAGATCAACAGCTACTTTGCCTTCAACGTCACCTCGGCGCTTTGCCTCACCTCCACCGCCCTGCAAGCCTTTGGGAAACGGCCCGGCTCCAGCAGGACGGTGGTGAACATCTCCTCGCTCTGTGCCGTGAAGCCCTTCAAGAACTGGGCGCTGTATTGCAGCGGGAAGGCTTCCCGGGATATGATGTTCCAGGTGCTGGCGCTTGAGGAGCCTGATGTCCGTGTGCTCAACTATGCCCCGGGTGAGGAGGGGAGCTCATTAATTGCTATTAACTTTCTCCTGGCTTTGTGGATAAAAGATTCTTGCAGCTGAGCCAGGTACAGAGGGGAAAATGAGCCGCAGATTTTGCTTTGTCCTTACGTGATTTCTTTTTTGTTGCTCTTTCCCCAGGTCCTCTGGACACGGACATGCAGCTCTTGGCCCGGACTAAGACTGGAGACCCTGAGATGCGTCAGTATTTCCAAAGCCTGCAGGAGAGTGGCCAGCTGATAGATTGCACCGTGTCAGCCCAGAAACTGGTGAATCTCCTGGAGAAGGACACCTTCCCCTCCGGCGCCCACGTGGATTTCTACGACATCTGAGTTATTCTCGCCTCCACCTTTACCTTCCTGCTTTGCTTTCTGCTGATCCACGTCTTGGGTGTCTCCAGCATTTTTGGTGACCTTGTTTGAGTCCTGGATGCCTTATAAATATTCCTAGTGCCCCGATGGGGATGGGGGGCAGTTACTGCTTCGCTGTGGGTGTTGAGGCCTCCTGGGTACCTTACGGCAGGAGCGGGGATTTCTCAGCTGCTGGGGCTGGGGGAGCAGAGGTGGCTTTTCCAAGGGAATGGGCACGGAATTCTTAAAGCTCTCCTGTGCAGGAGTGTGTGTGAGCCAAGGAGATGCCAGGGCACGCGAGGCTAGGTCAGAAAGCCACCCCAGAAGGTCTCAGAGAAGCTGACAGTAGGGTTAGAGCTGAGTGTCCCCATGTCTGTCCCCTTTTCCCTGCAGGAGCTGTGTCCTAACCACCTGAGCAAGTCATCAAAGGGCAAAAGAGCTATTCCCAGGGCAGAGGAGGTGGCTGTCACCCCAGAGCCCTGACTGTCCTTCCCCTGTCTCACCAGTGGCTCATCCAGACTTTCCTGCAGTTCTGGGATCATCTCTGTGCAAGTTTTGTGCATTAAAACGTGGAGCAAAGCCTGTCCCTGTGGTTTTTGCACAAAGGCAATGAATCACCAGGAGAGGGAGCTGGCCATGGAGGAGATGCGAATTTTGGGTGCCTGGCTGGGGTCACCAGCTTATGTAAACCTATGCACAAGCACAGCACGAGTTAGAGCACATCTGAGACACAGCCCTGAGTTCATGCTGTGCTCTTGTTCTCAGATTCTGAGTCCAAGCCTGGATCTGTGGCTTCAGCCCCTCCTGGGTTGTTCTTTCAATTATTTGTGGGGTTTTATCCTTGATTTTTCATCAGGTTCCGGGAGGCACAGGCGCTTATAGACTTGCCCTTCTAGAAAGCAGCTAATCTGCAGCATGTGTTGATGTAGGAGAGCCGCTTTGAAGCAGTGGCATCCCCTGTGTGCCCTGGAAATGCCCAGTGTCCCTCTGTGCTCAGTGACAGCAACCTTCCTGCAGTCCTCTATCTCAACCTGTATTTCAAATTTTGTCCACCTGGATCTCTAATCAGTAAAAGTTTCATATCTGGTCTGGGTCTTCTGCTGTATTTTTAAAAGTGGATACATTTTTGGGAGGGTGGGAGGAGAGAGCCTGGGTTAAGCACTGTCCTCATCCAGTAAGCCACCAACGTGCCCTCCTGGAGTCCTGTTCTTCCACCTCTGAGACATTTCATTAACTCTGTGTTAACTTAATCCTGTCAAGCTCAAAAAAACCTTTTTGCCAGCTAGTCTGCTGCTTGGTTTCATCTTCCCTCTATGCCTGTGAAACTCATTATTAGCAAAACCCCCTCTGCTGCACACTATGTTGGCTATGGGGTTGTTTTTCTGGGGTTTGATGCCTGGTGACGTTTAATGTGGTCTGTGAAACCTGGATGGACCTGCTGCTGCTAAAAATCCCCCATCTCCTCACCCTGCATCCGTTTGGGCTTGTCCTATCGCCTCTTGGGCAGAAATCCTCTTTTGAGATCTGGTGCTCTGCAAAAAATAACCTCAGTGCTCAGAGCTGGGGGTCCAAAGTCCTGCCCTTACAGGGTTTTGGACCACGGGCTGGGCTGAAGGCAGGTAAGTCGTGTGTGTGTCCCCCGGAAGGCTTAAGGAGCCCTATATTGCAGGAAGAGGTGGGAGGGTGCTGGGGGACAGGGCTGCTCTGGGCACGGGGACCATTTGGTACCAGCTGCATGGGAGATGCAGATGGGTTCTTCAGCATAAGACACAGTAAAAGCCAGGGTACCTGAGGGAAAGGTTTATTTTTGGACTCTGCGTACTTCCTTGAGGTCTGACCACCCTCCGGTGGCTGGGGGTGTAGCAGCAACTCTGTGTGTCTTCTTGGAGCATCTGCATCAGGGATTGTGGTATCGCAGAGGTGCCAGGCACTTGAAACCAGGCACTTCTCCAACCCAAACCTCTTCCCCCGAGAGAGGATGCACAGGCAGGGAATGCTGACTTTAAATAGCAAGGTGCTTATGTCCTGCTGCACAGTGTTAATGACATCATTAATGAAACACTGGATGTGATTCATAGCATGGTTTGGGTTGGAAGGGACCTTAAAGATCACCTAGTTCCAAACTCCCTACTGTGGGCAGCAACACTTTCCACAAGACCAGGTTGCTCCAAGCCCCATCCAACCTGGCCTTGAACACTGCCAGAGATGGAGCATCCACAACTTTTTGGGGTAACCTGTTCCAGTATCCCACCACCCTCATCGTAAAAGATTTCTTCCTTACGTCCAATCTAAATCTACCCACTTTCTGTTCAAAACCATTGCCCCTTGTCCTGTCACTACAGGTCTTGGTAAAAAGTCCCTCTCCACTTTTCTTATATGCCCCTTTAATATATTGAAAGACCACAATAAAGTCTCCCTGGAGCCTTCTATTCTCCAGGCTGAACAGCCCCAAATGGAGCCTCTCTTCACAGCAGAGGTGTTCCAGCCCTCTGATCGTTTCCACGGCCTCCTCTGAGCCCACTCTAACAGGTCCGTGTCTGTCTTGAGCTGGGACCGGGGTCACTTTTCGCTCACTTTTCTCTCTCCCCTGCTGCCCTGGGGCAGCCCACGAGCAGCAGGAGCAAAGATCAGCCTTGGTGTCCCTGTCCATTCAACCGGGAAACTACATCTGCTCAAAGAAAAAACCTGTTACCAACATCAAGCACATACCAAGTGCAAATCCTATGGCTGCAGCGATGTGCTGTGGCTCACGCTGCTTAATTTTGCTGGTGAAGCAACCGCATGCTCGAAGTTCAATGGAGTAAGTTTGTCTTCAGCACAGCCACTCCGCACTTGACTGTGCCCCAAGCTGTAGCCTGGATGGTTTATTTTCAGGGTTTTCATCCCCTTGGACTCACTGCACATGTATTTAGGTGTTTGGCATCGCTCTGTGAGCCCCAGGGGCACACCGAGCTTGTGACTCCTGCCCCAGGAGCAGAGCTCTGCCCAGGGAGAAATGCAAGTGATGCTTTTAGGGCATCCCCCAGGTACCAGCATCCCCTGCCCAGGAAGAAATGCCAGTGATGCTTTTAGGGCATCCCCCAGGTACCAGCATCCCCTGGATACCAGCATCCCCCGGGTACCAGCATTCCCTGCCCAGGGAGAAATGCGTGTGATGCTTTTAGGGCATCCCCTGGGTACAAGCATCTCCCGGGTACCAGCATTCCCTGCCCAGGGAGAAATGCCAGTGATGCTTTTAGGGCATCCCCAGGGTACCAGCATCCCCTGCCCAGGGAGCGGGCCCGGTTCCCGTGCCCTGTGGGTCCAGCCAATATCTGTGCAGCCATGGGTGCTGTGAGCTGCAATGGCAGAATGATATGAAATATTTTTCTTCCCTTTTCTAGCATTTTCTGTGACCAGCTGAGGGCGTGCGGAGACCGGATAACGGACAGCAGCCGGAGCAGAGAGTCCGGAGGGTGAGACAGGATTGGTGCCTCTGGAAAAGCAACGGGCTCAGGCTCCCCCCGCCTCTGCACTGTCCCATCACAGGTCCCCACGATGCCTGATACATTTTTTTTTAATTAAGACTCCATGTCCTGGAGCCATGGGCCCATGCCAGAGGCTCAATCAGAAGAAAAAGGGGTATTTAAAAAAAAGAAGTTTTGAGCTTTCCTAATTTCAGAGACAGGAGCTCACAGCTCACCTGGCAAAGTGTATTTGACGGGGCTAACATGCCTGGCCCTAGGGGAGCCCCAATGTTTGAACAGTGCTCTCCCATGGGCTAAGGGTGAGCCCTGTGGCTGAAGGGAGTCACTTCGAAAGGAGCCGTCACCTCCTCCATCCCCGACAGGAGCCATGGGACCTGATCTCCCTGACAGGGGTAAAGTGGGGCTTGTCAAGCCCAAAATCCTGCCTAGCATGGGGAGTTCCTCCAAAAAGGTCTGTCCCCTCACCAGCCTGCCTTCCCACCCTGCCTCCTGCAGCAAAATACCGAGTAGGGCATTTTGTCCTTTCCCCCCCCTTTTTTCCCCTTCTTTTTTTTTCCCCCATTGCCTTTTCCTTCCTGTCCCATCCCTGGAGCAAAGTGCTGGGGGTCATGGCAGCCCCAGGAAGGGCTGTCCAGCCCTGCTCTCCTGGTACGTGGCTGCAAGGGCTCCCGTGGGACAGCCTGTCCCCCCCATGTCCCCCTCCCTCTTGCTCTGAGTTCACATAGTTAAAGAAAAGCAATTTACTTGCTGCTAGGGGACAAAGCAGTGGGATGGATGTGCTGCCAGCACTGGGCCTTTTCCAGCTGCAGTAATTTCTGAACTGGATGGATGTTGGTGAAGGTGTGATGTCTCCCTGAGCCCTGGTAAACAAAGGGAGACAAAGCTGGAGCACGAGCTGTGCAGATGCCTCCCCGTATAAAGCACTACAGAAAACCGCTGCGATAGCCTTGATAGCAGTTTGGGGCAGGAAGGGAAGCATGTGTGCAATGCTTAGGGGTGGGTGACGCTGTCCGAGCGACCAGCCCCAGGGGACCCTCCCCAGCCCCCTCCCCATGCCAGGGGAGACACTGTGCCCTTTGTGCCTGTGGTGAAATGCAGGGAACTGGGTTATGAAAGGAGTCAAAGTCACTGCTGGGGTTTTGTTTCCATGTGTGTGACCAGGTCTCTGGGACAGCGGTGAGGGTGAGCCTCCTAAATCCCCCCCAAAGCCTCCCAAATTAAAACCAGCATGCACCCAATGACCTCTCAAATCTCGGCCGCTGCCCTGGGCTGCCCTCAGCTTAGCAGTGCGAGAGACTGCAGCCAGGTCCCTCTGCCCCTTATTAAAGGTTTCTCAGCAGAGGAGAGAAGGAGACCTTTATTTTCCCATGCGGTGGCCAGAAATGCTGAGTATGGGCCTTTCAGCCAGGATGCCGAGTGCCCAGCGAGCTCCTCGCTCGCAAACAAGCAGCCGCCTCCGGCCACGAGGCCAAAGGTAAATGAGCTGCTCCTCCAGCAAAGGTGCTCCCAGGGAGGGAGGAAAAGGTCTAGTGGTGCCCACGCTTCCCACCCACGGACCCTCATCCTGCGTGCAGAGACCCCCGAGATACCCATGGAGACACCTGAGCAGCCGTCCCAAAGCCTCCCACCTCTCTATGCTACAAGTCAGGAGCTTTGCAGGGTCTTCTCGGGGTCATGGCTGGGATTTGATGGACATTCACCGAGCCCAAGAGGGTTAGAACAACAAACATCTTTCTGCTGAGCTGGCGTGGTTCTCCCCGAGACTGAACGCTTGCTCGCGCATCCTCCTGTGTGTAACTCTTCGCACTCCTCGCTCTCAGCCTGCTGAGCTGCTTTTATTCTTCTCCCCTCTATGCTGTCCCCTGGTTTTGGTGGCTTTAGTGTTAAGCAAGGAGAAGGACCAGCTCCAGGCTGGCCATGTCCCCGGAGCAGCCATTTAATGTGTAACGAGGGACCCATTGGTCCAGCAAGGAGAGATAACAGATTAACCCAGTTTAGAGCCAAAGAGCAGTGGGTTTGCTGGTAAACTGTCCTGTTCCTGCGAGCTTCAAATGCCTTTAATGAGTTATTATTTAGTCTGCTATGGAGGTTAATGGAGGGACATTGCAGAAATGATCTGTAATTAATTAAACCATCTTTATCCGACGCGGGCAGAGCAGCTGGACTCACTGGGCTGGGTGCTAAGCTGGGACCAGCGCCGGATCCCCAGCTTCAGCATCGCTCCAGGCACTGCCCTGCACACACCGATTTCACCGGTGATCGAACCGGGCCCTGCATACCAATGGCCACCTCCACCCTGGTGGGAAAGAGCTGCCAGAAATAGGAGTTTTTCCCTAGTTTTTTATGCACCACCCCAAAGCCAGACTTTGTCCTGTTTGCCACCAGCCCACGTGGGATGCAGCCAGGAGCGTTTCAAGCCTCCTTCCCTGAGTATCAAGTGCCAAGCCGGAGGCAGGCTGTGGCCGAGCTGCTCCTGTGGCTCTCCTGGGATTTGGGGACATCATCCGCTCCCGACACCGGCTGCTCCCTGTCCTCTTTCCTTCAGCACAGCTGCCGGTTCAGGTCAGCGCATCCGTCCTCCTCCTCCACAGCCCATCCTGTGCCACGTCTGCAGCCTATCGTCCTCCACCCGGCCTTGAAACCCTCCTGTGCTGATGGCTCAGCCCTTCCCCAAGCACCGAAAAATCCCAGTGGATCCCTGTCCTTCCCATTAGGATGCTGGGGGGCTCTGGCAGATCCTCAGCACCGGGTTTAAACCAGAAAGGGCGAGCGAGCCATGCTGCACCCATCCCACGCAGCACCCCATCCCGTGCGGGATCCCATGGGAAACCCAGAGCATCTCTTTCCTTAGGGATCTCGCATCAGCCAGCCGCCAGCGTGGCCTCGCTCTGCCCGTACCACCACCGGCGAAGCTGCCGCCGAGGCACCGCGGCGAGGCCGGGAGCCGCATTCACATTCCTGCCGCGAGCACACTTGTCAGCCGAGCTGTCAGCCGCTCCCGTAATAGGGCCACGGCGGTCACTCGTGTTGGGAGTAAACACAGCCGAATCTGAGAAAACAAGAGCAGAGCCGAGCCCGGGTGCTTCCAGCAAGGCTGCAAAGTATCAGCGCACTCGGGGGGTTGGGGGGATGCCCAGCCTTCCCCCCCCCCCGCTTCCCCATCACCCCCTGCTATGAACCCCGAAAAGTCCCCGGGAAGGATGCTCGGTGGCAGCGGCGATCCCCGGCATCGCAGGGGTACGGGGATGCGGTCGGCTGCTGCTGGAATGAAACGCTGGGGATGTGGGATTAAAAAAAAGCGGTTGTTTGGTGGCATCGGAGCTGGCGCATGGGATAGATGGGGACAGCCCCGGCCTGGAGATGCTGGGGGACACAAGGTGGTGGAGCTGCAGGTCAGTGGTTTCCAGCAGAAACCCAACCCCAGCTTTGGCTGGAGGAAAAAAGCACTTTTTTCTCTCTCTCTTTTTTTTTTTTTTTTTTTTATCTAAAAAAATGGCATTTTGCACATGCCGGAGCTGCCCTCAGCCTGGAGGACCTGTTTGGAGAGAGGATCTGGCCTCCTTGCCATCCTCTGGCCAGCATCCCCCGGGGTGCCCTCCATCCCCGAGCACCTCCTGCCACCTCCAGCCGTGTCACCGGCGCTGGAGGGGACACCTCGGCTGGGTGGGATGGATCCCAGCTCCACGCTCAACACAGGGAAAGGTCAGGGGGTGCTTGCACGGGGGCCGGGGGGGCTCGTTGGGGCTGCAGCGAGGAGGAGGAGGAGGAGGAGGAGCAGCCCAGTGAATAATTAGCACTGGCTTATTCGTTTTGCTCTATTCCTCCAACTCCTAAACCCTCCCCGCAACAAAGAGGCGGACGGGCTGAAAAGCCGAGGATTTAGGACAAAGAAGGGAACGGGGCAGCTTCGGGGCAGAGCGGGATGCAGACCCCGCCGCCGGCGGACGCCCGGTCGGGTGGTGATGCCCATCGCCTGGTGCCAAGCGCTCCATCCCTAACTTTTCAAATTCAGGGGATGCTTCTTTTCCCCCTTTCCAGCCCAGCAGCTTCACGGTGCCTGGCGTGGTTTCTTCACATCCAGAAACCCCAAAAAGCTGAAAACACTGTGAAATATTTTCTCCCGGCGGGGAGGGGAGAGGGTGGCTATTATCCTCAACGAAACCAAACCCGAAATGTTGGGGTCACTCTGCCTTTGAAATCTCCCGCGGCCTTTCTTCCCATTAAACAATCTCCCAGCTCAGCTCAGAAGTTTCTTCCCCCCCCCCCTTTTTTTTTAATTTAATAATAAAGCATCTCAGATCTCCAAGTTGCAACTCATCTCACACCTAAGCGAGATTGCGTTTTGCACAAGCCTTTCAGCTGTTTTCTCAATCTCTCCTCTGTCTCATTCTCAATTCAGGCAGTTGCTATAGGTATGTTTTAATCCCCAGCATGGTAGATTTTAATTAGTCTTTGTACAGATGGCCAATTAACATTCATTACTTTTGCCTTGAGCGATTAATTATGAGTTTGGATAGAATGGGAGATGGAGACAGAGGAAAGATGGGCAGGTGAATAAAAAAGGGGATTTTAATCAGAGTTTGGGATTTTTTTTTTTCTTCTTATTTATATATATACACACACACGCAGAAAGAGGAGGGAAGAGAAAAGCGGCAACACGGTGCAAGTTACGCTCCCGCTGAACCGCTTCCAGTCCCGAAACCACGGGGATGGGCTCCAACGGGGTCTCCGGGGCTGCGGGGCTCAGGGGCTGTGGTCCAGCCAAGCCCCATCGTCGGGATGGGGAAACTGAGGCAGGGAGCGCTAGGGTGGCACGCAGCTGCCCGGGCACGGCCGGGCGCCCGGTTTGGAAATCGGCACCCCGGGCCCGATTTGGGTGCCTGGGCATCACGGTTTTGGGGTTGTAACGGTGCTGGGGGCGGTGGGGACGGCCGAGGGAGCGGTGACACACGGCCACGCTCCCCTGGGTGAACCCGCGGAGCGGCGTGCAGGATGGGGCCCGTAATTCTCCCCGCGCAACACCCGTTGACACGTCGCTAATTCTTCCTAATTGATTTTTCACGCTGGCGGGAGGGAGACGGTGACATCCAACAACAGAGCCCTGATGTCGCGGCTTTCTCCTCCATGAAAGGGGCCGGCACCCTCCCCCCGGAGCCGACATACTTCTCCCTGGCCCGGGTAGCCATGGTGAGACGTTGCCCAAATCCTTTCACCGCCGTGCCGCTGGAAGCTGGCGATGCTCCTTGCCGCCCGTGCCAGCCCGCTCGCCGCAGCTATTTTCGGGCACGCAGGCAAGCCGGCAGGAAAAATTAAAATAGCAAAAACCCTCCCAGGGCTGTATCCTGCCCCGGTTCCTTGGCAGAGGGGCCGCATCCATGCTTGGTGCCATCCCGGCACGTGGGAACCGGCAGCGGGTTCTGGATTCGGCGTTTCTGGGTTATTTTGGCAGTGGGCACCCGGTGCGGAGAGAGCAGGGGTAGGAGATGGGGAAGGGCCCGATCCTGCTCACTTCTGGGGAGCTTCCCTTGATGGTAGGAGGGCACAGAAAAGGGGAATAGCGTAAGGATGCGGAATCCGGCCCGCGGGACTTGGAGGGCTCCTGCCGGCGCCGCTGGCTGGCTTTTACACCTGTTCGGTTGAAATCTGGGGATTTCTTTTTTAGCACGTTTTACATTTTGGCCCCAACCCTCTCGAGTTTGGCACTTGTCCGCAGCACAACAAGTTTTCTTAAATCAGCAGCTCAGGCGGAGGCGGGGGGGGTCGGGTCCACATCCCTCCCCCCGTGGCAGGGATGAGGCCGCCGTGTCCCGTACCCACGGCGTGGATGCTGGACGTGCCACCCGCATCCCGGCACGGTCCCTGGATGGATGCCCACCCTGGGCAGTGGCCCGAGCCCGTGGGGATTGACCCCCCAACGATGCTTGAGCACCAACTCCGCTCATCACACTTGTAGGCTGCTGGGAGCTCTGGGGAACAAGTGGGTGCCCCGGAGCATCAAAACGATGCTGGGCACCCACCCCAAGGGACCCCCCCCTTGCTGCAAACACCTCTGTGTCCACGCTCGTGAGCTGGATCCAGCTTCTGTGCCCTGCGGGGATGGAGCGCGGCCTCGGCCAAACCATTCCCAGCAAATCCCCAATTTTGTAGGGTTTTTTTTTTTGCAGATGGGACATTCAGGAGGCGACGGTTCCCACTGCCTCGGAGGGTAACCGAAACCCCCTGCGCCGGCTCGAGGCTTCCTCTCGGGTGAGGAAGAGGAGGCCGGGAGCGCGGGTGCCTCCGTACGGCACCGTCCCCACCTGCAGAGCGGTGGCAGGGTATGGCCCTCTCTAAGTATGCGCCATTGAAATGTGCACATTTCCTAAAAGCAATATGGAACAGCTAAATATACTGCTCACAAATCTGTTTACACTAATAATGGCTGGGAGCCTGCCATCCATATGACTGCAAGGAACCATTGATTCAACATAAATTAACTGAAAATTACTTGCGAGAGGGAGAAACTCACGGCATTTTATATTTAATTTTTTTTTTCCCCCTTGTCATTCCCCCCCCCCCCCCATCAGGGAAGGGGGAAACGAGGAGACATTGGCACCTCCGCTACCGACAGCCATGGCTGCGTTTGGCAGCGGCTCTGCTCTTTCCTCACCGGCCCCTCTCCCCGGCCGCAGCGATGGGGACCGGGATACCCGGCGAGCCGGGATTTTTCATCCCAGGGCCGGGGACTCGAGCTGCCACCAAGGCTAAACGAACACAATATTTACCCATTTTCCAAGAAACGGCGACGGAGATGGAAGGGTCCGAGTCATTATTTTGGCGCGGGCAGATTGCTAACTTGTTTAAATTTTTTTCAAAAAGGGGAAAAAAAAGAAGGAAAAAACCCACCAGAATTGGCAGCTCCTCACGTATTAGTCGAAATGCTGCAGACTTGGCTCCCGCTCACCTCCGCAACATAATGTTAAATGGCATCAAGACAGTATATCAGTCATTTACATATGTTGCTTATAGACGCCAAACTTATTAACACAATAAAACTGCTGCTAAGAAGCTTTCCTGCCTATTTTTCTCCTGGAGAATGTCAGTGTTGGAAGCACCTAGCCACCTCGTATGGAAACACCCGGGGCTGCCTTTCATATGGCACCCGGGGAAATAAATACATGAATCACCCAGGGTCCCCCTCCGACCACTTTCAAAGCAAAGCCAGAGGGAGATTCATTGATTCAGAGCATTCTGCACCAGAGGAGCCGGCCAGCACCCAGACCACCCAGCAGCACCCCGTGAGCCCCAGCATCCCCCCCCAGGCACGCTGCCTCCCCGGACAGGCACCCCGGTGGGATGGGACAGCTTCACCCCAGGACTGGCTTTAACCCCCCCCTGCTCTGAGGTGTCCCCAACTCCCTGCCCTCACAGCCGAGGTCTGAAAACACTGGAAGGGGGACCCTGGCTGATTCATATATTTATTTTCCCGGGTGCCATATGAAAAGCAACCCCGGGTGTTTCCATATGAGGCGGCTAGGTGCTTCCAACACTGATGCTCTCCACGCGGGAAAGGAGGCAGGAAAGCTTCTTAGCAGCAGTTTTATTGTGTTAATAAGTTTGGCGTCTATAAGCAACATATGTAAGCGGCTGATACACTGTCTTGATGCCATTTAACGGTATGTTGCGGAGGTGAGGGAGAGCCAAGTCTGCCGATCTCCCCTAATATAACTTCATGCAGTCCCCACGGGGTTTTGGGGGGACTCTCCCAGCACATCTGAGCAGGGACGGCACCTCTCCCCGTGGTTTCTTTGCCCCTGCAACGGTGTAATCTTGCAGGGGATCTCACTTGCTTAGCTGCTGGAGCAAAGCCGGCACGAGCCCCGGGGGGATGCTGACGTGGGGGTCACGCTCCGGTGCTGTCCGAGGGAGCACCCAAACCCTCCCCGGGGCCGGACGCGTAATTTCCTGTGTCAAAATTTCCTGAGCTCTTCTAGAAAGACATTTTTGCCGACCCTGCCATGCACGAAAAAGCATTTCTAAGGGACATCCTACAGCCCTGGAGAGAGCTACATGGTGGGCCATTAGCTGGGAGACCAGCCTTCACCCCCAAAACCAGTGCGGAGGGCTGGCTGAACCCAAACACCGTGGCTGAGCTCTTCTTCGTGCTGTCAGTGGTATAAACCCTTAAAACCATCCCCAGACATCACAGTGCTGAAGCACGGAGCTCCTGATCGCAGCATCCTGAGGAGGTTTAAAGGCTGGGATGGGGGATGAGGGAGAGATCCGCTCCTGGCTGGGGGACAGCGATGCCACGCACCCGCCTCTGCTGCCACCCCAGGGACCACGATGACAAACCAGGGGCAGTGGTTTAGGTTTTGCTCCCAGCGGCTGGGGGGGGCTGGGTTGCACCCCGGGGACCGCCGGGACCCCCACAGCTCTGCCCCCCGATGCCGTACCCGCTGTCACCCCAGCAGGTCCCCAAGGAGGATCGTGTCCTGTACCCGCATGGCAGGCGATGTCACCCGCGGTGCCGTGTGTGCTGCTGGTGCCCGCGGCATCGGTGCCGCACTGACAAGTTGTGTCACAAGCAGGTGATGCAGACACTGCCCAAAACCCACGTGTTTCAGTGCTGCTGCCCTCCATGGGCCCCGGCGTGGGTGAACTGGCTCATCGCCCCACTCAACCCATGGGCAAAACAGGAGACATGGGGTCCCCAAGGTCAGGCACAAGGTCAGGGGAAAGGTCCCCAAGCACCCAACCTCTGCACAGCACTTTCAACTAATGAGTCGCAACCACTTTCCCCAAAACCGTGGTCCTGTGGGACCACCTTGCTGAGCAGAAATGACCGGAGCTACCTCTGTCCTGGGTGCGGGTGCAGCCTCAGTGCCAGGACGACCATCGCCACCAATGGCCGAGGGTGCCGCAGCTTTCCGAAAGGCTTTATCAAGGCTACAGGCACCTGCACGATCATCTCAAGATGTTTCAAGGGACGCAGACGATCCTTTCAGGAGCTGGGGGTTTCAATGTCTACAAAGAGCTGGGTGCAAAATCCTGTTTGCTTTGCAAGCGCAAAATTCCCGTTCATGACACCTGGCTGCAACCAAATGGCCTTCAAGATCTTCCACCTCCGAGTATGTCTGAAGCCCACCAGGACCCATCACACCAGCACCCAATCCGTGCAGGGTTTCTGTACCGACGTACCAGTCGGGCCGTGCCGGAGAGGTGAGGGTGGATGCAGCCCCCATGGAAAAGCCAGCGTGACCATTGCGTAGGTGGGTGAAGACCCAGCAGCATCTTTCCTTGCTGGATTCGCCTCTTCCAGCCCATAGCTATGTGACCTGGGCAGCTTCCCCTTCCCGGGCTCGGTGGTGGGATCCTTTCTCAGTATCAGCCTGACTCCACAGACTAAAGCTATCTCCCATCCATCCACGTCAATGTACACATCTACCACCATCCCCACCATCCCCATGCCATCTCCATCCATCCACTATCAATGGACCAGTTGACCAAACCACCTTAAAAAAGGGAGACTGAGGGAGGTGAGGTGAATAACCTGCTGAAGCCCACCGGGTTGTGTAGGGTCAGTTTATTCCCATCCAGCATATCCCTGAACCAAATTTAAAAAAAAAAAAAAAAAAAAAAAAGCTGAAGAAGCAGCCCAGGACAGACAGGCTCCAGACCTCCTTAGCCCCCCCCAACCCAAAATACATCCCCATTCCTCCCTTCTTCACTTTGGGACCGCACTTGGAGGCTGACGAGAAGAAATCCGGGCAGGGTAAGGAGCTGTGCCCATGGGAAGAGCAGGTGGGAGAGGTTAGGAGGAAACGACCCAGCACTTTGAAGTCTGGTCAACTTTTAACATCCCGGCAAGCTGCGCCCGTGGCCACGCTCCGAGGCCCGGGGCCTGATTTTCCACATTCTGCCCTTTGATGCTGGAGGCCGATGTGTTATAGATTAACGAGACCGGGGCGGGGGGGGACGGGGATGACGGACTGCACCTGCCGGCAGCGTGCCGGATCCGGCCCCGGCAAAACCTGCCGCGGAGGGAGGAAGGGGTACGGGCAGGGATTTGAGTCCAGGCAGGCGAGCGGTGGCCAGGGCTGGGGGATGCGGATGGATGGGGATGGATGAGGATGGATGGGGATGGATGGGGACGGACCCGCTGCCCGCCTGCCCATCGCCAGGGACCCCCGGAGCTGCCCCTCTACCCCCAACCCCAAGGCCAGTTTTTGGTGCCTGTCCTGTCTCCCTCTCCCCTTCCATCGCTCCTCTTTCGTTTGCTCCTTGGGAAAAGCCTCACTGTTGTATTTTAACAAGCAGCAGACCCCCACCCCCCCCAATTTCCCCCACCGGCACCCCCTAATCCCGGTGCTGCACCCCCCCTGCCCAGCCCTGCCTGCCCACCGCCGCTGCCGGCCGCGTCCCTCCGCTGCGCTGGCACGCTCTGCCGCTCTTTCATTAAAAAAGAAAATGTCTTTCTCCTTCACCCAGAGCTCCTCCTGGCCAGAAATCCAGCGGGAAGGCAGGCTGCTCCCGGATCACCTCCTCCCCGGGATGTAGGGGCTAAAGTTTTCCGCTTAATAAGCTGGGGACAGCGGGGGCCGGAGCAAGGCACCCGCCTGGGGGGGTCTGTGTTTTATTCCAGTGGGGGATAAAGATCCTGCCTGAATTATCCTGGAGGTGGGAGCAGGCCTGGGAGCAGCAGGGGGAAAAAGAAATGTAAAGGTAAATTTGGGGCTCTCGCCTGGTTTTCAGCGTAGCAGCTTCCCAGCTCCCTTCGGAGCAGGCAGGGAGCCTTGCCTGGACACCGAGCCGGGACTGAAAACCACCTGGGGTGAATAGGGAAAAAAAATCAATTTAAAGGTTTATAATTTTCCAGGACGGCGATTTATCCCCCAAACCAAAGCAGCTCCCCCCAGAAAAGGCTCCTGCGGAGACGGGGCGCGGAGGGGAGATGCTGCCGGTGGGGATTCCCGCGGAGAGCAGCCAGCGCTCGGCCGGCTTTTTCTTTTTCCCCCGCAGAAGATGCTGAATGCCGGCGAGATCCACACGGAACGAAATCCCGGCCCCGCGCAGCTCCCAAGGGGTGGCTGCGGGAAGGCAGGGGTGGAGGGTCTGCACCCCCACCTCGTCGACCCCCAGTCCAGCCCAGGGTGGGTAAAGAAAAGAGTGAGAAAAAAAAAATTAAATTAAATTGAATTATCTATTAAATTGATTTAAATTAAATTCCACGAATGGTCCGGAGCTGGGCACAGGTCCTGTGTCTGAGCTGAGTGTTGTCCCCGCATCCCCCTTCCCTTCCCCTTTCTCCTTCCCCTTCCCCTTCTCCTTCCCTTTCCCCTTCCCCTTCCCCTTCTCCTTCCCTTTCCCCTTCCCCTTCTCCTTCCCTTTCCCCTTCCCTTTCCCCTTCTCCTTCCCTTTCCCCTTCTCCTTCTTTTTCCCCTTCCCCTTCTCCTTCCCTTTCCCCTTCCCCTTCCCCTTCCCCTTCCCCTTCCCCTTCCCCATCCCTCCGCGGGTGCGTCCCGCTCCGTGCCCGGCTGCCCTCTCCGCCAGCCCCGCTTCTTTATTTCCAGTTTTTAATATAAACACATATTTTAAATCTAGATTATTTTTTTCTCTCTCTCTCTTCCAGAAATATAAAAATCAAAATCCCTTTGGCTACGTGCTCGCTCCATTTTTAGGCTTTAATTTCTGTGGGGTTTAATTTTTTTTTTTTTTCCTCCCCCCCCCCCCAGCAGCCCCTTGCCGGAGTGTGTCCGCGGAAAGCCCGCGGGCGCGCAGCAGCGCTCTCCTCTCCGCGGGGAAGGGGGGGGGGGGGGGGAAGGCTCCGCGGAGTATTTCAATCCAGCCAAGTGGAAAATAGACTTTCAACCCCCTTTGTGCGGGAGGGGAGGGCTGGCCCCCGCCTCCGCGGGCCAACAAAAACTCCGAGCAGAGTCAAACTGCGGAGTGAACTCGGGACTGGCCCGCGGAGGGGCTGCGCACCCCGCGCATCCCCCCCCCAAGATCCGCGCCGGCGTAAAACCAGCCAAATCCGCGAGTTATTGGGTTGTTTGGGTTTTTTTTTTTTAATTTATTTAATTTTTATTTTTTTTTATTCCCAGCGCAGGATCGGACCCGTGGGAAGAGCGGGCTTTTGTCCGGGGGTGGCGGTGGGGGGGAAGGTCCTGCCTTTGGAGAGGGGGGGGGGTTACGCGGAGGGGAGCGGAGCTTGCGCGGGAGGCGGGGAGCCGCGGTGGGGCGCGGGGGAGGGCTTCACCTCCCTCCCTCCCTCCCACCCGGCCGGCAGCAACCCGAGCCGCGGAGTTACAAACGGCCGCCGGGCTATATATATCGATAGATAGACATTTCTTTATTATTGGGTTTTTTAAATCTAAAAAGCGAAAAAAAGGACCAAAAAAAAAAAAAAAAAGAGGGGAAAGAAAAAAAAAAAGATTTTTTTTTAAGATGATTCTTTTTCTTTAATTTTTTTTTTTTTTTAAAGAAGAAGAAAAAAAAAAAAACCCACCCCGCAGCCGGAGCCCCTCTACCACAACTTCGCGACGCGCCTGCGGGAGCTGCTCCAGTCCAGTTTTTCGGGCGCTCCCTCCCTCCCCCTGCCTCCCACCCCCCCCATCACCCCCCTTTACCCCCCCCCACCCCACCCCGACCCCCGGCCCCGACCCGAGCAGGTGAAGCCGCCCCCTCCTCCCAGCCCCGCCAGGTACCGGCCGTATTTGTACCGGCTGCCCGGGGCTTTTGCGGGTTGCGTGGGCGCCCGCGGGTGGGCGACGGGGCGTGTGTGCGTGTCGGGGGGGGGGGTGTTTCTCGCACAGACACACACACAGAAGGAAAGAAGCGCACACCCGGGAGGAACAACCCCGCTCCGGGCCCCCCCCCCCCCAAACCCCCCCCCTCCCTCCCCTTTCCCTCCCCAACCCCTCCCCGCCCTTTTCCCGGCTCCAAACCATGTTCCAGCCGTCTGCGAAGCGCTGCTTCACCATCGAGTCCCTGGTGGGCAAGGACACCCACCTCAGCCCCGAGGACCCCCCGCGTCCCGCCGCCCTCGGTTACCCCGGACCCGCCGACGCCGCCGCCGCCGCCGCCGCCGCCGCTTTCCCCCCCGGTTTCCAGGGAGCAGCAGCCGCCGGTCGAGCCCTCTACGGCAGCACCGAGCTCGTTTTTCCCGAGGCCGTGGGGCACCCGGGGTTACCCGTCGGGCCCCATCAGTTGGGGGGGTCGGGGCTGCCCCCCCCCCATTCTTTTTTCGGGCCGCAACACCGCGACCCGCTCAACTTCTATCCCTGGGTGCTGCGGAACCGCTTCTTCGGGCACCGCTTCCAAGGTGAGAGGGGGCCATCGCCCACCCGCCGCTCCCGGGACACGGGGGGGACACGGGGGGACGTGGGAACCCTTAAGCGGCGGGGCCGAGGGGGTCCCGGGGGCAAAAAAAACCTGTTGCTGCGGTGCCTGCACGCACGGCCGGTGTGCTCCGGGGGGGGGGGGTTTGCACCCCCCCGGTGCTCGGTGCGTTTGCACACCTGGTGTCAGAGGGCAAGTGCACACGCGGGGTCTAGTGCGTTTTCACCCCCCGGTGCTGGAGTGCGTTTGCACACCCGGTACCTCGTGCCTTTGCACCCCCCGGTGCTCGGCGCCTTTGCACACCCGGTGTCTCGTGCCTTTGCCCACCGGTGCCGAGTGCGTTTGCACACTCCTTTGCACACCGGTGTCGGGGTGAGTTTGCACCCCCCGGTGCTCAGTGCCGTTGCACCCCCCGGTGCTCAGTGCCGTTGCACCCCCGGTGTCGGAGTGCCTTTTTTTGCAAAGCCCGGGGCGCTCCCGCAGCCCCGGAGCCGGAGTGCGGCGGCCCCGGTGCCGGGGCCGGTACCGGTGCCGGTGGGCGGGCGGGGGCCGGGGCAGCCCCTCGGCAGCTCCGCCTCGGCCGGAGCGGGGGTCCCGGCCGGGCATCGCGGGGCTCCCGGGGACGGGACCGGCGCTGCCGCCTCCCTGCGGGGCCCCGCGGCCGGCGGAGCCGGGAGTTTGGGTTTCTCCTTCTCGGGAACGAAGGAGAAGATTGCGGTGGATCTCGGCTGGCCAGCGAGATTTTGTTCGATCTTACAGCTTGTCTCTCTCTCCCTTCTTTTTCTCTCCTTCTTTCTTTCTTTCTTTCCTTCCTTCTTTCTTTCCTTCCTTCTTTCTTTCCTTCCTTCTTTCTTTCCTTCTTTCTTTCTTTCCTTCTTTCTTTCTTTCCTTCTTTCTTTCTTTCCTTCTTTCTTTCTTTCCTTCTTTCTTTCCTTCTTTCTTTCCTTCCTTCTTTCTTTCCTTCTTTCTTTCCTTCTTTCTTTCCTTCTTTCTTGCCTTCTTTCTTTCCTTCTTTCTTTCCTTCTTTCTTTCTTTCCTTCTTTCTTTCCTTCTTTCTTTCCTTCCTTCTTTCTTTCCTTCTTTCTTTCCTTCTTTCTTTCCTTCTTTCTTTCCTTCTTTCTTTCCTTCTTTCTTTCTCTTTCTTTTCCATCTTTCTTCTTCTCTGACTCTGTCTCCCTTTCCTTTACCTTTCCTTTATCTCCTTTTCTGTCTCTCCCTTTCTTAGTTCCTCTTTCTATTCCGTTCTGTCTGTCTTTTCCTTTTTCCTTTCCTTTCCTTTCCTTTCCTTTCCTTTCCTTTCCTTTCCTTTCCTTTCCTTTCCTTTCCTTTCCTTTCCTTTCCTCTCCTCTCCTCTCCTCTCCTCTCCTCTCCTCTCCTCTCCTCTCCTCTCCTCTCCTCTCCTCTCCTCTCCTCTCCTCTCCTCTCCTCTCCTCTCCTCTCCTCTCCTCTCCTCTCCTCTCCTCTCCTCTCCTCTCCTCTCCTCTCTTTCCCTCTCCTCTCCCTCCCCGGCCCCTCGCTGTCCCCCCCGAAGCCCCCAGAAGTGTTCCCAACCTGGGGTATCAGCTCCCCGCCTTATCCAGCCGTTCCCCACCAACCCCTCGCCGGGCTCCGGCAGCTCCGCCGGAGATTGCGGCGGCTCCCGGGGGCACCGGCCCGGCCCCCCCCGTGCCCCGATCCCTGTCCCGGTCCCGTCCCGGGAGCGGGGCTGCCCGCTCCGGCCCCGCTCCCCCCGCCGCCCCCCGGCTCCGCTGCCTGCGCCGCCCCCGGCCCTTCCACCTGCCCGGCCTCCGAGCTGTCTCCCTTTCTGGCCTTTTCTTTCTTTTTCTTTTCTTTCGTTCTTTCATTCTTCCTGCCTTTTCTGCCTCTCTTTATTTCCTCCCTCCCTCTCTCCCTTCCTTCTTTCTTTTTTCTTTCTTTCTTTCTCACTTCCCTCCTCTCTCACTTTCCTTCTCCCTGTCACTCTTTCTTTTCCTTCTTGTCTTTCTGTCTTCCTTTTCTTTCTTTCTTGCTTCTCCCTTTCTGTCTCTTCCTCCCCTGTCACTTTCTTAGGCTTCCTCCTCTTGTTGATCTTCTTTTTTCTCTCTTTCTCTCTGTTTTTCCCCTGCCTCCCTCCTTCTCCCTCTCTTTCCTTCCTCTTCCTCCTGCTCTCCCCATCCATCCCTTCTCCCTCTTTCCTTCTCTCTCCTTTCCCTTCCCCCTGTCCCACCCCACCATGGGACCGCAGGGAAGGTGCCCAGGACCCCCCCCAAGACCCCCTGGTCCATCCTTCCCCTGTCACAGGACGAGCGGGTCTCCCCAACATCCCCCCCCCAACCCTGGTCCCACAGAAGGGGGAGCTGGGGGGGGGGGTGCCGGCGCGGGACCCTAACGGGGCTCTCTGTCCGCAGGGAGCGAGGTGTCCCAGGAAAGCCTGCTCCTCCACGGCCCCTTCGCCCGGAAACCCAAGCGCATCCGCACCGCCTTCTCGCCGTCGCAGCTCCTGCGGCTGGAGCGAGCCTTCGAGAAGAACCACTACGTGGTGGGCGCCGAACGCAAGCAGCTGGCCAGCAGCCTCAGCCTCTCCGAGACCCAGGTACCCGCTCGCCCTCCCCACAGCCGTCCGTCCCGACGTCCGTCCGTCCGTCCGTCCCCTCCGCCGGTGGGAGCGGCTCGGCGTCGGGCGGCCGAGACGACGCCGAACCCGCGCGGGGCTCGGGCTGCGCTCTGCCAAATGCTGGCTGGGTTTGTCCAGGAATCCCGCGTGGAAACGGCGGCCGAACTGTGTGGGTTCGCGTGGGCTTGGGGTTGGTTGGGGTTTTTTTTTTGCCACAGTGTTCGGTTGGTACGGTCATCTCCAGCAGGGTTTGAGGTTGGGAATGTGTTGTGCCACGCTCCGGAGTGGTTTTCCGGTGTTATTTCTTACTTGCTTGGGGTGTTTTTCCCAAGAGCAATATATGGTTTTAAAAATCCACTTAAAAAAACAACAGCAGTGTGAGACCCTTCCCCGGAGAGCTGCAAAAACGCGCCTCAGTTGTGCGGCTTTGGTTCCGTACACAAACACCGCCGTGCCCGAAAGTCAGGATGGGTGCAAAGACGGGTGCCTGCCGAAGGGCATTTATTTCAGCTGCAACTTTGTGATTTTTAGAAAAGACATTTCACGGGCTCTTAAAAATGATGAGACCCAGGAGGGCTGTAGGGCAGCAAAGGGAATGGAAAAGTGTAGGGTGCCCGGGGAAAACAGGGGAGTCGGGACTGAGCATCTCTGTGCCTGTCCAAGCCCGGTGTCCTAGCTAACAGCTATTCCCAAACGCTCTGGGCGAAGGTACGCTATTTCCCATAATATTCAGTAACTGAGTCGATGGAGAAAGTTTTCTCCAAATTCTGGCTAGGTAGTTTGGCCTATATTCTGAAATAATTTAATTTTTATCCTTTAATTTAATTGGAAAATAAAGCTGGAGCCGTGGGTGTTCCCGGTACCCGCCTGGCTCATCCTCGCCCAGGCTCTGCCAAGCAAAAACCTCCAAATGCAGCTCTGCGAGAGGGAAGGTACCGGGAAGAAAATGTCACAGGGACGGCGGGAAACGGCAGGTTTGGATATCGGAGAGGATGGACCGAGCCCACAAAATCCAGAGGCTGTTTGTATCCTGATGCTGATGCTATCCCGACCCCCCCCAGGCCTGCAGCTCACAGGGCACGGCAGTAGCTGGGACCCGGGCTCGGGTCCTTTCCTTGCTGCTTCTGTCACCTCTCCGGGCTGAAAATGATGTTAAAGGAAAAAAAAAACCAAAAAACAAACAAACCCTGAAAGGTCAAAGAACAAACAGCAACTTGTCCGGGCGGAAAGGGCAGCTGCGGAGTGCCCGAGGGGGAGCTCAGCGAGTCCCTCGGATTTTGCATCATTGCCCCGAGCCTGAATGCAATAATGCAATTTATTGGGGAAAAAGCAGAAGCATCTGTCCCTAAATCCGAGTGGAGATTTAGAAATGGCAAGAGGCAATATAGATATTTTTTAAAATTTTTTTTTTTTTTAATGCACTGCAGCTTATTTTATAGTATGGTATTTCCATGTTTTTGGAAAGCTGCTGCAGCCGCTCGGCGCAGGGTAATTCATCACCTGCGGGCAGGGAGCGAGTGCGGGTCAGGGCGGGAGGTGTTTGGGGGGGCCTGGGGCTGGTTCCCGGGGGGAAAGAGCATCAGGCCCAGCACGGGGGGATGGCAGCGAGTGTTGGCAAAGCGTCCCCAAAGGCAGCAGCAGTTGGCAGGGGGACCCGCGGGGCGGCAGGGAAGACTTTTTCCCTTTCGGCTTTGCAGCTTTAGAAAAAAAATCTTTTTTAAAAAAAATAATCTTCTTTTAATGACCTGGAGGGAAATAACTCCAATGGGCAGAGGGATGTGACATGGGATGGGTTTCAAATACTGGGACTAGCAGGGTGGGAGAGCCAGCCTGACCGGTGGCTGTGCCAAAAGCAGGCATTATTATTATTACTATTGTTGTTGTTGTTATTAGTATTATTATTATATATCCAGTGATGAATCCTACACGCACACAAACCTCCCATGGAAAACCACCCCCCATCCTGGGTGACACGCATTCCCAGTGTGACACAGGTGTGTTTTCACCCACTGCAAACACCCAGCCCCACGTCCAAACCCACGGGTGGATGTGTTTCATTATTTCCCAGTGGATTTAGCTGCTCCGGGAAGGGGCTGCCGGTTCTGACTGTGCCTGGCCCTATTGCCCAGCTGCTTTTCCTCCTGGAAAAGGGAGTTTTGCCCTTTGGGCTGTGCCCGCTCAGGGTCCCGCAGCCGGGGAGCAACACCTGGAGCAGCCCAGGGGGAAGGTGAAAAGGGTACGGATACCTGCCCGGCATCAGGAAATGCCTTGGGATATAGGGTGGGGAAGGGCGGAGGTGTTTAACCCCTTCTCACCATTTCTCCTACCAAGGAGCTGTATTAGTCTGGGATAAGACAGGCCCATGCAACAACAACAACAACAACAACGACAAAAAAGGGAACAGGAGAAAATCCAGCAGCAGCACAGGGTCCCGAAGGAAACGCCAAGTGTTCAATAAGTGGGATGAGGCTGGAAGATGCGTAGGGATGGCTGGGGGGGGGGCTGGGGGGGGATGCAGGGTGGCCTGTGCGAGAGGAGCCCTGCGTGTTGGGATGACGCGGGGGGGGGACGGGACACGACTCGGTGCGTGTGAGCCGGATGGTGTAACGAGCCCGACGATGGTCGTCGTGCCGCGGGGGTGCCAGGCAGCGTGGGTGCACCGGGGCTGGCGTGCCGGGGGTGGGATTCGTGTGCCGGGTAGTTGGGGAGCGGGGAGGAGGAGGAGGAGGAGAGGGGGGTACCATGCTGCGTGCTGCGGTCGTGCCGGGCTGGCCAACACGGGCGGTCACGCTGCCGTGCCCATCGCCGGTGGCGTTGGGTCGCTTCACCTCCCCGAGGGAAGCGCGCTGGGCTGGGGAAGAACTTCCCTGAGTTAATTTTGCACGACGCAACCTGGCCGTCCGGGCAGAGCCTCTCCATCCCCCGCAGCACGTGGTGCCAACAGCCCCACTCGGGGGTCTCCAACCTGTCTTCCCAAAGGAAAGGCCTCACCCTGGCTCCTGCCAGGAGATGATGGAGATGCCGTAGAGCCCAGCATCCGCAGCAGCCCTGGCCAGTGGGTCGGGGCAGCCGGGCATCGAAGCCGCTCTGGCAGCAGCGGTAATAATTAACCGAGCAAATGCCTGGGAGTTAAGGGAGGAGAAAGATGCGCGTCCCAGATACAGCCGGAGAGCAGCCGCACTGCAAAGCCTGGGGCTGGCAGTGGTCTGTCGTCCCCCCCTCCAAGGACTGTCCCCAAAACCAAGCTCTTAAAAGTTTTGGGGTGTTTTCAGAAGAAGAGTCCCAGCTGGGACTGCAGTTGTAGGCGAGGGTGCAGCTTGGGGAGCTCTGCTGCCCTTCGGGGTGGTGGCACATTCGGGTGACAGCACGGCACAAGCGGTGTCACCGTGTCTGGCCCCGAGCGATGACGGGGCTGGTCCCTCTCGGTCACCATCCAGACCCATCCCCGTGCTCTCAGCCCTCGGCAGGGTTTGGGTCATCGTCCAGGGGAGCTGCACATGAAGCCACCGGCTGTTAATTGTCCCCAGTTTGGTGACGGCAACGTCACCTTTCGGCCAGAGCGGATTCTGTGGGTGCTGTCGGCATCCCCGAAGCAGAGCGTGATTTCTCGGTGGAGGGGATGGCCCGCGGGGTGTTGCACGGGTGGGAGCGCATCGCGCCTGCAGGTGAAAGCAGTGGATGGGAGCTGTGTTACAGAGGCAGGACCGGGATGCAGGAGCCGTCTGGGGACCGTCCCCATCCCGCAGCAGGAGCACGGGGACGGTGGTGACCCTGGAGAGCAGGGCCAGTCCCGGGGAACGGCCGGGACCCCGGGAGCATCACACCGGTCGGATGCACAAACACCCGGCATGACAACGGTTAATGCGGCGAGGGTTTGGGAAGGGATAAAACCCCCTGAGCTTGGGGGTTTAAACCAATTACTCTTGGAGTCAGGATGAGGCATCGTAGGGGGCAGCTTATCCCCCAGTTGCCCACTGTGAGGTTCTCACACTTCTCTCATTGTGGCTTCTGGCCTGTTGGAGCGAGGGATACAGGATCGGAGGGGTCAGGGAGCCCATCCAGCCTGGAAACATCCCCGTTCCCGCAGCCGAAACAGTCGGGAAGCGCAGGGGAGCCTCATCCCGCAGGAGGCGGCCGTACCCGGCTGGGTTTCTCCGAGCTGAACAGAGCTGGAGAGGAAAGGCTTTACTTGCGGGAGCCGCTTCACACCCACCCCTGATTTCCACAGAGCCTCACTCAAGCATCTTAATTGCTTTATGCCTTAGTTTCCCCTTCTATAATTTAGGGATAAGGCAACTTCCCTGCTCCCAGAGGGCTGAGAGCTTTAATTAAAGTTTGCAAAGTGCTTTGCAGTCGTTGAATGAAAGGCGCCAGCTCCGTATTGTTCCAGAAATGCCCCAAAGCTAGGAAAGCAAATGGTTTGAGTCCAGGGCGGTGTGGGGGGGGAGGTTTATAATATATACCGGTGCCATAAAGCAGCTGTTTCAATAGACTAAGCATGCCTTGAAGTCAAGGGCTCGTACTGTGCTGGCTGCGCGGCACCCGGCAAGGGTTTGGCTCACCTGGGGAATGCGGCGAGGTATGAACGCTGGCCTTCGCCTCACTGCGGAAGGCTCCAGAGCGGCAAGCAAGCGTTGCCTGCAATTAATGCTGAAGGAGAAGGGGGGAAAAGGGGTGATGGGGGATGAGGTGCGGGTAAAGGCTTCAGCCTGGCCGGTGGCGAGCTGGCAGCGGCGGCCGAGCAGCGGCACCTAGTGTCTTGCGGGGCCTGGGAAGCCGGGCAGCATCCTGCACCGCTGCCTGCAGCATCCCGCATCCCATCTGCAGCATCCTGCATCCCGTCTGCAGCATCCCGCATCCCATCTGCAGCATCCCGCACCGCTGCCTGCAGCATCCCGCATCCCGTCTGTGACAACCTTGCACCGCTGCCTGCAGCATCGTGCATCCCCGGATGCAGCATCCTGCACTGCTGCCTCTGGCATCCCGCATCCCTCGCTGCAGCATCCCGCATCCCTCGCTGCAGCATCCCGCATCCCCGGCTGCACGGCATCCCACACCACCGACCGCCTGGGTGCTTTCAGCATCCCAAACCGACCGCCGTGTCCGTGGTGCCGTGTCCAGCCCCCGCCACGGGCCGTGCTCCCGGCGCTGGCATCGAGGGCGTGCGGGGTCGGAGAAGGATGCTCAGGGTCTCAGGCGGGCGAGGAGGGCGTCATCTCCAAGGATGGAGACCCCGCTGCCTCTCCTGGGACAGCGTTTGACCACCATTACGGTGGAAAAGGTTTCCTGAAACCTCAATGTGGTAAATTAATTATCAATAATTGTAATTATAATCTATCTAGAAATAGCTACCTGGTTATATACAGGTTAGCCCAAGCGTAACGATGCCACCCTGGCCCTGGACACAGGTCCACGCTGGAGGTGTGGGGATGGCTCCGCGTGTCCTCCCACGTGGCCGTCGCAGACCTCACCGCTGCGCGCAGCCCAGATGCCGGGGTGACGGGCACCGGGGTTGCGCTGCTGTAAGGAGGGTCCCGTGTGCCTGCTGGCCCCGTGTCTGAGGTGGGATTGAGCGTCCTTCACCCGTCTTGGGTTTCTCCAAGGCTGGGATGCGCGGTGAAGCGGAGCTGAGAGGCGGCAGCACCCCGCATCCTGCAATGTGCCACGTTTGTGTCCCCCCCATCCCACCTTGCTGCAGGCAGAGGGGAAACTGAGGCAGGGCAGGGTGGTGGTGGGAGCGCTCCTGGAGGGACAGGGACTTCTTTTTTACCGGTGTCCGAGGAAAACTGAGCTTGCTGCCCGGTTGCAGCGCCGTCCCTCGCCGGGGCCGGCCGTGCCGGGACCCCCCCCGCGAGCACCCGTCTCTCCTTCTTGCCCAGGTAAAAGTCTGGTTCCAGAACAGGCGGACGAAATACAAACGGCAGAAGCTGGAGGAGGAAGGCCCCGATTCGGATCAGAAGAAGAAAGGTTCCCACCACATCAACCGATGGCGCCTCGCCACCAAGCAGTCGAGCGGAGAAGACATCGACGTCACCTCCAACGACTAAGGCAGGGACAGGCTCCTGGTGCAGCCACCATGGAGAGGAACCCGGGGGAGGAAGGGGGGACACAGGCGGCATCACCGAACAAACTCTAGGGACGTCACCCAAACCGCCGCCTTTCCTCCGGGGTGCCCGGCCTTGACCGGGGACCCACACCCCGTGTGTGTCCCCCCCCCCCTCCAGTCACCCGGGGTATCCCTCGGAGGTGCTTTTCGGGAAGCTCCCGCCGCCGAGCCGAGGAGGAAGAGGAGGCTGCCAGGGCGCCCGCGGCCCCGGGGACGCGACCGCGCATCCTCCTCCGCGCTGGAAGCCGTCCGTCAGCCATGAGATCAAATAAAAACGTCCTACCTAGAAGCTCAGTGTACCCAACCCCGTTTTCATTTTCCTTTTTATTGTTATTTTTCGCTTTTTTTTTTCACCTCCCTCCTTTTCTCCGTCCTTTTTTTTTTTTTTTTACACTGCTTTATTTTAATTTATTCTTTTATTTTTGTGCCTGTGTGCGTGCGTTCCCCGTCATAGGTAGTCAGCAGCTGTAGTGTGTGTTACTGCGTGGTAATAAAAAAGCAAAATGCGCTGGAAACCCGACTGGTTGCCTCGGTGGAGGGGGGGACGACAACAACAAGGGGACCGTCCCCCTCTCGCATTGCCGGCCGAACGGCCGCGGGGACGGGGAGGGCTGGGTCCCACGGGAGCGATGGAGCCAGGAGAGTCGGTGGCCGCAGCGTGGTGGGCGCTGGGGAGGGTGAGGATGGCCGTGAGGATGGGGGTCTCCCTCGGGGGTCCCCAGCGGAGCGGGGCCACCGCCGGGGTGGCCGCAGGTATGAGAGGTATGCGGCGGCTTCGGGGCCGGCAACTTCACACCTGCGCCGGGGATTGAATGTCGGTCGGGGAGAGGTTCCAAACAGCTCTGCTTCCCTCCCGCCTTCCCCTGGGAATATCCCCCGAGACACGGGGCTGGCAAAGGGACCTCCTGGGACCCACCGGCAATGAGGGACTTGGGTGGGGGGTCTCGGGGGACAAAGGTCGGGCATCCTTCCCACGTCTTGCTGGAGTTTGGGAGAAAGGACACTTAAAATAATTATATATATATAAAAAATATTAAAATATATATACACACAAATATAATAATTATATATAAGATATACCATATATACACACATATACACACACACACTATATACACATGTATATGTGTATATAATGTGTGTATATATTGTATTTTATAATGTATATTTTATATATAATTATATATATTTTAATTGTATATATACACACAATATATACACATATTTGTGCATATATATTGTATTTTATAATGTTTATTATATATAATTATGTATTTTATAATATATATTTGCATATATATTTTATGATATATAAGCAATTATAATTATATATAATATCATATATGAACACACACACACAAATATAATAATCCCTGCTGTTGGGAAAGCCCCCTCCCCGCGTCCCGTCCTGCTGCAGGGAAAAGCCCCATCCCCAGCAGCTCCTCCCTTGTAAAACCAGCCCGTAAGAAACTCGTCTTTTCTGACGAGACCTTTAAACCCCGACACCCGCCTCACCCTCCACGTCAAACGGGCGCAGGGAGGTTGGACCACACCGCCGAGTCTTTAAACGCTTTTATTCCAGACGGGCCCGAGTGTTACACAAAGTGTCGCGGTCGGTAACTTGATCGAGAAGGTTAAAAAGAGCCGGGGCGCGCGGCAGGGCGGCGGAGGTCCGTACGCCCGCGGAGGTCCGCCGAAGGGACCGCTGGAAGACATGCCGGTGCCGGCGGGCAACAACAACCCCACCGCCCCCCTCCTCCTCCGCTGCGTCCCAAGGGACTTGCCATAACGCGGTTATAAGGTGCATTCAGATCGGGTGCGTGAGAAGGGGCAGCTGAGGATGTCGGGTGACAAAATAAGCCATAAAAAAAAGGGAAAAAACCCCCAAAAGTGGACGTTTCCTAAAGCGACCCGGGGAGATTCCCGGGGCTGGGGGTATCTACCACTGCTAGGACCACTTCAAGCCTCTGCCATCTGCACACCCGACACCGGGAACGCTCTCGGAGCCAGGCCGGCTTCTCGGGTGAGCTTATTTGTACCCCAAAAACCTTCGCTCAAAGGCTGTCGGGGTCTCGCCGCAAGACACCGGCAGCCCCCGCGCTCCCCCCCCCACGCGACTGAAGGGCATCCCAGGCTCCGGATCTCCATCACAGCCCTTCCAGGGGAGCCGACCAAAGCGGTCCAGGGGGGGTGACACACACCTACATGTTTTGGCTCCGTGGCATCGGTATTAACCCTGAGATCGACCGGCATCGCTTGTCCCAGGGTGGCAGGGTCCAGCATCTGCCGGGTCATCCCGCATCCCAACGATGCGCGGCGCTGGCACGGGCAGAAAACGTTGTGACCTTGCTGCCTGTCCTGCCGGGACCTGGGCGTCTGTCCACAGGCAGGGATGGAGAAAAATGAGCAACGAGCAAAAATGGAAGGAGCTGAGCTGCGCCCAAGCTTAAAGGTGGGTTCAGGACACGGGTGATACATCCCCGGGGTTGTCCCCCAGCCGGCTCGGGGAGCAGCCAACAGACACATCTTCCAGGAGGGACTCAAAACTTCTTGCTGGCACCTTTTGCTGCAACCTGGTCCTCATTATTTCTTAATTAACATATCCAAGAAATCAATTAACTGCGACATTTCTAATTAAATACTACAGGAGATGATCATCTCATTATTATTATCTGCTGAGGTGAACAACTTGATGTGTGTGGTGGGTTTTTCGCTCCCCATTTCTTCCACTTCCCCAATTATAGGAGATAAGAAATGCAAATGGTTGGGTTGTTCTCGCAAACCGAAGGCTCCTTTTTGTACATTAGGAAAGTCAAAGAGATTAATTAGCTATTAAGTGAATGTGCACAATGTTATCATTAGCTGTTGTGTGTAGTCTTTTCTGGCACAATTTGCTGTCCTAATAAACAGTACTAATGTGCTACCACTTTCCCAGCTCCATGCTTTTACTTTCTAACGCTGTAGGAAGAGTTGAGCGTGGTATTTTGGTGCTCGCCGGCGGTCCCACCATGGATGGCAGTAACCATGCTGAGCCGGCGCCGGCACCGCTGCACGAGGGACCCCAACCTTGAGCTGCCTGCGCGTGAAACGGTCTTTTAAGATCCATAAGGGTGAGGTTTGTGTCTGCTGAGCCATTCTGCTGCTCTTAAATAAAAATTCATCTCAACACCCCTGCGTTGGGATGGTGGTGGCTCAAAAGCTGAACCGCATCAGCTGCCTTCAGTGTCTCAGCGTGGGGACACCGTGGTCTCATTTTTCCCAAGATTTGGGACCATGGGGGCACCAAAACGTGATCCTCATACCTACACCTCATCCTGCTCGCCACCAAGCCAGGGGACAACGAGGGGAAGGCAGCAGAGATGGGTCTGCATCATCTTCACTGCCAGAGGAAGGGGACGCACATGGGTTTGGGAGATGCGGGGTCAAGTCCTTGGGTCTTCAACCTCACGGGTATCGCTGATGCAAGCGCTACCTCGCAACACAAGACCTGCAGATGCTTTCAGAAGAGGTTAGAAAAGGGAACTGGACCCCGGGAGGTGGTGGGTCTCCCTTCCCAGCTCCAAGCAGGAGCATCTTCCCAGTGCTTTGTGGGGGGGGGGGCACAACATTTTGAGTTGCATTTGAAGAAAATTTGAAAGCAAATGTTGTTGCCAACCTGCCAGAGGCTGCGATCGGCTCGTAGAGATAAACACCGGCAAACGCCTGACTCAGGACCCCGGAATGTATTTATTTCTCAGCACAAACTCTGCCGAGTTGACTGAGACCCATTTTCATGACACATAAAGTGAAACAAGTTTGACGGGGTTTGTACGGGAAGACGATAAATCCAGACTCATTTAGACCGTTTGATTGTCACTTGTTCGACTGTGCAGCTGCTTTCAAGCCGAGCCATAATCTCGCAGCGTGGCTCCTCTGACATCCCTCAAGCTGGTCCTCACCCCCTCGAGCAGGATCAGGCCCTTGTGATTCACAGGAGCCGCGTGGCTTAATAAGCGCTAAGTCTGTTCTCCTCCAAACCAACACAGTTCTTACTGAGCATCACTGGATTAACGTGATGAGCATCCCCTGCTAATTAACGACCTGCGCAGCCAAAACTCTGCAGGTGATGTGTGTGCAGGGAAAGCACCCATACTTGCTTCCCATCATGGAGAAAATTGGGACTTGGCTCTTTTCCCGAGGCAGAACTTGCTTAATCCATGCTTTTCCTTGGGTGTCTCCTAAAGAAATACAGCAAGCAAAGCCCTGACTCCTTTCTTCCGCTGCAAATTCCTCACTCCATCTGTGGGCCCGGCAGGTAGCCGGAGCTCACAGCCACCGAAATCTTTGATCGGTGATCACGATGCAAAACCAAATCACCGTGTCCCTCCTTGCTCCACCTCTCTGAAACCTCAGGGTTAAGTGCAGTCTCCATTGCTTCTCCCCTTCCCTGCCCGCCCCCCCCCCGCAAAAAAAAAGAAACCCCTTGGGATGAACAAGCTTTGCAGCAGAATGGTTCAGGCAGCGACAAAACCCATCGGGGAAGGGGAAATGATCCACCCAGACAGACACCGGAGCCAGGAGGCTTCTCCCTGTCAACACAAGAGGCTGTTTCTGTCTCAGCCTCGCATTTCCATTCAGGAGGAGGAAGAAGGCAAGTTGTGCCTCTGTGCAAAACGATGCGACTTGGCTCCTAACTTCTGCGGGCTCGGCGGAGCCGTCAAGTGAAGTTTTAGGCTCAGAGTAGCTTTCTCCCTGCTGCACGCACATGTGGATGTGTGTGCAAGGGGGTACCTGTACCCCCAGCATCCGACAGCGGTCCTCACCTCCTCCCACACCCTGCAGCACTGGAAAGGGCCCTTTTTCAGGCACATAGCTCATCCCAAGGCTCTCCGAAGCCTTGGCGCTGCGGTTTCCATCAGCAAGTTGATTGCAAGTATCTCTGCTCCCCTCTTTCACCACTGCGGGGAGTTAATTGTTCCCAGGGCAAAATACAGGGCCTGATTCTGCGCTGTGCTGCCCAAAGGACAGATGCCCATGAAAACGTCCATAGGACAGATGCCACCTCTGTGCAGCCTCTCCAAATCCCACCTGGAGTGGATGGGGTGGCCTCGCTTCCTTCGGAATGTACATTCATCTCATCTAGTGCATTAGAAGAACTCTACTGGGTCAAATCCAGCTGTCCCTTCCCCTGGTGTAAATCCAGAATAGCTCCATGAGTATAACTGGACCGACTCTGCATTTCCATCAGCGCCAGGGACCAGGAGCTGACCCATCCACAGCAGCTATGGAGAGCCTGGAGCCGGCCTCTCCTCCCCTGCACACTGGCATGGAAATCCACAAAATTGATTTGTTTTGTGCAATTATTTCTGATTTACACCAGCACAGGGACAGAACCAGTCTTCCTGAGCTGGCCCAACCGTTGCATGACTCCAGTTCCTACTGGAGTCCAGACCATTCCAGGTCTGACTCCAGCAGGGAGCAAGAGCAGCCAACGCTGGAGGAGCACACGGCGGGGCTCAGGCCTCCTGATTTCAGGCATTGCAATAAATCCTTCGAATACATTCTGCGTCAGTGGCGATTTGGTTTCCCCTGCTCCCCCCACCCTCCCCAAAACCCCCAACAAATTGGCATTTGAAGGATGACAGCATGTGCGTTCGGCCATGCCCATCACCACCACAGCTCCATCCCTACAACGATCCCAGAGGCAGATCTCACTGTTGGCACAGTCTTCTGCTGGTGACCATGTTCAAAATGTGCATTAACTCCTCTGGTCCTCAGGGAGTCACTCGGGGTTTACTCTTGGGTACAAGATACCAGAAAGCCAAATTATGGTCCCAAACCCATGTGAGAGCAGGATTCGGTGCAGTGCTGAGGGGACTGGCCCCACTTCAATTTAAGCACCCCAAACTGGAACACTTGAAGAGACAGACAGACAAGACAGCCATCTCCAGA
This sequence comes from Buteo buteo, assembly GCF_964188355.1. Lineage (NCBI taxonomy): Eukaryota > Metazoa > Chordata > Aves > Accipitriformes > Accipitridae > Buteo > Buteo buteo. The sequence continues at coordinate 1,837,095 of NC_134171.1, forward strand.
GGGCAGTTCCCCCCCTCTGAGGTTGCAGTCTCATGAAGCCATCAGCTTGGCACGGCTGCCAGGTGAAGCCGTCCTGCCCACTGGTTTCTGCTTTGGGTCCTCCTCTACACTAGCACAAGGCTTTGGGCAGCATTGGCTTTGCTGGCTGAAAGCGTTGGCAAAAATAGAGAAGAAGAGGAAGAAGAAAAGGAAGAGGAATAGGAAGAGGAAGAGGAAGAGAAGAGGAGAGGAGAGGAAGGAAGAAAAAAGAGAAGAGAAGAGAAGAGAAGAGAAGAGAAGAGAAGAGAAGAGAAGAGAAGAGAAGAGAAGAGAAGAGAAGAGAAGAGAAAAGAAGAGGAATTCAGTTGGAAGGGACCTACAACGATCATCTAGTCCAACTGCCTGACCACTTAAGGGCTGACCAAAAGTTAAAGCATAGCCTGTCCTTAGACAACTAGCTTAGCAAAGCGTGGCTTAGCCAATTAGCTAGCTTAACAACCTTACTTTTAGAGGGTCTACATTAGGTGGGACAAATCCCATCCTTCATGTCCGTGCAAAGGAAAAGAGCAGATCGATCGCATTTTTGCTGTAAGAGCCCTTCCTACTCAACGTGTGGGCATGTTGGCTTTCCAGTATCTTGAACCCCGGGCAAAAGCCCTTGCAGATGTGTCCACCAGTAGGCTTCTGTGACACAAAGTCTTGCAAGTGCAATGAATGGCAGGATGCCACCAGGACCGTCTGCAGAAGAAGGAGGGAGGCATGGACAGCGCACAGGCTATGACCTTCGCTGTGCTAACGGAGCGTTGCACGCCGAACCATGGAAGGCTGCTTTTGAGCATGATCCGTGGGGCAGGATTGGCATGAAACCAATACAGGACACTTATCAAACACCCTATCAAGCGCTTCACATTCATGCACCTGTTGATCTCTATGGAATTATTTTTGTGCAGCATCAGTGTGGAAATTTAATTTGCATTGAAAACAAAATTTGCTCAGTGAAGCCTACTTTCATGTAGTTAGGTATAACCACGTAAACACGCCGTTAAACTTCCCTCCATGCAGTGCTACTAAGTTCTGAGATTCTTCTTTAGCTAGTTCTTTAAAGTGTTTGAATGTGATTTTTTTTGTTGCTGCTCCTGTTGCTAATTTAAAACTTTTAATATTAATCTTTTTGACTGGTGTGAGGTGTCAGTTCTCTGCAAGTGTTAATTTACTCCCAGTTCACTGGCAGCAGTAATACGTTACTATCGCTGAGCTCTATTATTTGTTTTCTCTTGTTGTTATTTTCTTTTTCCCAGTCAGGATCTCAAGTTTCCCCCTTTCCCTCCCCAAATCTTCTGGGCTGAGATGGTCCGCTTCCACTTACAGTCCTTTATTGTAGACTACAGTCTTACTGGTAGTGGCCAATGCGATTTCTGGCTCCAGCCGAGATGTCTCAATCTGTGAAATCAAAGAGGAGGCAAGATCAGAATTGGTATTGCATTGTTGTGCTGCAGCAGGAGCTTGATGGATCAATAAATAAATGTGGAGGAGTACAATATGTAAATAATACAATGCCTTTTCCATGTCATTTTAATGTGCTTTACTCTGCTCAAGTCTCAAAACAACCTTGTTTGGATTGACTTATATTACATGAAATGATGCACGCGCGCTGCCTTGCAATATTCAGTGAATTACAGAGTGTAATCAAACGGATCCCACCCATCATTTTCCAGAAGACATTCCTTCCTTTTCCTGCAGCCAAGGTCCCCTCGCATGGTGCTAGAAGGAATCCTGTCCCCGAAGCCGGGGTTTGCACCCATAGGGACCCGTCAAAGCCAAGGGCTGCCTGGTGACACGAGGGGACAGCACAGTCTCATTCAGCTCGTGGACCAGGGCTTGATATCCTCCAACAGGGATGGATCACAGCTAAAATCTACCTACCCCTTTCTCTGTCTCCATAAAATCTCCAGCCCTTTCCTAATTTCTTCTTTCTGCTGGCTTCACAAGAAGCTTTCCCTTGCTCTGAAATCACTCCGAACCTTTGCATCCCTGGGAGGGATCCGTGGTGCTCCCGGTTCCCACAGCAAACAAAGATCCCGGCTCCCAACCGGGACAGGGCACCTTGCAAGACCAGACTTTTAGAAATCCTATACATTGAATTGATGCTGTTGCTGACACAATGCTAGGAACCCACGTTAAAATCGAAATGCTTTTGAAAATGTTTAACCTAGTTAGACAAATTAGCAAAAATTTGTGCAAAACAATTTAGGTATTTAAAATATTCAATGTTTTTAAAAACTGGAAAAACTGTTCTTAGCTTTCAGCTGCAAAAACCCAACAAAATATAACATCAAAGCAATCTTAACATGAGGTGCAACATAACCCTTCAGCAAAGCTGTTAAACAGCTACTGAAGCATCATGGGAAATAGCACTTCATTTATTCAAATGCACATATGTCAGGTTTTTGCACCATATGTCATTCCAAGCTATTTACAGTAATAATTAAATCTTAATCAACGTTTAACCTCTGTAAAATGTTTGAAGGGATCTAATCACCCTTCAGACTGCACTAATGAAGGAGAAATATATAAACATAAAAAGAAAATGATGCATAGATAGCACACCAGAAAGAACAGTAATTGCAAAATTGTATTTCTTTCAAATATAATCAGCAAATTATGTAAAGTAAGCCAACGAGTATTTTAAGTGAAGACATCTTGGGTGTCAGAGGTGTGATCAGCTAATTTTGTACTGCTATCCATAACAGATGTAGCATATTTTCTTTTAGTGCCATTATTAGCAACTTCACCATTTCTCTCTGTGCTGAAACACAAAGTGAAGCATTGTGCCGGGGAGAGTACCCAGCAAAGGTGCAGGAGAGGCAATTCTCACGTACACCGGCACTGACGGGATCCATTTTGAGGGAGGATTAACTCCGATCTGCCTGGCTCTGACGCAGCTTTTCTTCCTATTGTTTTCTTATTTTTCTTCCAGAGACAGAAAGAAAAGCTTTGAGGCATCGCGACTGGGTGGTTTCACCCACGGGTATGAAAATATCAAGGTGGGAAGTGCTTTAAAATGACCTGGAATTGGGTGGTCCAACCCTGACCGTCCATGCTAGTGTCGGTAGGGCTTGGGGATGTGGGGCAGCTCGGACAGAGCAAAACCCAGCCTACTACTGGGACATCGCTTCAGAAAGCTAACGGAGAGCCACCACAGTCCCTTCCTCTCCAATGGGGCTGGAGAGGTGGGAGCTCCAAGGAAAGTCACATCTGCCTTGGTGGACCCCAGATTAGTGGTCTGAAAGCAAGACCTATGGGGAAACGTTGAGGACTTGGAAGTGCTGAGTGTAGAAGAGAGAAGTTCAAGGGAGGCACGGTGGTATTTGCATGTGCAAGAGGGTAGAGCACAGAAGAAAGGAGTAATGTTTTGTTCACACTCTCTTGGGACACAATTCAAAAAGCATCGAGTAAGATCCAAGCTGAACAGCAGGAAGAGTATCCTAGTGGGAAGGAGCAAAGTATTGCAACCAAATGCTTGGGGAAGGTGTGGTGTCTCTGTGGTGGGAAGTTTTCAGCACAAATTAGATGAAACCCATCAAGAATAGTTTAAGCAGAATTCAGCTTGTCTTGGTGGAAGGAGACAGATGAGAAAACTGCTTGTAGGTCCTTTCAGCTTCCTTCCCGTGGGTCCAGGAGGGAAGCAGCCTCCTTTCCCTGCATGGCTGAGCTCTTCATTAATGGCAAGGCTGTACACAAGGCTGGTAGATGGGATGGGATTTAGGCTGTTAGATTTAGGAGGGACAGGATTGAGGTGTGATAGTTCGGAGACAGATTATGGTGTCTGAGCAGAAGAACAAGGGAATGAATGCCTAATGCAAGATGGACACATGGTCAGGGACTCTTTTGAAGATCTTGAAAGAAGATACAGGCATTGGTTTGGAGCTGCATATTACTGAACTCACTTAAGCCCCTCTCTGAAGCCTGGAAATATGTGAAATACATTTGCTGGGGGGTGACTGGTTGAACTGGAGCAATCTCAGCAGATCTCTTTCTGGCTGACTTTAATAAAGCAGATATCAAAAACTGCTCTAGAGTCTCAGCTACAGGACCTCCAAGGGGTGCATCTGCACCAAGGAGGCAAGTACAGAAGGGATGTACTCCACAGCAGCACTGGTAAAGCCGTTCAGAAATGCATCAGGAGTAACTTACTCCTCTCACTGGGAAATCAAATGCAGAAGAACAGGGAGAAGCATTCAGGTGGTAGACTAGAGATATTAAGACAACATTAAGACACAACCTTATTGTGTACCAGTTCAGCCTTTGAATCCCTCAGGGTTTTTTGTTGGAAAATGTAATTTCACCTATTTTGGTGTAGACTGCTGTTCTAGCTGTCCAGCATCCTGGACCTGCTCAGCCAACCTTCTACTGGACATGGCATTGTGAAACAGATCTGGAGACCACAGAGTTTCTTGTCAAGTTTCTTGTATCTCAGCTTCAAAGAAGACCCCCAGCAGGGTCCTTCTTGGCCGTGGCCATGCTAGGAACCCCTCTAACAAGAAACGCCTGCCATGGAGGGTGTTCTGAGGAACAGGTTCAACCCTGTTGGGATTACACTGATGGGACCTGCCCCACCCCATATCGGGTGACTTTGTCCTTCCAAACTGAGTGCCCACCATGGGACTGGGTTTGAATTGTATCCACCCTCTTCCTCCCAATGAGGTAGATCTACTTGTGCTGGGGCAAAGGATGGATCCCCTTCCCGGCTCTGGGATGATAGCACTGAGGTGCCTACCAGAAAAGAGTCTTCAGCAATGAATCCAGGAGAAGACAAGTCCAGGAGGGATGCAAGGTCACAACCAGCACTCGGGGAAGCATGGTGTACAAGCACCACTCCTAGAGAGTCCTATGATGTTTGGGGGGAAAAAAGACAGGCTTTCTGGCTGATGGCTGCACGAGCATCAGTGCAGCATTGACCACTCGGTATCCTGACGTACCAGCACAGGAGACACTATAACGAGGCAGTGGGAGATGGGGGAATTGCTTCACCCCACTATGAGGCTACTGGAAGCTTTGCTGTAGATGCAGGGAGATCCTCGCTGGGGACACGGCCAAGGTGCATCAGCCCGTCGCAACACCTGGGAGCCGGCGCAGCCTGAGGACGCTCCTCTTTCCTCTAGCACATAGCCGAGTGCATGAAGAAAAAAGGGAAAAAACCCAAGAAACGGTGTCCCCTGACCTTATTCAAGCAACTGTTTATAAACCGGCATCACCCAGGTAATGCAGGCGGGATGACAGCACTGGCTTTTTAGCAGTGCTCCTGACCCGGTGAAATCTATCCCTCCCAGGGAACAAAGCCGCTGTAAAGGGAATTGCCTTTCACGGTGCCCACCGCGCGCCAGCTCTCTTCCCCCCATCTCTGCCTTGCAGTGGAAGCCTCTCTCCTCTCATCAGCACAGACAAGGCTAATTGGGGTGATAAAGAACTGGCTCCGAGTGCTGGCGTGGGCTGGAGGAACAAATGGTGCGGTGGTCACAGCTGGTGCTGCGGAGACGGAGAGGGAGAGGGTGTGAGGCAGGCTCCCGGCGCCCAAAGTTTCGTCAGCCCATGTTGGATGCGGGGCGGCGAGGTGGGGGGTTGTGTGTGTTTTGCATTCGCTGCTGACACGAGTGTAGCGTACATGCACGTCCGGTGAAGCAGAAGCAGGCAGAAAGCAGATGCTTTTTGTTTGGGGTTGATACTCATTTCTATCCCAGCTCGGGAAAAGGTGTAGAAAGGAATGTGCTCCTAAGAGTGCAGGGAGAGAGATAGGTCTAGGCTCGCTGCCAGGGATCCTGTAATGATATGGAAGGCAGCTAGGGGAGACAGGAGCAGATGGATTTGGCATACAGCTCATCACTCAGCCAAAAAAAGGGAGGGGGGGGGAGAGGGAAGAAAGCAGCCAATTTTGGTAGGGGGAGGGTCATGTGGACTGACGGATGCTGCACCGGGAGGTGGGGGAAGGGAGGATCAGGCTGGTCACCGCATCTTCTGCTGCTGCCTTGGCGGTGCCAGCGAGGAGACTCGGTGGTAGCCCTGGTTCGGAGCCTGGGAGGGCTCTCCCGGCCCTTCCAGCAGCCCTCTGCCATCTCCTCCTGGGCCATGAGACACCAGGGCAAGGGCCGAGGGCAGTGCCAAGCTAGCCGAGCGCTAGTGAAGCGCGGTGAGGTGTAAGAAGGACTTCGGTTAAAAAATGGCACCATGAGGTACCGTGAAGGACCGGCAGCTGCTGCTACCACGGTGGTGGGCTCTGTGCACAGCTAGATGGAGAGGTGGGGCACATCCAGCACCTCTAAGAGACTCTGCTCTGTCCTCGGTGTCCTCGGTGAAAAAAGAACATGTTTTTCCTGGGATAGACGAGCTACTGCTCATCAGCCACGCCACTGTCACCAGGCACCTCTGCTTGTAGCTTGGTGCAACCATGGTGTGAAAGCATCTCTGTACGGGTCTGCTGAGGCTTTCTTTTACCTTCAGCCCATGGTCACCTAATGCAATTCTGCCGAGAAGCAGAACCTTATTAAATTTGGTTTAACACACTTAACTGGGGTCAAAAACCAATTTGATGGGGTTTTCGATGGTCTTGTTCCCACAGTAAGACTGCCTAAATGTTCTTCTTTCAGATATTTCAGATCTCCTTTTCTTCGTTTAATTGACAGTAGCTGAAAGAATGCTGATGGGGCCAAAATCACAAATCTGAACCCATGCTTAATTTTATAAGGCTTTCCAAAATTGGAAAATGTATACTGAATGATTTAAAGACAGCAAGATTTTTTCCTCCTCTGTTCCGATAAACTGTTTCCAAAGCTTTTCCCAGACATCAAAACAGATCCACTCACTAAGGAATGAGATGAGGAAATCAGTGTTTGCTAAGGAGTGTTTCTTGGAAATGCTACGGACCTACAGCCAACTGAAGGTGACCTGACATGTGAGAGAATTCAGGAAATGCACGTCTCGCCCCAAAACTTTTTGATTAAATCACAGAAGATATTTTTCAAAAGATATCCAGCCTCTGGTCAAGGAGTCCAAGCAACAGCAGAGCTACAAGATCTCTCAGTGTCCCGCTTCAAAGAGCACCAGCCATCCCATGGTTTGCATTTTTCTAAATTCAGACTTTCAGCTTTGCATTTATCTATTTGCTGCACTAAGGAGCTCCCTCCTGCCAGAAATCTTCTTCCCATGAAAGTATTCAAAGACTATTAAATCACCTTTCTTAAAATTTATAGACAAAACTCATGCTTCTTCTCTGCAAGGCAGATTATTGTTTGAAATACTGGTGTTAAAACTCTTTTCTGACCACTTCTCAGTTTTTCTACATAGTTAAAAAACCCCTGTGTACCCCAAAACTGGACACACTGGTTGAGAGATGGTCTCATGACTAATGTACATGATAACAAATAACTTCATAAATAATTGATACTCAGCTTGTTGGCCAAATCACAAAGCTGAGGGGAAATGATTTTGAGATAAACCTGAACTTTGTTAGGTTTTCCTTCAAATTAATAATAAAAATTGAACTTAAGACTTGACTAGTACAGTTCTTTTCATTTTTTGCTTCTCTCAGGTCTTTTAGACCCCCCCTCTTTTAAAGAAACATTCCATTTTCATAAGAAAAAACATCATATCTAGTCAAAATGTTTTTCTCAAAAACATGGAAACAAGTTATTTGACTCCATTTCTATCCCTAACGCTGGCTAAGGTGTTAACAAAATGTGACCAGAGCCTGGGAAGCCGCCACTCACAGCCCAGCAGCCGGGTGTCTCTCCACCCATCCCTGGTTGCAGCATGTCCGAATCCGGGATGCAAGAGCCCCGTGGCTCAGTGGGAGCCCACTCACAGGTTTGACACCATCCAACTTCCCCAAAAAGTGCCCACTTTGGGGTCGGTGCGGGGAGGGAGGGCTGGACCCCCTGAAATACAGGGATCAAAGAGCTGCGCACCTGCTGGTGCAGCGGCACCGAGCACTTCCCCGGTGAGGATTTAGAACCGCCTTTCTCACCATCCCTGCTTTGATCATCTCCTTTTGCTTGACACACCAAGGTATGCAACTGCACCCGGGGACTGACATTCCCTAAGAGCCTTCGCGATGCTCCCCGGTCACCACGCTGCAAGGAGCAGGGCTGACGTGCTTTTCCAGCCTGGGCTGTGCCAAGGAAGCAGCCTCGCGGGTCGGGCAGAGCCCGTCCACGCTGCAAGCAGAGCGCTGCAAAGGTTGTGCATCCGCACGGCGTGTCCACACAACGTGGGGTGTGCAACGGTGTGGTCCAGGGCAGAGAAAAGCTCACCAGAAGATGTTCTGGGAAGGAAGCGGCTTTGAAAGGAGAAGACAGCTGGGAGCTGCTGCACAAGCAAATAGATTAAACGCCTCTGGTGCTCTGGACCCATCTATTTAGGAAAAAGATTAAAATTTTGTCACGTACACCTGCATCAAGACAACCACTACCATTAGTGCCTGGTTTATATTTCTAATGAAGTCATGGCACAGCCTCACCCAAGCGATCAGAGCCTACAACCGTGGATACAACTAAACCCCTGAAGCATCACGTTGGGAGGGCAGACACACTCATGGAGCAAGAGGTTCCTCTCTTACATGCTTGGGAGTAAAGCAAAGCCAGTAGCAGATAAGGACAGCCCAGGAATAAGCAGATAAGAACAAGCTCAGGAGTGCATTTGGTTTATACTACCCTTTCACTGCCATGTAAGTGGATTCACATGTAATTCAGCATATATGTAAAGTAAGGAACTACCAAGCAGCCTGGGTAATTTGCAAAGTTTCTTGTTTGACTGCAAATCTGGAACTACTGCTGTGTGTCTAGCAGGTGGCTAACCTGTTAAATCCCTGCAATGTAGTAGTTTCGTGGAGGATTTCACATAAACAGCTCTGAATTCAGAGTGCTGTTTCCAAACAGTAAGTTTTTAGGGATATATCATTTCTCTGCAGACAGTGAACCAGGCTTACACTGAAGTGCAAGAGAGAAATGCATTGCCTCTGACAGGACATCTGGCCAGCACATTTACACCAAAGATGTATCTCAGTGCTGCTGTCTAACCTCCGGTTGGATGTACCTAGAACTAGCATTATAAAGGACCATTGCCTGAAATTAATTTTATCTCCATTTTCTCTCCCCTCCTTGAAACAATAAAAAGGAGGAAAGTTGGAATATATGGCTGGTCTGGCTCTTGAGGGTTATCCATTTCAGAAGAATTTTCTGTTTTTTGCCATGGATGCTTTGACCACCAGCATCCACCTCCAGCTGCCTGTAGGACTGAGCAGAAAACAGAGGTTCTTCTCAGACCTGGCTGGAAAGGGTCTGAATGCGGCACCACGCATACCCCCCTATGACATGTGTTAGATATAAAGTATGTCAGTGATGGTGTTAGCACCACAAGCTATTCACACTCTATCACATCTGCTGACACCTCTGCACCGTCCCCTGAAAACGTCACTGCTTTTAGCAAAGCATGAAATGCAAAGTGTCAGCAGCACCTTGGGTGCCATCAGGTTTCTGTATCGAGATGAGCAGAATATTCCTCATGCTCGACAGATGTTTGGCTAGAGATGTGCAATCGGTTTTGAGACAGCTACAAGGCTTAAGATGTTACTGCCCTCACCTTAAATGGGAACAATTGACTCTGCCCTGAAGCAGAGCAGAAGAGTTTGCAGAATTTATAGGTCAGTTATGGGACAGCAACTTCCACCACTTCCTTGGTGGGCTTGGCAGTGTTACATTAACGGTTGGATTTGATGGTCTTAAAGGTCTTTTCCAACCTAAATGATTCTATGATTCTATGATCAAGGGTGGGAGTTTTTAACTTCAGCTTCAGGAGTTGCAAATTAGCGTATCACAGCTTCTCTAAAGAAAAATAATATGCATATCAAAAAAACCCAATACTTTAATCAGATGGGAAAAAGGAAAACATGGCATTTTAGGTTACTGCCCAACCAAACAGGAGCAGAGCACAATTGCCCATGTGGCAACAAGCTCCCCTCACCCAGTGGCACGTTTGTTTCTGGTGCTCTAGAAATGACCGATGATAACAGTGTCAGCAGATGGGATAATAATATATGACAGCAGGCACCTAAGGCTGAAGGTAGCTTCAACTACTTGGCGTGTCCCTACCTGTCCTGTAGCAGAGCAGTTCAACAGCTGCGTTTCACTCCTGTGCTCCAGGTCCCGTGTTTGTTCACTGCCCCAAACCAGTCCACCAGTAAGATACCAGCTCTAACCTTCCAGTTCCCCATGGGAACTGCTCTGGTGTCTCAAGATGACATCAATGATGCACAGACACGGTGAGATGAATGAAAGCCACTCCTAGGAGCTGAGTTTTGTTAGCACTGGGCTCGCATGGCTCAGACTCTCTCAAGCCTTCCAGCTTTATAAACAGATTGAAAGGTCAACCCCCCCACAACACAACGTTTCCAAGTCATTGCAAAATTGTGGATTTGAGTCTTCTGGGAAAGAAGAGCATTGCCCACAGCACCAGAAAACTCAAGTATTTAAATAACAAAACAAAACAAATAAAAGCTTTGAAACCATAAGGTTTCAAACCATACGGTTTCAAATAGCAAGGTAAAAAACAAATGTTCTTTCTCTCTGTCTTCAGGAGAAAAGAGACTTTTCCATTTCTCTCTAGCAACCCAGGAAGGTGAAGGGCTTTCCTTCCTTTCACACAGTCACCGCTATCCAGGAGGTGCCAGCCTGCGTCCCTGGTGAGCATGGCACCTTGTTCTGCAATGCTTTGCAAGGGATCAAGGGGTAAGAAACAAGTAACACAAACTTACCACCCATACAGAGAAATGTAGAAGCTCAAGCACAAGACTGAATAAAGAATTGAAGCTGTGACGGAGAGAAGCAAAGACCATCACATAAGGTGTCTGCCATGAAGCAAAGAACCACACAAAAGGCCTTTGCAGGAGCTAAGATGCCTTTCCTCCTTCACTCTGGAGAAGAAGATCTGTTCATGCGTAGGAGGTAAGTGCTCATGAGGTAAACTCTCAGTTTGCCATACTGAATTAATTTCTACAGGAGCTCTGGAGAGGTGGATGTCTTAGGCTGGTACCACAGCAGAAACACAGGTGTTCTGACCTCAGGTCACCCAGCTTCATGGGGTAAGGACCCTTCTTCAGGAAAGGACTTTCTCCCAAAACTGTGCATGGCATTCGGTCTATAGCATGTAGGGCAAAAGAAACTTCTGCCTGGCCTCAAGGAAGAAAACTCACATTACATGATGTAGGCTTTGTGGGGGAACATTCAAGCCAACTGAATGTTGGGTGGAAAAGTCATGGACTGTCGTGGTTTAACCCCAGCCAGCAGCTAAGCACCACGCAGCCGCTCACTCACTTCCCCCCCATCCAGTGGGATGGGGGAGAAAATCAGGAAAAGAAGTAAAACTCCTGGGTTGAGATAAGAACGGTTTAATAGAACAGAAAAGAAGAGACTAATAATGATAATGATAACACTAATAAAATGACAACAGTAAGTAATAAAAGGATTGAAATGTACAAATGATGCACAGGGCAATTGCTCACCACCCGCCGACCGACACCCAGCCAGTCCCCGAGCGGCCAAAAAAAAACCTGCCCCCCCCCCCTTCCCAGTTCCTAAACTAGATGGGACGTCACATGGTATGGAATACACCGTTGGCCAGTTTGGGTCAGGTGCCCTGGCTGGGCATGAGAAGCTGAAAAATCCTTGACTATAGTCTAAACACTACTGAGCAACAACTGAAAACATCAGTGTTATCAACATTCTTCACATACTGAACTCAAAACATAGCACTGTACCAGCTACTAGGAAGACAGTTAACTCTATCCCGGCTGAAACCAGGACATCAACCCACCTAAAATATGATCTTAAGAACCCCCAAAATTGCAGAGTTTAGGGTCACTGCTCCTTGCTGGAATTAAAGGCATTCACAAAAAGAGTTAGAAGCATCTCTCCTCTTTTGGAAGAAAAAAATCCTACTTTTGAATATGGACATTATGAATGTAGCGGGTTTCCCTTTTGATGAAAACGAGCTATTAGGTCCATTCTGGTAAGAATCCCTCCAGCAGTTCTGTTGAGGAAGAGAGCATTTGTTGCTATTTAGTGAGAACATCAAACCCTGCAGTTCTCCTGCTATTAAGAAGGAAGAGCATGATGACGATTGCAGGATTTAGGGATGTCCTTGTTGCTTTAAAGAAGCTAAGCAAGTTCCTCAGGATCCCAACCTCCATCATATTTCCTCTTCTTGAAGGACTGACAGCCTCACTAGAAACAGGCTGCTAGGTCCAAATGATTTAAAAAGTCATTACAGATAATTATATATACCTGTGCTTGGGAAATGTGATTAATAAGGCATTTTCTGCAGTAAGCAAGCATGCTTACAGCAGGCAAGTCTGGACAACTGGCCGCCTTCCTTAGCTCATATCCTTAACATCTCACTTGGAGTAGTCTGAGCTACGGTTGCTTCAGATGAGCTAAACCAACTGTCTCTGAGTATGCAGAAAAGGACATCTCCAACACTATGCGAAAAGAGAGGGGTAAGCCAGGCAACAGCCAGGGAAGAGCCGGGGAAAAACCCAGTTGCACCAAATAAAGAGGCTGATGGCAACCAAGAAAGGGGACTGAGTTTTCAGGGTGGGCTGGCAGCAAGACAGGAAAGGTCTTGGCTTTCAGGCCAAGGAGAAACCAACAAAACCAAGGACCTGCAGGAGGACTGCACAGGGCAGGAGGAGATGGGGATGGCCATCTCTGCAGGCTCCCCAGCAAGCAGGGCAGGAATCCGTGGGGGAAGTGCTTCGGGAGGAGCCGCTCTGTTTACTGTAGGTGCTGCTGAAAGGTGTCCTGAAGAAAGACAGCAATTAACAGGCCTGGAAAAAAAATGGCTTCTTTCCACAAAGTGCCTTTTAAGTATGTTTTTCGAGCCACTTTAAGGGTTAATGTTTAGCTGTTTATCCGGAGTTGTCGGATGTCAGCTCTTTCTTTTGACTCCTAATGGCTTATAGCCATCAGGAGGTGAAGACTCCTCAAAAGAGATGGTGTCAGGAATGTTTTTTTATGCCCACTAGCACCCACACACCTGCAGCAGCCTGTGCTTGCAGGATAGATAGTTTACATACTTGAACCTGTATCCCAGGGACAGAGATATAAACATGAAACCAGATCCTGTCTGACACTGCTGCTGAAGCCCCTGGGCAGTACAAAGGGGTCCCTTCTCCCACACCCACCTCGAATGACCACAAATAACAGTTCATTTCAAGCTGTCGCTTCCCAGCAAGAAAAAGCTCTGCTGGTCCACATTATGATATTAGGGCCAGATCCTGTAATATTTTCAGCACCTTTGAATCCCATGAATGCTGGTTGTGAAACAAAGGACCACTCTCAATGAGCAGACTTCAAAAACCAGCTTGGTAACAAATCAAAGCCTCTTGGACAGGGAAGGTGAGAACAAAGACACAGGCTCCAAATCAATCACAGCACTGCTCACTCGTGACCCTCCCCAGACAAGAGATGTCATTGAGCCTAATAATTACACCGCGAGGTGCAAACAGGCTGAGCAGTTGTAAACCTAACCACCCCAACGTTTCCTACGGGCTTGTAAAGAGTGATGGTGGAGCTGATGCCCCTGAATACCAGATCTTTCCTCTTCCTCTTGGAAAGAAGGACATTTGCTCCCAGAAGAAGTGACTGAGACCTCCCAATCCATTAGGGAGTGAGTAGGCATGGGAAATGCTTTGATTTTGAGAAAGACATGGGGAAAAAAAACATGGAAAGGGGAGATGTCCTGATCCAGAAATATTCTTCGCTTTGTGAAACTGGTTCCTTCTTTCCTGGTCATGTCTCAAGTAAGCGTCCCCACAGAAGAGGAGTTTCAGTCATGCCAGGACATGAATCAAAAGGGCACTGCAACAAATTATGCTGTGAGTTTGGGAAATGGGAGGTGGCTCTGCAAAGAGGCAGATGCTGTGTCTGTCAGATTATCACCCATGGATTTGCATCTGGAACTGCTGCTGCATCCAGCCAGACGAGGGCAGAAGGAAATTACTGTGCCACAACATCTTCCCTATCCTCCTGCTACAGTCCCAGAAAAAGAACTTGAAAGAGCATCACACTGTAGCAGTGTGGAAGCACTGTGGAGTAGCGGTGGGGAGTTACAATACAATAGTGAGAATTTGGGGGTTTCTGTGACCTGAGGGGGGAAAACAAGGATGTCACAGTCAGGTAGAATTTGGAACTTTGAGTGTATTTGATTTTTAGAAGCTCTCTGCAGAAACATCAACCTCTATTGAAGCCCTCCCTGAAGCAGGAGGGAACTTGCGGCTGTTGGTTCAGCAACTCAGGCTAAAGCACCACTGGAAGTGGAGGAGAGGACTACCAAGCTTGAAGTGTCCCCATGTGTTTAGGAATACCTTCACCTGGGAGATGTGCTCAAGAAGGGGTTTTAGAACATGTGAGCCTGCCTACGTCCTTGCCCTGAATACACCTGAGCTCCCCAAAAAGCTCTGCTGTCACTTTGGCTTGGAAGTTTATAGTATGGAGAGTGGGTCTGACCTTGCAAGCTCTAAAGCAAATACGGTGAAAGCTCCAGGCTTCTTTCTGTCTGTGTCATACTGGAGACGATGGCAGAAAGAGAGAGACTCAAGGTGGGAGCAGGAACTAGGGCAGACCTCTGCAGCCAAGAGCAAGTCATAGAACCATAGAATAGAATCATAGAATGGTTTGGGTTGGAAGGGACCTTAAAGTTCATCTAGTTCCAACCCCCCTGCCATGGGCAGGGACACCTTCCACTAGAGAGATTGCTCCTGACAGAAGAACCTGTGTAGGAGGCCTACAATGGGTTGGGAACAGTCCATGGGCATCTACAGAGCACAGGAATAACACCGACAATTACTGAGACAGTTAATGATAACAGCTCATCACCACCCTCTGGAGAGACACTTCCAGCTCCTGGTGCATCTCTCTGCAAGGCTAAGCACAACCATGAACCCAGCCAAACCATCTCAGGCCACCTAAATACTTTCAGTAATGCACAGACTCCTCCACACCAGCGGGCTCCTGGGCAGCAGCTTTCCTGCACGACGCAATTAGAAGGAAACTAAAAGTTGTTAAGTGAATTGAGGGAATCTACAGCACAGGAAACAAGCTACTGTGATTTTTTTTTTTTTTTCTGGTTGCTTTGACAGGAAAGGTGTTCTGCAGATGCCAGGCTGCTGAGGGGGGTGAGGGGGGAGAGCAGTGGAGGTGTAAAGGGAAAGCCAAAGGGTAGGGCCAAGGGGAAGCGGTGTGTGAAGTCTGGCTCCTCGGGAAACACACACCGGGTCTGCAAACTCTGCCCCAACAGCTGGCACAGGTGAAGGAAAACCTGAGCTAGGGGCTGAGAAGGGGGGCTAAGCCGGGAACACATCATCTGCTCTTCTGCTTGATGCTCTTCACTAGAGAGGGCTGGTGACAGCAGGGAGGGAAAGGAGATGTCAGAGAAGCAAATGGTAAAAGCACTCCTGTTTCAAACCAAGGGAGATTGAAACCTTTCCAAAACATTGGCTGTTTAGCCCAGAGTGAGGTTCAAGTTCACTGCTCATCCCTCAGCGAGCAGCCTCGGGGCAACTTCTCCTGTTCAGCAGACTGCAGTTACTGCACGGTCACCTTCGTGAGACGTACAGGTGACTCTGCTGTGCTGTGTGACTAAGGTCCCACCTCTCCACACGAGCTACTGAGACAGCAGAATTGAGTACTGGGGACTGGTCCCATGGTGCTTTGAGCTGCTCTGGTGACTTCATGAAGATTCACGGCCAAGGTTGTAATTTGATTTGGAGCAGGGAAGGATTTGTCACAAAAAAAGCTGGTGACAAACACTTCAGTCACCAGACTGACAGCAAGGGTAGGCTCCACCAGAAATACGGGAGGACAGAGGACAGATGTACCCTTTGCTTTGTGTGCAAGTCTCAGGCACTTAAAGCAAAGGCTGAAGAGAACTTTGCCTTTCCACTGCTCAGCTGAGGCATGGTCCTGTCATGGCGCGGGAAGACACGACTCTCCTGTAATGCAAGATTAAGGCCATGGTCCTCTAATGTCAAAACTCAGCTCAGATAAGCCCTATAAATCATAAATCAAATTAACCTAGAGAGGTCCCAGACTAAAATTACCACACCACATCTTCCTGAATACTTGCAACAGGACAGGCAGGGCTACAGCTGCATGAAACAGCACGAACCAGAATCTAGTCTCAGGCTCCGGGACAACCGGTATGGCACAGCTTGCATCCATACGGCCAAACTCTTCCCCTAAAGAGGGAAGTTTTATTCCTTGGGAGCAGTCCCTGGGTGGGCTCCCCTCTAGCATTAGCTGCGAAGCCAAAACTGATCCAGAGAAGATGCATACAATTAACCAGGCTGGACACCATGGGCCTGTGACCCAGCTTCTGCTCAGACCCTACTGGGATTAGAAGGACATAATTTATGATTTCCTTAGGCTATTATTTCTTACCAAAGATGGTCTAGCAACTTACATTTGAGTTTTGTGCGACCATTTCTGGCCTTTGTGTGTAGTCATGGCAGCATCATTCTGCTGTTCCCCAAACATCACCTCCTCTCCCATCACTTTCCCCTTCCAGGCGCAGGACTATGCTCTGGAAGGGGTCGCTGATTTGTCCTCCAACCTCTGACAGAACGAGTCCGTCCTTACCAAAGATCACCAGATGCAAACCTTGCTAAGCACCATCCTTCTTCTGAAGGCCAGAACATTTCCGAATACCATAGGTTTTCTCTCCAGCCCTACCTGAACCACATCAGTATTCAACCACCCAGTATCATAAATCCTGGGAGTTTCTGCTCAAGTAAAAAGTTTCATGGGCATTAAAGAAGCTCACACAGATCACCTCTCCATTTTAAGCTCATGTGGAAAATAAAGATACTCTTGCCTATGTCAACAGTTACTTTGCCAGAAGAGGAACTGGATCAGTACATAGGAGAGGAACCTCAGATGAATCTCAATGCTTCAGAAGTCAACGATGGCACATCGCCTGTGTGTCAGTATGAAACCAAACCTTCGGGGCACAGCTTGAATCTTCTGCAGTCTTTGGGAGACACATACCACTGTGCTTGCAGCCTCCTGCCAGTCCTTAAGGACCTTGTGCCCCTTCTTTTCTAAGAGGAGTTCCTTCCAAGACCAACCTCCATCCCAAGGGTAGACTTTGGCCAGCACACTCAGGTTACCACACTCTCAGGAAACCGCTCCTCAGACCCAGAAGCAAAGAAATACCACAGAACTTCTCACTTCTCAAAAATTTTTCCCCATGGCAGCTGGCAAATCCTTTCCTTTGCTTCTCATCCAAGTTGGACAAAATTACTGCAGAGAATCCCTCCTGCTCCCCTCCCCCCGTGCAATGTAATCCTAAGGGAGAAATGGTTTCATGGGGACCCCCTGCTGTCTTGCATCTGATTTCCCTCCTAAGTATGGTATAGGGAAGCGTCTCGAGGGCTATGGCTGTGACCTCCATACAGCTCTTTTGTCAAGTGCCATTTCATTAAAAAATCAGCCTTTTAACTGTGGACACATTTCAACCTCACCAAATCTGCTAATTATTGACAGTTGGTGAAGAGGAGATTTCACTTGTTCCTCCTGTTAAACTGCATCTAATTAGTAATTACTGGTTCACTGTCATCTTTACTGCAATAATCCCACTGCACATTGGCTCATTAACCTTTTGCTTTTCTAAAGCAGCCTGCCAACAAGATGAAGGCTAAAACAGATTGGAAAACAATAGCTCAGCCTTGGATTTTAGGCTGTTTATTCCCCTTGTCCTGGAGAACCAAAAGGAAGATTATTTTTAAGAAAAGGCTTTCAGCTGAAACCAGCCTAATTCCGGAAGATGGCTTGTTTTGCCCTAACCAGCAACCAAGGCCCTTTAAACTTAACCCACGGTGAGGGCATGTATATTATAGCTAGTGGAAGGCTTTCTTTGCCATCAGCTCTTGCTTCAGCTCTGTTTCTCACCTGGGTTTATCCTTCTTTATCAGCACGATCCAGCACACTGGGCATGGCATGAGGCAAGTTTTGGTGGGTTTGCAGCACCCTGGAAGTTCAATAGCATCCTCTTGGATGCTGAAAAATGAATGATCTGGATGAGCAGGGACCAAAGGGTGGAAAATCAGTGGAGCAACCCCATGGTTATTTCTTTTGCTGCTACACTGAATTTCATTTGCACAAGTCCCATTTTCAGTTTGGAACTGTCACAGCTGTTTCTATTGGCAGTGCATAGCTGAGTAGGAGTTGTCAGTGGGGATGCTGTAGGATAGGCGGTTAGAAAAGAGATTCCCCGGGGGGCATGGGAGGCAGTTGGAGGTTGTGGGCTAAATGCATTAACTAGATGTTTCTCCTAAACTTAACAGCAGTGAATTACTTAATGCATATTGATGCATTTAGGTACTGGATTTAACACTATACTGGGATGAAAAGTGTATTTCTCAGCATCTTAAGTGTGCTTAGTCGCAAGGACCGATGTCTTTATGGCTGACACTAGGGTTTTATTTTTATAAGGTGATCTTCAAAACCATAACATCTAGAAACAAGCTGTAATTCTGGAGGACTGTTGCAGACATCAAAGTGGATTCCATCTGTACAAAATCAAGGAACGTATAAGGTCTTAGCTAGACTAAATACCAACCCAGGAGAAGATCTGGATGTGTTATCCTTCCCAGCACATGAAGGTTGTTCAGCTCCAGAATTTTCATTTACCTAATACTGGTGTTTCTGTATGCAACCAGAGCTGAATTCTGATTTCTCTTAAGTTATTTTAAAACAGGTATAATTCTGAAGCAGCTACAGCTGATGTGATAAGGTGGCTGCATTTATCTAGCACATCTATTAAATCTATTGCAAGGCTTCAATTCTGCTTGAAAACTAATTGTAAGTTTGAGCCCCTTTAGAAGAGTGGATCAAAGGTGGCCAGTCAAGCTCCCATGCTAAAACAAGCGCTCAGTAACACATCAGCTTCTGTGTTTGCTCTCTGACTGAAGAAAAAGGACTGTGAATGTGTGACTAAGGGCAGAATTTGGCTCATTTACAATTCCTGAAAGGGTTGCTGCTCAGACCATAATCATATTTTTGGAACAGAACACGCCTATTACAACTTGTTGTTAATAATTTACTCCCTGGGTAACGCTCATTACAACTGCATCATCTCAGTCATGTTATGTTCATAGCTGCTTCAGCTACTGCAGTTATGAGAAAAAGCAAATACACACATGCATACATATATACACATGCATATACATATAGAGAGGTCAATGTTCAAACACTCAAAGTCTATTAACTTAGTTATCCGACAAGTTCATGGACCAGTGATGAGTGACCAAGAAATCACACATTCTGAGAAATACTCTTTGCAAGGAAACTCAGATTTCCTATCCAAGACTGTGAAGAAACAGTTCTGCAGAGATTGTTGCAGATAAATCACTTGCTCTGCTCGCTTGAGCATTCCCACAGTCACCACCAATGAGATTTTGCAGAATGGAAGGAATGCCCTTTACACACACACTTACACACATTTATAATGAATGCAGACATAACTGGAAGACTGATTGGACCAGGCTGCTATGGAGAATCTGATTCCTTTGCATCAACAGATGTGAGGTCCAGCTGTGTGCATAGAGCTAACTCCAGTTGAGCAGAGCTGAGATCCCAGTAGGTAATGAGCTATACCAGCAGCTGTAATGGTTTCTTTTCATTGACATGAAGCGTGGGCAGAGAGCACGTCATTCTGTTTGATCTACTAATCAGCGCTGATTCATGTTTACACTGCAGATAGCATTTCATCTGCTTTTAGAAGGTCATTTTCAAGTGATGCTGTATGGTTTCAGTATTGCCTGATGCCTGCAATTTGAATATCCTCTGAGGGAAGCCAGACCTTAATTTTCCTCGTGGGCTACAATTCATTCAGCTCTTAGCATCAACACAGTATTTCATGCTGTAATATCAGATACTATACATTATAAATTATCTGTCACCCATAAAGCTAAAATACAAAAGCCAAAAAGACCTTGAGGGCTTCATTTTTAGATAAAGGAACTAAGGCAATGAATAATTATTTTTGTAGAGCCCAAAGTGTTTAACTCTGAATGCCTCAGATTCTGGTACCAAAACTTTAGTTCCCACTGACCTTAGTAGGCACTTACTATTTCAGAGAAATCCATGCTAAGCAATGCCTACAAAAAATACTGGAAATGTACAAAATGCTGAATTTCAAAACAGAATTGTGGGGTGAGTTTCCTGTCTATATTGAAAGAATGGTTTGGTTTGGCCAACGCTATTAAACATGCATGTCGTCAGTAAGAAGGGAGAAAATACACAATGACTGCCACTTAAGGCTTGAGATGACACAAAGTCTGGGAAAGTGGTAAGTAATTAAGAGCCCAGGTCACTGATACAGAGACCTCTGGATCACATGGTGATCTGTGGAAAAGAGGTCAATGTGCATCAGGCTATGGTCAAACACAAAATTGCCTCTGGGCACAAAGAGTGTATGTACCTATGGCATGGGGCACCATTTTGGGGAAACGGTGGCAATGTAACCTTTGGGTAAATGAAGTTGAGGTCTTGCTTCCCTGATTATCTTGAAAAGAGACCTCCCAGGAAAGGCCATGGCTACCTTCTGGTTGGGGAAGCTCCTTTCCCTGGAAATAGGGGCATAAGTGATGCTCTATGTCCAAGTCTCCTTCCCACAGGAACTCTGGACATCCTCCGGGCATGTACCTTGAATGGGTGGGAGACCCAGAAATACCCCTCAGTCTTTCATAACCAAAACCTCTGAGCAGAACTTGGCATCACAGCAAAAACCTGACGGACAGGGAGCTAAGGTTGAGCTCATGCCAAAATGATTAACATGCTCTGTGGATGTATGAATTCAAGTAGAAGCAGGCAAATCACATTGCTCCTGCAACTGGTACTTGTGCAACTTCTTACTGGAATACTGTGTCTGGTTCTTATGGAAGTGCTCCAAAAAGGATGTTGACTAATTAGAAAAAGTTTAAGGAAGAGCCATATGAATCATTAAAGCTTCAGAAAACACGTCTTTTAGCAAGAGACTCCAAGATTGAGCTATATTCAGTTTCTTAAAGAGAAGATTAAGGGACAGTTTTATCTCAGCCTGTAAACAGCTAGAAGGACAACAAAAAATTTGTAACACGTTTTTCAGTCTAGCAGACAAGTGTACAACAAGATTCCCTGGCTAGAAGTCATGGATAAACCCATCCAGACCGAAAAAAGTGAATTAACCAGTAGAGACTGTGATAGCAATTTCTGATCAACTGTTCTACTTGACACAAAAAGAACTCCAGCAAAGTCCTTTGCTCTGTTTGATAGAGGTTTTATCACTTTATAATAGTGACCCTCCCTGTAAATGTACAAATTTACAATCTGCAAATCTTTAAGCTCCAAACACCAAATGGTCAATATTAATGACTTACAAATAAATACACCCTAGCAATTTGTTCAGCTTAGGTATGAGTGATTTCATTAGTCATTCTGCCTGTTCCTTGGCTAGTTTTCCTCTGTTCACCCCCAGGTTGTGTCTTCCCAGAGCCAAGCTAGAAGATGAAAAGGCAGAAACCCTCAAAGAATCTCTGGGAAAGTACATCCACATCAAACGTACATCCCAGGCTCTTTACTTAATGGACAAAAACTTGTTTTCACTAGGTTAGCACCAAGGAAACACCACTGTCATGGGAGAGGGTGAGCCGAGCCATGTTCTCCCTGGTGCAGCTCAGCTCTGACTAAGGTCACGTCCCCAGACAAGACAGGACGAACCCAACTGGAGTCTCAGAGCAGAAGTCATCAGTCAGAAACACCAACATCCCTTGACTTGTGATCTGATCAGACTTGACCTAGGTATCACTAAAGAGGGACAGGATACCCACTGTGCTAGCTGAGACACTCCTCTGCCTAGCGAACAAGCAGGCAGAACGTTATCCTCATACATTTAAAGAAACACCCTATTCCAACCTGGTTGTCCCCCTGATCCCTGGTGTTTTGATTACTAAATGTCCTCCACTTGGGAGAGGCCTGGAGCAGACCATCCCTGTGGGAGAACAACGGATGCGATGGAAGGGAGGAGGATCACATAGGACCACCCTTGCCTCTAAAAGATGCGTTTGCTGGGTGGAACAAAGGTTCCTCCCACCACAGGATCCAAACACTGGTTAGAAGTATGGAAAGCCATGTGATATTGATCTGTGCTATGCTAGCATGCCCTAACAGAAGGGACTAACATAACCATCATCTGCCCGGTGAATCTACAGTTGTTCAAGTGAAGAAGACAGCAACCGACTTCATCCAAAAATGGAGGAGGCCCCATAGGAATGAGACTATTATCCAGGAAGGCAAAACAAGCAGTGGCATTGGTAAGCCCCTCTGAGATATCCCACCACAGTGACCGAACATGTACTGACCTCAGACATCTGCGGGAAGAGACTGATGGCCAAGGGAAGGGCCAGGCCAAAGGCAGCGAGGCACACAAGGCTTTGGACTGGGAGAATCATCCGGGGACGGGATCTCAGGAGTGATGTTCTGCAAAGGAAAGGCTTCATTAGACCATTTCATAGATCAGGTAAGTGCATACCATCATCAGAATGGACACTGGTGTTCACCTAGACCCACTGATCTCCCTCTCCCTAACTGGTCTAGGTTTCTTCTTAGTAGGTCATCAACAAGTTCACCCACAAAAGATCCCAAGTCCTGCACACTGCTTTTGCATTTGCTGTGGTTACACAGCCCACACCAACCTAAGTGCTCACATCTAAATCAAAACAGGATCACTTCACACATGCCTCCCCCATTTCAAACCATCTCACACTGGAGTAAATGGCACACGGCACACGATATAATCTGGCTGCATGCAGGTGACACCTGCATTAAGACTCTGGAGACTAAGTTGAGTGAGCAGAAAGAAATTAGGTTCTTGAGAGATACTGTGAACTTCGTCTGCTTTACCATGTGGTGGTACTCAAAAAGGCACATGACTTTGTTAATGGGGTAATAAAGTAGTAAACTTGACAATACCTTAATTTGTTAAAAATCAAACATCTGCAGGGTGGGTGATAAAGATGGTTTAACACTTGCTGTCCCCAGGGGATATTTATGAGTTCAAGACTTGTTAACAGCAAACACTTTAAGATACCTGCAAGGTCAGGTTCTGATAATGACCCATTAAGTGACCCTTCTGATGCAATTAACACCAAATGACAGGGACAACATTTAGCTGGTAGAAGGTGGAATGTTAAGTATATTCCAGGATACAGGACCTCAGACAGTTTACAAATGTTAAGGGGAAAAATGTAATTCTTGAGGGGTTTGTTCTGGAGGTATTTACCCCAAAGGACACCTGTCATTCAGCTTTCTTCTACCAATCTGAAACAACTGGCAATATAAACCAGCAACCTGGTAGTGAGTTTTGTTTGAACATTCAGTGTATATTAGCAATGTAGAGAGTCAGCAGATTCGCTGCTGGGTCATCAGCTATGGCCTTAGTCCCAGTATGCATCTGTCCTGTGTCCATCCTGATCTCGAGGATGCCAACGCCTCAGGGTGTCTTGCCATCAAACATGGGCAAAGATTTGCTAGTTAATGCCTTTCCACTGGGGTGATAACACAGAAGCTCTCTTTTGGTCAAGGAAGATTACACTAACTGATAAACATCACTGCGGTTACCATCACTGGGCTTTTAAAAACCATTTCCAATCCAGTGCGCACCATTCACAAGGTGCCCACCAAAACCAAGCCAAGCAACCCTTCCCACATCAGGGCATGCTGCTAGCCTGCTTTGGCACACCCACAAGTGATTTTGCAGGCACATCTTCCCATGCAGCCCGCGCCTGCAGCCAATGCAAGATAACAGATTACCTCAACCCCCGTCTACTCCACGTTTACTGCAGGCTACAAACACGCACCTGATGAATTATAACGGAGCAGCTGATGTGTGGGAACTTGTTACCCTGCTGTACGTTGTCTGTGTGTCTGAACATTCAGACTCTTCGCCCTTTGCTAATGATGCTTGCTGAAAGCTGTCTTCATCTTGAGAAGGTTTGGGGGAAGTGGGGAAGGAAAACAAGATCCAGAGCCTTAACTCCTCCAATATCTCAGCTCCTCACTAATAAGCTATCGAGACAGAGTTGATCCTATCAGTTTGTGCTGTGAAAGCCAAGCTTCTGTTCTCCAATATTTAGCTACCTTGTTTTGCATAGAGCATGATCTAGCCTAAGACTCCTGCAGAAGTCCACAAGTATTTTGTCCGAGTCAGGAAAGCAGGTTACCTTGCTCCACACTTTTTAACAAACGCAACTTTCAAGAATTGCCATCAATAAGCTGTGATAACTAGTCCCTGTGATGCAGAGGGGCAACTCCTGGAACTGATTTATTCTCTTGCTTAAGCTGTTGTGATCCAAGAGAGCCCTTGCTGAGAAAATCATATGAACAGCATCCTTCAAGCCTCCCTCGAGTACAGTTTAGAACCAAGACATCACTGCTTATACCACCCCTGACATCTTAATTTGGAAGCTGCACCCTCTTTAATTACTACCCTGTTGGGGACCTTATAATCACCCAAGTAAAAACTCATCCAATTTAAAATGATCCCCAGTACAGCCCCCAGGTGTGATTTCCAGGAGTGCTTCAACTCAGGCCAGTTCAAATTACAATGGCTAACCTCCTAATTAAGAAGAGTTATGCCTTGATTTAAAAAGGAGAGGGGACTAATTAACACATGTAGTGTAATGTCTTAATTGGAATTCAGATTCTAAAATTTGTGTGGTTCAGAATAAATGACTCATAATTAGTCGAGAGGTCCACTTTTCTTCTGTACCTAGCATCTTTGCTTTCGACACCAATCTCAGTAGAATATTAAATATTGCATGCTGCATTTTGTTAGCTGTCAAATGCAATCAAAACCCCTCTTTTCACCCATTAGCCCCCCATCGGAAGTGAATGATTAGATGTTTCCAGAGGGTTTAACTGCAGTGTATTATAGCAGATTAAAAATAAATAATATTAATATCCATTTGTTGAAGAGTGAATTAGTTTACAACATTGTCCTGTGTGCTCTGCCAAGGGGTTCAATCAGGGAGGTGGAGGTCTGGACTTTTAGATCCCCTTGACAGCCCAACTTTGCCATTGGCATCTTCTGAAGCAGACTGCTATAATCACAGGAGCAAATATCATCTTACCCTACCAGTAATTCTGCAGAAGTACTTGAAGCTATTCTCATATTAGAACAGTAGATTTACAGACTGTCATCATGTACACAGGACAGGACTGGCCAGGCTCTGGTGAACTAAACCTTGGCGCTCAGATTAGACAATATGGGATTGAAAAGTTTGCACCAAGAGAAGGTCTCACATTGGAAATCTGCAGGAAGACAGTAATATGTATGTTTTATTGTTCCCAATTTTAGAAGCCAAATTTTTAGCACCAGTGGTCTGCCTCACTAGTGTAAGTGATCCACGTTTATACATCAACCTTTGGATGGCAAAGAACGTGCATTTTTGGAGTACTTCCCTCCTCCTCCTCTCTCTTTTTTCTTCTTTTTTTTTTTTTTAAAGATTTGTTTCTTTACTCCCCTTCGAAGCCCCCTAATGCCTATTCTTTCTGCAAGTTGCCTTCACAAAATTTGCCTAGCAGGTATTAAAAAGGCAGTAACACACTGGGGAGCTTCTGGCTTACTGATCCTAGGTAGCGCTTACTGTTAACGGATATACCTAAATCAGCTAGACCTTACGGATATCATTTCAATATGCATGAGTGTGCATGTACGTAGGTATATACACAGACACACGCATACTTGTACAGACAGTACATCTGCTCCGCAGAGACAGTGTGTTGTAGATCTTGTAAATACACCTTCATTCAACTTTCATCACATTGTTCATTAGTGGTTTAAATTTTGCATAATTTGGCAGCTGCCTCTGGCATTTTTCAAGAGGTACTGTAATTTATTCCATATGGAAGTCAGTTGCTGTACTAAAAAGGAGTTATCAGGTTCAGTGAACCAGAGCTGTATTTGTCTAGAAGGAGGTGTCAGATGCTAAACTAAATATGACAGGAGTTAACCAAAGTCTCCCAGCTGACAGATTCTGTGGGGTTTCTGTAGTGTTTGGTATAAACAGGTTCAAAGCTAATACATACATCGCAAGACGCCGAGGATGCCGGTGGGGTAAAAGCGCTGGAGGCTGAAGCCTTGGGTATCCCGAGGCATCCCAGGCTCCTCAGAGCCCAGGATTCAAAACACCCCTCTGATGTGCAAACAAACTTTGGGGTGGTTGTCCGACCCCAGATCCCAGTTCTGCTGAGAACCTCCCAGAGCTGGCACCATACCACGTCTCTGCTTCAGAGAGCCTGTCAGGTCTTTCTGCTATCTGCAGAGGGTGTTTCTGAGCTTTTCTCACTCATTTTGGGTCATTTGGGGAATGCTGAGCTCTTCTAGCAACGAGTAGCTCTGTCTGCTGTCCTCTCCAGCCAGGCCACCGCTGTCCTTGCCAAGAACCATCTCCTGCTTTTGGCTGTAGCCCCAGTGCCCCCTCCAGAGGACACAGCAGAAGCAAACAGAGTGAGGTTGGGGGATTTTTGTGCTTGATTGACATAATTAAAGGAGCAGTTTCAATGTTTACTCTGGAAACAGCCACAGCAGTTTAAGGTGTCACTGCTGGCAGCTGTTTAGTTTAAACAAACTTCAGCGGGGGTTTAGCTGGACGGAGAGACTTTGCACACCAGAGGAGGAAGAGCACCTGTAGGAGACGTTCTGCACACACTGTCACAAGGAGAATATCTCTAGCAAAAGGTCATGAACACGAGGTCCAGGAGGGCCTCCTACCTCACACATATTTCTGCAGTGAAAAACATGGTTTAAGCTGAAGAAAACTCCTTTCCAGCACCACAGAATCATGGGCTGAGTGCTGGCTATCCATCAAGGGAATCCATTTTTCATGGTTAGACCGACTTAGCTAAGCCAGAGTAGCTCTGTAATGTTGATCCAGCCTGGGAGCATCCTAATTTTATGAGCTTTACAGGAAAACAGCCCTGGCAACTGCTGCGTGAGGATGCTGACATGTGTGGCAGCTCTGCCACAAGATCAGGATGATGTGGAGATGAAGAAAGAGTAGAAACGCTCCTCTTACATGGACACAACTATTCTGGTCCCCGCTTCTCTCTCAGCTCTTGCCCATTGCCAACAGTTCCAGCTTTCTCTCTCCTCCATAAACACTGCACAGTCAGCTCTTGGGCCTCCTCTTGTCTAGCCTGACATACATGAGCTCCTGGAGCCCATCCTCAGACCTTCTGCTGCGCTTCAGACCCTCGGAGGTTGCTTGTACTATGAGGCAGAGAAGAGGCTTTAGGATAAAGAGATAAGACGAGCTTACGTTCTTCAATCTCCACTGTCAGCTATTAGCTGAAAGTGTCCGCAGCAGACATTGCTGGTGGACTGAGCTTGTCCGCTACTTGTCCAGGCCACATGAACTGGATTTGGGCTCTCCCACCACAAAGCTCAGCCTACAGGGGAGCCTGAGGTTGCACTTACACACAGACCTGGACGGCCTATGCATAGACCAGCTGTGTGATGGGCTTCAAGTCTTCAAGGAGTCGGAAGCTGGACAAAAACTACTGGAGAAGTCTTGGATGATGGCTGGGAGAAACCTGCACCACTTCCCAAATTTCGTCATAACTACCAGACAAAAGGATTCACAGAAGCATCTGAATAAAGGGAAATGTCTGAGGGACTAGAAGTCCAACTTAATGCAGTGGATGTAGTTGTCCCCACACATCCGTGACATGGAGGTACCAATGAAGTTTCCACTGTCTGCTCTAAAGTCAGCTACATCCCATAGATGAGTCGTCTTCGTCTCATAGACAATGTGAAACCAATATTTTTCCGTATTAAAGTTGCCAACACGGATATTATTTATAAAACTTAAATGAGAATACATCTGCACAAAATAACTGACACCGTGTTCCCCGCATGGCATATGTAGTCTCAAAATAAACATTGATTCTATATGTTAGCTGCTTCAACAGAGCGTCCAAGCAGCAGGAAATGCATGAAACATGGGGAAAGAATGGCGCGCTGCGGAGCTCAGCAGTGGGAGGTAACATTGAATTACTTGGAGAGCAGAGAAGGCGGCCCTGGGAGTTAAAATACACAGCAGGCAAAGAGACGAGAGAAGCCAAGAGAGCTGAAAAAAATGGCACAAGAGACGAGAGAGGCAGCTGGGGGAGTTAAAACATGCAGATGGAGAGATGGCTGAGAGAGAGGAAAGACCTGGATCCAAGTGGAAAGACGACGACCAGGAACTGGCCAGTTAAAATAAACTTTTGGAATACCGAGACGAAAACGAGGGACTGAGTTTTCCATGAACCTGAAAACCGCTGCTGGGAGCACGTAGCTTGCTCCCGGGGTGGTGCAACTCCCACCCAACTGCAGCAGTCACCCACTTCCACCCGGACTTAAATGCAAGGCAGGAGAATTGCTCTCCTCCTTCGCCACAACCCCAAATGCAAATGACTTAGTAAAGGATCCAGATTGTGACTTCTGATTCCAGATCTCCAGCCTCCAAATAATAAGCCGTCACTCTCGTCTTTCTCATTTATAGACACTGTAAGGATTTCTATAAATAAATTGATAATGCATGCCTTGATATGACTCCCATTAAAAACGCCCTAGTCTAGCTAAAATTCTACTAAATTAAAAAAATTAAACTTTTCAGCGAATGCTCCAAGTTTTTTTCCAAAATAAGGTTCCACCTCTGACTGCGTCCTTCAGTAACCACTTTAGAAGATCTCTGAGTTGACACCTGGACTGCAAATCCCTCAGCTATGGAAAGGGATGGTCTCCATGTCAGGTGGATGCTTCCATGTCCTAGAGTGATACCACCACCTCTAGCTGCGTGGCCAAACCGCACCCCACTCCCTATCCCTGCTGTTTCTCACTCACAGGCTTCCTGGAATCCAAAGATATTTGATGGAAAAGTGAAACAGTAGGCACAAAGCTCTAAGGAGAATTTAGGCAGGAAAGAGCAGTGCCCAGATATTTTTATATCTACAGAGTTTCATTTGGGGGTGGTGGGAAGCAAAGTATTCTCTCACAAACCTGAATTAAGTCTTTCTATTAGCTAAAATGACTTTTTGAAGACAATCTCCTGTATGTCCACATTTGCTTGACATAAAATTAGTTTCAGTAAGTCTTGCACGGAGCACGGGTGCATTTAGTAAAACTCTTATCAATACAAGAAGTTATGATGCCCCCAAGTACGAAGCAAATTTTACTATTAGTTTTATTTAAGCTTGTGGATGCTTAGCAAGACCTATGATGGTCCTCAGTGTTTCCTACTGGAGACAATCATTGACAGACCAGTTTTCTACAAACCTTGAATTTTTGCACATAAAGATTTTTGTCTGTTCCTGTTGATAACCAGCATAGCAGAGATCCTCTGAATTACAGCAACAAAATAGTTTGTCCTCTGGGGTGATCTTCCTTGGATGAGCTAATTGCCAAGATAGGGTTAGACTGGAACCAGTTCCCGTGTTAAGCCAGTGGTAACACTCGCAGCAACTTTGCTGCAAAGCCTCAGTGTGACAGAAAGGCGAAAAGAAAGAGCTCTGTAGTAAGAACATCACAAATCGGTGGCATTTCTGAAGTGTCTGGCATGTGGACAGATGAAAACAGAAGTCCTCTCAACTGACAACAGCAAAGCAGCTTTGATGAGATTATAAAGGCTAGAATCACGCGTCTGAATATGAAGCAGGGAAGCTGTCAAGACGCTGGGGTACAAAGATAAGTGACAGTCCCTGTTCTTCTTACACATGATTTTGAGCAAGCCCTGAGTAAGGTACTCCAGCGTAAGACACGGTCGCTCCTGAGCACCTCCCCAGCAGACCCTGTGGGTAGATCATGGACTGGGGGACCATGTGGGTGACACGGGGTCTTGGAGCAGGAAAGAGGCTGCAGAGCTTTTGTCAAGGAGGAGCATGAAGTGACAATCAAATCCTTTGCACAAAATTAAGGGGACTGGAATCTACCCCTTGTCCTTGTTCGTCCCCAGCAGCCATCTCCAAACAATGGCTTGCAGCAAGTATTACCAAGACTGTGCCCTGCCACAGGGAACCACCACAGTCCCTTTGAAAAAGAAAGGAAAACAGTACATTTTGGCTGAAGAGGGCTGAAAGAACCTACTTTAGAGTTCCCAAAACAGAGTTTGTTCCCGTTTCTCCCCATGCTCAGGCCATGGGAGGAACCAATCTTGGTGAGAGCCTCTAGGTGCTAGAGGGGTACCAGCCTATACCTATATTTTTAAATTTAGATGTTAAAAATCAGTCTCCAAATTTACAGAAGTAGCCCTGACCCTTCTGTTAAGGAGAGAAAATTGCCCAGGGGTGTTTCTACAAGAGTAAACAAGGCTAGCCAAAGCTATGGGTCAATCCCTAATCGTACTAATTACTATTTACTTTGTCAGTGGAGTGCTTTAGAGCAGCCATTATCAACAGATTTGTTTAAAGAGTGCTTCCAGCTTGGCTGTCTCGACAAAGGTAGCAAGCCCTTTAGCACCCCCGTCTTTCAATGCACTAATCAGTCGCCAGAGGTTGGCAAGGTGATCCCCACCCCACGGATCATTCACACGGAATGAGCTGCTGATGGGCGTCCTACTAGCCATAGGCACCCAACAGCTCCAAAGAGGCTCACAGCATCTAGGGGCAGAAGAAAAAGCAGAGGTGTTGGAAAGCAAGGTGGGAGAATGGCCAACAGACAGGGCAGTTTGGGGTTTTTTGCTATTAAGAACTCTGCGAGGAGATAATTGGACATGAAATAATAACCCTGCCCTTTCCTGCCAACTCTCCTAGCACTGAGGCTCCACAGAGACATCTGCCAGGAGAGATTCTGGCTTAAACAGTAATGGAAAGCAAATCTCTGCAGGGTATGTGAGCCACATATTCTTCTGGGGAAGTCCAAACCACAGGATGTTATTGAAAGAAAGTACAAGTGAGTTCAAACAGGGCATAAGCAAGTCCAACAGTGGCCAAGGTTGTCTGGATGCGGCATGTGGTCAACAAGTCCCTATACTCACTATCGCTGGCTGAACACAAGCCAAGATCTTTAGTCTGACCCCAGGTGGCAGCTCTAATGTTTGCTAAGTGGAGGACTGAAAACTTATGGACACTTTTCCACTGAATTCAGAGAGTTTTGGCTCACACTGACCCTACAGTATTGGGTTATTCAAACTGCTGGGGTCTCAGAAAGATAATTTAAAATAACCATATCAATATAACACTTTAACAGCCTACAACAATGGTCAAAAATGATGGAACATGAAAATTTTAATAAGAAAAAAAGTCTTTGATGGACTAATGCTAAGAAATACCAATGAATAACACCTACTGAGGATCTTTTCTCCCTTCCCCTTGAAAAGCCCCACTTTTGTATTACTCAACACTTACTTTTCCAGTATGGACATAATAATTGGAGGTAGAACCAGTATAGGCATTGGCAGGACCACTCTAGTCAGGGCTGTTTCTAGCAGTGCCTGAAAAGGAAAAACAAACAAACCCAAGACATGTAAAACAAATCTCAGGATGTACCTGCACTGAGCAATCAACACGTGGGCACAGAAATGGCTTGGCTGGCCTTTCTTCTGTTGCATATGTGAATGAATGTATCAACACACGCTTTCAACTTTGCTATCAGCTATTTGTATCCAACCTATTTTCACTCCGTTGCTCCAAACGATGGGCTGGAGCCCATGCTTGGTCACCATGGAATAAACAGAGACACCTAATAGCTTCCCTGATTTCACTTTATGTGACCAAAAGCACTCCAACATCTCATCATATTCTTATGCAAACATGTTAGTGCTGCCTGGAGGAAGAAAGAGAGGCAAAACAGCTGCCTGGAAGATGTCGTAAGGTGAAATATCTGAGTATGGGCTGAGCAGCAGCTTCAACACTTCCTCCCTCAACTGAGTTTCAACTTCAATTACGTGCTGGGGGAATGCAGCACCTCATTGCCTGCTCCAAGACTTGTTTCTGCTCTTTAATCACTGGTGGTTTACTGCAAAGCGTCGTAACACACTGGGTTCTCCTCTCCCAGGAAGACGCCCAACTGTGAAGCTACGGTTGTCCCTCCGCTGGTGCTTTCTCTCTGGCAAGATTCACCAGGAAGCAGCAAACAGAACAGCTTGGCAGCATGATATGTATAAATTACCCTGAGATGAGACCTAGAGAAGATCATGGGTGCTCTAGCAAGGTGTTTAAGTACCACTGTGTCTTCATTTACCTCTTCCAACCACCTTTGCCAGCACCTACCTGGGATGCTCCAAGCACTGCGACCGTATGTGGGGCTTCAGCAGACCTAGGCAGAGGATACTGTAGATTTTGGATGGAAATGCTGAAACTTATACATATGCCCAGGCTTGGGAGCACTCAATCCTTCCAAACTGGGACAAGGTCTCAGAGAGGCGCAGATGTGTTACACTAAGGATCTGCCAAATTTTCCATGACAAAACCCAGTACTAAGCTATTCAGGAAGAAGCACTGGGATTAGATGGCAGCTGAGCAGTTCTCAGAAGTCCCAAATTTGATGTTTAAACTCCACCTAAATCACACTTACAGTACCTTCACTTTTAATATTTATTTTCTATGTTGTCTGTCTTCCCCTCGACCATTAGGATGGAGAGGGGAAGCTGGGTCCTGAAGCCAGTTAATGTAAGTGAGGAAAACTGGCTCAAATAAGTATCTCCGAGCCCTTCAACAGATTGTTTTAATCTCCGTGTTAAACAGCAATATGGAGAGATATTAGAGATCTCCCATTTCTTGCCGAGGACTGTAAATCTGTACATTAATTGCTGTCTATGAAGTGCCTTAAGAGCCTTGGACAGAAGGAGCGAGAGAAATGCCAAGCATTATATTATTAACTCCTCTGCCTGGGCGTGTGCTTTGGTACATGCTTTACATTTCAGATTAAAGCCCACTTGGAAACAACATGCCTCAGACAATCAGATGATGCTCGGAAGACAAAACTATGTAAGAAAGGAAGAAAAGGGAATAATTGCAGGCAGATGGCAGAGAGTAGGTTACAGGGGAAAACAAATCAGGTGTTAGGATGAGGATAAAAACATCTGGCTACCCTCACAAAGCTTTGATTGGCAATTGTTAATGCAGCTTTGACATGGCAAGGGTTAAAAAGCTACTCAGCTCGAAAATTAAGTCTTCCTAATTTAGAAAAAGGTGTAAGTTATCTTTGCTTCTTATTCAACATGAACTGCTTACAAGTTTCCACAAAGAAATCCTAAGGCTGTGAAAGCATCAGGGTAGTACAGGATCTTCCTGATGTCAGTCTGTGCCCTTCCAAACCATCAAGGTCAGTCACCAAATTTGCCTGCATGACAAGAGCCTGTGTCCACCAACACAATCAGTTTTGTGGCTACGCAACTGCACGTGTGGGTACAGCGCAGGCATTAAGTTTTGCCACTTCGCTCTTCCTGTATGATGGGTAAAGCTCATCTATTTCTAGCTCTTTCAAGTCATCAATTCCTACAGCTGTGGGATTTGTTGAGCCTGAAGGCCAGTTGTGTACAAGCTCACCCAAGCGCTTGCCAGGAACATCACAGGTACATACGTGTTTTGCAGCAATTCTGGAAGACCCGACAATGTTTCCGTTATTGTCCAAAACATCAATTCCTTCTTCCAGCTCTGTGTGCCTCATCAGGACAACATTGCAGATATTGGCACTAGCTGAGGATGAGAAAAGCACGATGATTAGCAACGCAGCCCTGGTCAATACCAAATGGCAGGCTTCTGTTCGCCATGACAGCCCTTCAGCTTTGCTTGCATCAATCTGCCAAGAAGTTTCTGCAAGTCAAGGAGCCACTCTTATACCAAGAAAAAGATGTGATTCTTAAGAGGAGATAATAACCAAGATAATTTTCTTTTACTTGCAAAGGGATCTGCTGCCACAATCAGAAATGTATTGATGCAAAGAAATACCAGCATTTCCAGATATTGGTGTTCACACATGCTCCCACCCTCCTTAGTGATCCTTCACCCAACATTTCGACCTACTAAGTCAAAACAGGTCCTTGCACTCAGCTGCCAGTTGGTCGTGGACAATCAGGCACTGCTGATTGACAGCTGCCTCTTCTGACCACTCCAGAGCTGGTCTTAACTCCCTTTACTAAGCCAGCAGACAAACTCTTCTTAAATTACAGATTTTAGCAGATATGATGGAAAGACACTGCAAGGGATTTCACTGAGCTATGAAGGACAGCTTAGATCTGAGCTCTTAAGAAGACAGAATTTTTATTCTTTGAAATCAATTAAGACAAGGTTGGGTTGCTTCCATTGACATGTATCCCATTAGTGAGAGTCCTGCTGACTATTTGCCCGTTTCACATGTTTTAGGGGGTAAATGGCTCTGTGGGCTTATTTTCTAGAGTTAGAGACCTGTTTCTTCACTTTAACAGTATTTTTCTGAACTATGACACAAACCAGCAGCGCTTTGGATGGCTTTGGTTCCCAAACGACATTTCCCAGATCTCAGCCCTGCGTCCATGGTAGAGGTGGGAGCAGGTCTGGGACCCTTTCTGACAACTCCCCCCTTGCCCAGCCTGTGGTTTTTGTAGCCTTCTTGAGATGTCCCCAAATTCTTCTCCTCAAGTAACATGTTAAGAGCTGGGATTGAGAAACATCCTTCCCAGGTGCAGCTCCTGTCTGGGGCCCAGGCACTTATTAAATTTTTCCAAGGAAAAGCTGCTAATTCCTACAAAAGTTTTGGTTTTGATAAACTGGCATTTTCCAGCAACCCCCCCACACATTTTGTTGCAAACTTTCCAACCAGAACTAACACAAACCCACTGTTGCTGCAAGTACCACTGCTTCCAAAAATGTGTTTCTGTACTGCCTGATGGGTTAATATTTGCTAATTAATCTCAATTCATGTCATATAACAAATGTCTAATTTTTTGAGGGTGGTGGGTGGGTGAGCCCTATACGAATGCAGCTTTCTGCAATCAAGGATGATTTGTGGTGACAAATGCTCCTTACACTCGAGAATAAGAGGAACATACACACACGCACACTCTGTCTCTCTCTTTAATATTCAAACTACTGGACCACTCTTCCCATCTATCAAAATATCTGTGTTACCAACCCTTCAGCTCCTTAATCGAAGATAAAAAAGAAAACAGGCATTTCATTTAAAGCAAGTTTAGCACCCAATTTTTTTCTAACACTCACATGCCCTGTCCTTCTAGGTATCAGTCAAGACTGAACACATAAAAACACGCCAGCAGAGATGCTCTGGCCAGGCCAGGATGCACCAGTACAAGGCTCTTGCGAGACTCATGGTGGGGTGTCCAGACCTGAAGCTCCCACCACAGCTAGATGCTTCTCCAAGTCTCTGGATCCTATTAGGGCTTCATCGATTGACCAGGTCCCAAATTCAAAACCTGATTCTAGCCTGTTTGTCTGACACAAGCAACTGTCTTAGCTGCTCCCCTTCTGCTTTCTGAGAAAGCAGAAAATGCTGCTAATTATGGGTAAACTTGGATTTTATGGATGTCTCAAATACAGAGGGGAATGAGAAATAAATAAATATATGTGTAGACAACTTGATTTTCAGAATTTGGAAAGAAATTGTGATAATATACCCTGGAAACTAATTCTGTGAAAACACTTAGTGACACATTGGAAACTGGGTTCAGATACAAAAGCAATCCATTACCCTACTTCTGTATGTGTGTAAATATATCCTTTCTAAACCAGGGTGCTCTCCACACACTAAATACATCCTTGTGCACCACCTAAACACATTTAACAATTTTAACCCAACCCACAAAAAAACAAGAAGCCCAAGGAGAAGAAATCCTTCCTCTTCCTCACCTCCTTTCTCTCCAATGTGTATCTTTCTACCAGCTTTAACTTCCTTTGGATCAGGTTTGGGATGCAACCTTTGGGATTTTCTGTGGATTTTTTAGCCACGTGCATCTCCAGTATAAAGCATACCATCACCAGCGACACCCCTTACCTTCATGACAGCTATCCACACCCAGTGCTTAGGAAGAAGTGGGTAAACTGGGTTCCTTGCAATAACCCTGGGCGTTGATATCCTTCACCACCCACATCTCCAAGAAAGGGTCAAGCCCCTTCATACTCAAATTTGGGAATCACGGCTCTCAGGAACACAGCACCGACACACTCCTTCCCTTCTCTCTACTGAAAACCTTCACAGAGTACAACTTCACCATCCAGATCATGCTCCAGAGTGGCCAACAGCAAGCACGAACCCCTTTTACACCAAGCCAGCCACTGGCTATGCAGAGCCTTGGCCATTTCCATGAGCTGTTCCACCTGGGTTGGTTTCCTGAATCCGTCCCCTGGGGCAGGGAAGGATTTGTCGGACAACTTGTGATTTTCAGCTACTACAAATTACCTTTGGCAGAGGGTGAGGGCGCAGCCTGACCTCCCGGCACCCTGCTCCAGTGCCACCGCTGGCCGTGACATGGGGATCGGAGCAATCGGAGCCTGCACTAGTTACCTGGGTGCTTTCCTAACTGCCCGCAGTCTGTGTTATCACAAGTGAGGTCTGCAGGCCCCCTGCAGATACATCCCCATGCCCTGCACTCGTCTCAGGGTCTCACGGTGAAAGTGGAATTTCAAGGAGGAACCACTTCTGTTAAATATGCCCTACAAGCAGCATTTCTGCAGATATGGTTTAGTTTATCGGGCAACGACAACTGTTACATGACCCAGAGAAGACAGACACAACATGTAGACCATCTCTGAGGGCAGTAAGACCCAGAGACCGGCTTTCCCAGTGCCTACCCCAGCTTCTCAAAGCTTTGCAAGGGTCTTTATGAACATCTCTGCTAGGAGTCTGGTTGCCTTCCACCCAAGCAATAGCTACACTTCCCTGAGTCTCCATCTCTCATGACCCCTTGGGATGAGAGACCATAAAGCTTTGATGCATACCTCCAGTTTTCCAGCTGCTATCAACCAGCACATCTCAGCCGAGGCTGCTGGGAGAGGGAGGCAAAAAAAGGCCAGGAGAAAACTGCTTAACGGTAGTGGAGCAAGAGCTTTACACCAGTGTCTGGCTTTTCACATACAAAAAGTGAAATTCTGCCCTTTTGCTGGGGGCTGGTGGTTCAAAAGTAATGGGAAGACACATCTTAATTAAACAGTTTGTCCAGGTCTGCAAACCAGTAACTTGCAGCTTTCAGAACCACAAAACAGCAATTAGTGGGAGGATTCCTGATGTCCTGGCACATAACGAAGCATGACAGTACACAAATAAAATAAGCAACTAGAGAATTAATTACAGGCTAAACAAATTAATTATGGGTCCTCAATCAATGCCGACACAAGCGTAACCTCTTTCTCCTTACACCTTGGTATGAAAATAGAGCAAGCTGGCAGCAAAGACTTCCCACGTGCATCTCTGACTCAAACCCAGCCTTGGAGCTGCCTCCTGGGTCTTGCACTCCCCTCTAGAGCCCTCCTGGTTATAAAAATCAAAAGAAAGCTGAAACCCTCTAAAAACATATTCCAGGAAAGTTCAAAGAAAACAATGATAATGTCCACAGATGCCCCCTGTACAAGCAAAGTGCTGAGAAACAAGACCGAGTGCAACCTAAAGACCACAATCTCCATCACCCCCTGCTCTGCAGACAGGGCAAGTGGCTGTTTTTCTGGCAGAAAAGGGCAAAAAAACCCCTGGCAACTTGGGAACTGAAGGCTGGAGGGTCTGAGCAACCAGCTCTCTGTAAAAAAAGGAGCAGAAGGAGCAAAGAAACTGAGAGCAACAGCTAGGTAAAGAGTCTCGGCATCCTCAAGCAAAGCTCTAAGGACATGGCCCTTGCACAGCAAAGGAAAAAGCTTAAAGGAATGTTTTGCACTAACACGGTTGAAAAGAGACCTGCCACAGCGAGCAAAACCCCTTTGTTTACTGATTTCCTCCATGCTTGAACAATTTCTTTAAAAATAAATAAGCTCATATAAAAAATTACCCTAACGCCACTGGCGATTTCTTCACAGCTAAAATAACTCATCATTTGCTGAACATTGTAACCACAGGCTTCAGCAAAGGCTGAGTCCAGTGTGTCCCTTCTCTCAAACACTGAGCAGTTAGCTGATAAAATGCAGAAGGGTTTATTCTGTGCTCCAACAAGCCAGCAGCAGCCTTAATTCTTCACGTAAGTCAGTCTTTTTTTAATCAGTGGCTCTTAGAAATCTGTATATTCAGAGTAGGAGCATTTCATTGCATTTTTATTGTAAAAAAAACCCTAATGCTACCGCTTATTTGAAGAATCGATTTGACATGATTCAAATCAGATCTTACAAATTAAATGCTCTCGAATTTGGACAGTCAAGGACCAGTCAACACCAATCCTTTTTTAAACTGTTTGAGAGTGGAAAGTGCAGCTTGACAAAGCCTCGTGAGTTGTGTCCACCAGCAGCTTTGCATCATTTTCCCACCAAAATGCTGCTTTGCACCATCCTGTTGCTGTTTGCACCAACTCAGGGAGCCACCACCAAGGGGACATGGCAGCAACAGCATAAAGCAGGAAGCCAGGAGTTAGGTGTCCATCCCAGTGGCTTTTAGCCACCGGTAGGTTTACAGCCCACACTGTGAATATAGAGAAAAGGTGTTATTTCTTACCGACAGCAGGGAATGGCACAAACCTCTGGATCAAGAGACGAGTGGCGGGAGTAAACTTGTTTGCTCTCTGAACCAGAACATTAAGGCCCACCTTTGAATAGGAAAAAAAAAACAAAACAAAACAGAGAAGCATAAAGATTTAGCTACAAGGAGCAGGGCAGATGCCACAGGCTGCAGACAGCAGTAGAGCTCTTCAGGGGCACGGATGGGGGTCTCTCCTAATGCAGAAGTGTTTGAGAACTAAACCCCCCACACACTGCAGGGTTTAGCTGTGGTGGGTTTAGCCCTTTATTCAACAAAGGGTTGAACCAAACCATTGGGTTGAACCCAACCATTGGGTTTAAAGGAAGGGTTGAACCTAACCATTGGATTTAAATGAAGGGTTGAACCCAACCATTGGGTTTAAACCCCTTCTAGCTAAAAGACAAGGTGGAAACCACTGCAATGCCATTTAGTCCTTCTGGAAATGCCCCTAGCTGCATATTTACGCAGTTCACTGGCATTTTCCCCACACAGCACAAAATCATTTGCGCTGGGAGTCCTCACCCAGCTAGGAAAAAGCCAAATATCAGTGGTGGTGGTTGGCCCAACACAATTCATTGCTCCTCCCAGGGTCTGCGCAAACTACACCCCACTCCAATGCAAACATTTGGGCTATAAAGGAGCTATTAATAGAAACAAGAGATAGCAGGCAGTTTATTATAACCATGGATCATTTTTTTGTTGCCTCCTCCAACACTTGAATAATGCAGAGCTCTCCACAGTTTTGCAGGGATCTAAGCCATTGCATATGTTAATATAAACAGCACGGAGGAGAGTCGCTGCCTCGTCAGCCTCAGCGTGGTTGGATAGTAGTGATAGTCAGAGAATTTCCACCAAAATTTGTTTCAAGCAGAACTGGGGTTATTAATTAAACAAACCTATTCACAGGGAATGACTTCTGTCTTCAAATTACTCTCCCTCACAATATTTTCTCTTTTTCATCCAAAAACCCCCAAACGCACAAACAAAACCCAACAGCCCCAAACCGGGAATTTTAGGCCGAAAATGGAAGTCTTTAGCAATGCCTGGCCAAAAAGTTTTCGGCCAAAAAGTTTTCGGCCAAAAAGTTTTCGGCCAAAAATGCAGCAAAATTAAAAAAAAAAAAAATTCAGCCAAAGCCAAAAACCTGCCAGCAAATAGTGATTTGGGGGCTTTAAAAAAAAAAAAAAAGAAAAAGAAAAGAAAAGAAAAGCATGGGAGAACATATTTTGCAAGCTGCTACATTATACATGCATCCGCAGTGCATCTCGTCTTTTTGGAGGCTGAGAGGAAGATGTTGAGAAGCGCAACTGCTGGGTAAGCCCTGCATAAGCAGAGTGCTGGTTTTCAAAACCCATGCAGCATGTCCAGAGCCCCATGAGGTTTTCACCAGGACCCCACGTAGGAACCCTTCCTGCTGTCCTCGGCCACTGCAACTGTAGTGCTGAGCCCAAGAGAGCCATGGCGGTTCGTCTTATCTGGGCAAGAATGAGGGTTTTGTCTTAATCTTCTTCCCCCTCAAAAATGACTGAATGATATTATTTTTACATTTTCCAAGTGCTGGGATGCCTACTTGCAAAATCTGAATGCTTCCAGAAACTGTAAAGCAATCTAAAATGGGTGGCTTTAAGAGTAAAGGTAAGACAGTCTTGAGCCTGGCTTTGCTAGTACTCCCCCATGGATTCGGGTATTTATAGCCTGGATACAGTTCATCTGTGTAGATGACAAATTTTGTTGGGTTTGCAGCCTCTGCTTGTAGGTTTGATGGAAGGATTAGACCGTGAAGTGGAAGAGCAGCAGCTTTTGAAACAGAAAAGATGAGTCTGGGAGAAACACCGCTGTGAGGCTAGTGGTAATAAAAGCATTTTACTTTCAGATTCAATTTGGTGCTGCAGATGAACTCGCTCCTCCACTTACAGCAACCACCCTGCTGTGAATATGAAATTAAATGTTGCTATAGATTTAAATCCAATCTCCCAAATTCCCAACACAAGGACTAGATTTAGGAAACTAATGAGGGTTTGTTTTTTACAGTTTTGAAATTGCTTTAGCCAATCTGTGAACTCTTTCCCGCAGGTCATGAAGTGGGATGAGGGTAAACAGGTCAAGGAGAGCATCCAACAACGAGCAGGTACTCCTCAGCCTCAGACCACAGTAAGCAAAAGGGCCATCAACAAGGAGAGCTTAATGAGTTTAACTCCTAGGGACTGGCCGAAGAACACTGACTATCGAGGCAAATTCATCACTAAGAAAACAACCACAGGAGTATTATTATTATCATCACCCTGCCTACAGCCTGAGTCACAGATCTGGGATCTACAACACTGGCACTGTACAAACACGTAACAGAGAGTCAGGTGGGATTCATCACACCAAACATGGT
The DNA here is from genome assembly GCF_964188355.1 of Buteo buteo. Classification (NCBI taxonomy): domain Eukaryota; kingdom Metazoa; phylum Chordata; class Aves; order Accipitriformes; family Accipitridae; genus Buteo; species Buteo buteo. Next base: position 1,878,163 of record NC_134171.1, read on the forward strand.
AGAATCATAGGATCATTTAGATTGGAAAAGACCTTTAAGGTCATCGAGTCCAACCGTTAACCTAATGTGGCCAAGTCCACCACCAAACCACGTCCCTAAGTGCCACATCTACACATCTTTTAAATACTTCCAGGGATGGTGACAACCACTTCCCTGGGCAGCCTGTTCCAGTGCCTGATAACCCTTTCAGTAAAGAAATTTTTCCTAATATCCAATCTAAACCTCCCCTGGCACAACTTGACACCACTTCCTCTTGTCCTACAGGCTCCCTTTGCAGCCCAGTACAGAGAAATTAGCCCTTTTAAGGGTTTTTATTCTCTTCCCAAGACAGACATTTACAGGTGCTCACGCAAAATGTTCCCAACAGTGCCCATTCATCCCTGCTGACTATCAAAGGAGCCCAGGGATGCAGCTCAGATGAAGATATCTATGCTGGTGATGTCTCAACTCAGGCAAGACAAGTGCTCTTGCAGTTGGGAGCTCTGGGAATGGATTTGCTGTACTGGTTTCAGTGCAGTACTGGTTTGGGGTATTCCTGCACCGTCACCCAGATTAGGGGACAAATCCAGCTTTTTCAAATTGCCTATTTTTTTGAGGTTTCTGTCTCCAGAGCACTTCCTTGATCTCAGTGACACAGCCTCCTGACAAGGTGGGCACGGGGGATACGTTACACCACGACTGTTAATGTCTCGCAACACAAAACCGGGGCCAAACGCTGTCAATGGGAGAGCAACCTTACTGAGGGCTCTACTATGCCTTCAGCAGCACCCTGGCCTTCCTCCCTCCCTCCCTTTTCTTCAAATGCCAAGAATTCCTGCTATTTATTTTGCTACCGGCTTTGTTTTCAGCACCAACAACGCTATCTCAGCAGAAGGACAGAGTTTGCGATGTTGCCGTACTTGAAGCTGTACCATCAGACATCGTCAGAGTGACTGTGTAATAATAAACCAAGATTTCTGTTTCTTTTTCTCTTCCTTCTTGTCTCAAAAAGTTCTGACCTCATTCATGTCCACCAAGACATGGATTTTAAAAGCACAGGATTTTTTGAAAAAAATCCCTGCTTTATTTTTGGGTTTTTTTGTTTTATGACTATTAAGATTTTTGAAGCCTGAGAGATGGCTTTTGAATGCCTGAAGTTGGCAACGACCGAGCCATTTGATAAAGGTCCAACCCTACACCTCTTAAACCAGTTCTAGAGAAGTAAATACATCGGTAGTTCAAGAAGTTATTTCACTTAATTTTGAGATGGAATTTTTATAAAATAAAGGAGTATTACGAGTCCAGTGCGCAAGGTGGACATCAGCTGGTAGAAGATGCCACCTAAATGTCGCTGAGCAGCTCTCTAGACTCCATCAACTGCATTGGTGAGACTGTGAGAGACACAATTTTTCCAGGTTCCAGTAGTATTGGGGCAACCCTCACCACTGCAGTTGGAGCTGGCTGCTCCAAGCAACCTAGAAAGTCAACTTAGAAGGAGGGACTGGCTCCGAAGAAGTTTATCCTTCAGCCTTCAAATCACCAGATTGCTGAATTAAAACACTAATTGGATCTGATGAGTCCCATACAGTCAAACTGAAGAAAAGAGCATTAGTAGAAGGAAGGAAAAAAATCATTCATTAGGGCTGAGAGGTGAAAATGGAGGCAGAGAGATGGAAAACTGGGCTGTTTACCAACTGGAGCTTTACCAAGTCAAGGAGAACAGAATGGAGGAGTATAAGGGAAGGGAAAGCAATAACAATCCGAGTAGAGAAGGAAGTTAGAGAGCAGCAAGAGTATGGAAAGGAGGAAACTTGAGTCACATCCAAGATGACTGCAGAAGGGATGACCACACTAGCCCCACAGTTAGATGTTTCAGTGGAAGAAAACAGCAGAGTCTTGAGAAAGAAGCAAGATTGCAGGAGGGGTATGAGCAAGAAAAGAGGGGATTAATGCTGATAATGAGACAAACTTGATTTGGCAGGTGATGAAGAAAGAAGAGGAGGATGGTGGGGTCCCATGCCCAAGACAAAGCATTGTTGTTTCAACATCGAGTTTTCTATGCATCTGGATCCTGTACAGAGGCAACACCACACCTGGGTGCTGTGGGGCTGGGCTGGGGCAGAAAGAAAGGGCACAGATGAGAACAAATTTGCTGGAAACAAAGACACACCAGTGAAACGAGAGCAAATGCTGCAGAGAAGAACAAGGAGTCTGAAAGGCGGCAGTCGGCGAGGACCCAGCGGTTGCCATGTACTCCTGTGCCCAGAGGCAGGATGATGGGCACTGGGTGACTCCCCAGAGCGTACCATGCCTTTGCCTCCGCTACACCAAAGGCTCGAGGCTGTGCCTTTGGGAAATGGCTGCTACAGCTCCAATGACTTACGGGCTCGATGGAGGAATCACCGGGCTGGGTTTCCAGTCTGAGTGATCATACCACTCTCTTCTGGTGTCTTCTGGTATCTGAACTTGTTATCTGTGAATCATTAGAGGAGTTGCAGGAATGGGAGCTTTTGAGCACAGGTATCCAGATTTTAGAGCCGGGTACCACTTCATTTAAAAACTTTAAGCAGCAAACAGAAGTTTATCACCAGCTCCTCCAATCTACTGTAATTTTCCTCCTGCTCCTGGCTCCTCGCAACAGTTCACTGCTGACGAGGTGCCCAGCCATGCTCCATCCCCTCCCATCCCTCACTCTACCTTGCACCAACTTCCTCCAGCTTCTAAGTGTTTCTTGACTGCCCTAAGTGGCAGATAGTCCTGAGGGCAGTGGGTGGCCTCCCATGCCGTCTCACAAGCTGATTACGGGCATCACACCAAATTCGCAGGCTGTCAATGCAGCCGCTCCACACGGCTCACAAACAATTATCAGGAAGAAGGAGCTGGGATTAGAAAAATCCACAGGGGCGCCTCCACCTAGAGAGGAGAGTGAAAAATTGCATGTGTGTGTGTGTGTGTGTGTATGTGCGAGTTAAGTGTGCAATGGGAACGGGGAAGGAGGAACAACCCATGGCCGGTGGCACCGACGACACGGGAAAGAGCAGGGCTGCTGCCCTGGAGCGCTGTGTGCAAGGATGATCTCCCTGCTCCGAGTTGCATGCAGTCGAGACTGAAAACTTGGTCCAACAAGCTCCTGTCCTTCCTGAACATGGAAAAAAAAATAAAAAAATCAAGATCCTGTTTTTTTTATTGCTCATGAATTTTATAAGTGTAATGAGCCAGCACAACTCTAATTCATCTAATTAAAGTTCTTAGATTCTCCTTCTAGCTTTGGTTAGGCACCCCCAAGCATCACCTGGCCTTCTTTGAAAGGACAGAGCTGTAAATGTAACTTTTTACTATTCTCACCCCCAGAGCGTCAGAAGATTTTTAAACCTGCATATCAGAGCAAACGTATCCTTTGTAAATGGTACCAGTGATACAGTTTGTTAAGCTGTGGGAGTCAGGGCTGTAAGGGCAGGTATTGCCAAAGCCGGCTGTGATACAACCATTACAATGCTAATATTATTTTACAGTGATAATCTTAGGCTTGAACAGTTTTCACCTCTCATCTTCCTTAGAAGAAAAATAAGATCTTTCTGCTGAAATCCTATGTGGTCTTGAGAATTTCTTGGGTTGTTAGGGATGTTTTCAAGACAAAGCACATTCTGATCTTGCAAAATGCTAATTTTTTTTTTTGGGGGGGGGGGAAATCCAGCTTGTTTAAAAATACCATTTTTTGCAATGTCCATTTGTCCAGAAGCAGCCTCTGCTTTAATACGATCTCTCAGACCCACACTGAGCTTTGCTGATTAGACTCCTACAAAATTTTTTTTTCTGATACAGCTAAATACAAAATTTAGGAGTTATAATTTTTGTGTAACCTCTCTGCTTGACAAGTTCCGACTGCAGCTGAGATTCCTGCATGAATTATAACCTATGAACCCCGTGGGAATACAACCAAAAATCTCAAAGACAAATTATTATGTTTCAAGAATTCAGAAGCTCTGCAGAAACCCTACAGTAACTACAGGAGTTGTGAAAAAGCTATATTTTCTTGAAATAACATCACCAAGGCTTCTGTACAGAAGAAAGTTGCCCCAGGATGACTTACTAAGACCCCTGTGACAGAGAGCAGTGACTTCCCACTGTGAGAGCAGGAATTTGAGTCTTGGAGCATCTAGGTTTGAGCTTCTGGTCTGAAGAGTTTCCTACATCAGTCCCAACACCAAGTCATGTAGCTTCTCTCTCCTTTCCCCAACTGTGCAACAGAGCTGAGAGCCAAGCCCAACCTCCCAGGGGCACCCCAAAGATCTGCAGGGGCTCCCATATAGCGTGCCAGAGGCTACTGCAGCACATACGCTACTCCATAGTGAGAGCTCTGCCCTTTGCTCCTGTCCACGTGGTCTAGTTGCATTTAGCTTCAGCAGATTGTTGCTGGTTTCTTCTTTGAACTCCTGTTGTGGGCTCATGGAGGCACTAGCCTTCAGCAGGCAGGTAGGCAGGAGCAGCTGGAGGGACTAACCTCCACCTTGGTTGCAACCACAGACCCACCTAAGCCATATTTTTCTTTTTCCAAAGCCAAGAAGCACTCACACACTCCATTTCTGCACAGCCACTCTAGGGACAAGAGGGGTGACAAGCAGCTGAAGGGAGGTAACATCTCCGACTGCTGCAGCAGTTTGCTGGATGAAAACGTATCCAAACCGACAGACCAAGATGAAGAGTGTCAGGGGTCCTAAAACTGATCTGTACAAAGCTCTAGACTAGCAGGAATGATTTTTCCCTTGCAATTTTCCAAGGAAAAAAGTATCATGGGATACCTCAGCAAACCAGATTAGGTTATTAAAACTGTCTTGCTTCTCTCCAGTTCCAACCTAGTTTGTTTTTATACATATTCAAGTTTAACTCCGTATACTTTCACAGCTTGTGAAAGCACCGGGTGCACACCATACAGTAATACAGTAAGCCAAAGCATCAGTACACCATACTGGCATCAGTTCCCTACCTCTGCTGGCTTGCCTGGAGTCAGGATTTAGGGTCAGGAAGCAAGGACGCACTTTTAAAATGCAAAGACCTGGATCTACCTGTGAAGACATGCTTTAAACACCCTCCTGTACGCCACGACTGGCAGTGACTCCAAGGTGAGTCATTAGTAGTTGATAGCACCAAAGTTATTAATGGCATTAAATTGCCTGATTTATTTAACCCAAGGTTATCCAGTAAGGTAAGCGAAAAGGAAACATTCCAAGTCCTGAGCAGGTACATTTTAAGTGTATAGATCAATACAAAACATACAGCCTGGCTGGCAGTCATGGTTACATGACACTGCATCTCTCTCTCTTATACAAAAGAAGACAAACAACCTACTTTTGTCAGAATTTAGCTCAGGTTGCTAAGGAGAACAACGTATTTATTTGCCTCTGTACTGACAATACCATAAATCCCAAACTTGCACTTAATAAAAACATTGTTAGAAGTTACAAACCCTGGTATATTTGGAGGGGGAAGGAGGGAGCTTGGCTACTTTATTAATTGGGGTAAACCCTACTGTCTCTCCACTTAAGAGGTGCCTGATCTCACACAAGGGTTTTGCTTCCCCTTTCATCGGGGGAGAATCGAACCCCTATCACAAGGGAGAAGATCAGTGCCATCGTGCCTAGGCAGTCACAGTAGACGTTTTCTAGTTAAGTTACATACACCTATATATGTAAAACACACTCTGTATGCCTGCCAGGCTTGCTGCGGTCTAATTAGAGCCCATCCTGTGAACAGGGGAGGACAATGCCAGCAGTACTGATGTACGTGGCACCTCCAGGGTACATGGAGTGGACAACAGATGGACAACAAGCTAATGACCTGGGCACCAAGCTGAGTGACAATGCATTGCTTACTGGGAGATGTCAGAAATGTGGCCAAAAGATGCTGGCAGAAGAGAGAAACCCCTTGGAGAGTCTGCACGGGGTCTTCAGTATCACAAGGAGCAAGATTTGGAGCTGGTCTTGGCAGAACCTGAAGCCATGATCGTGGAAATTAAAAACCTGATGTATAAAGCTCTGATCCAAAGACTACGGAAACCAATGGCAATAACACCACTGCTGTGAGATGCTTCAAGGAGAACGTAGAGAGAAACCCAATGACTCACTACCACGGGCTCCAGGTGAGGCAACCCCTGGGCTAACACCACCAGTCTCCAGATACAGGTCTCAGCACCAGTGACAACCCAGAAACCAGAGAGCAGCTGCTCACAGCCCTTGTCTGGATCTAGTTTAATTTGCAGGCATTTAATTGCAGCCACAAGAATCACTTTTGACCTCAAACTGAAGTTACAGTCTAAGGCCATAGTACTGAAGAGCTTAGTCAGAAGCAAAAGGGATCAGCAATACAGTAGCAAATTGAGTTTGGATCTGAAATTAAGAAGCCTACTTACAAAATATGCTAAAAAACAGTTATTAACAATAAAGTTGGGTTTGATTATGTAGCTTTTTTAACCTTTTAAAAGCATGACAAAATTAACAGAAAGCAAGAGTGTGCGTGCGTGTGCATGTGTGCATGCTGGAAAGGGTTTCTGTATAATTACAGACCCTCTGATCAGTATAGCTCTTGGCGCTAGAATATTTGGGGAAAAAAAAACCAAACCCCAAACATTTAAAATCTGCTTGGTCTTTCTCAAGCCTTTTTACCACTCTCTGCCTTTGTTTGCCTTGCTTAGGAAAACCAGCTGGTATTAATTGCACTCCATACACCACCATCATGAACAGCAGCCAGATACCAGAAAATAAGGCCTAATCACAGGAATCCACTCAATTGTTTAAAAAAAAAAATAACAATTACCGCTCAGTGTTCAGAAAAGCAGTAAAACGAGAGCAATCAAAAGAAAATGCAGGAAGGAGGCTGGTGTATGGAGAATGTGATAAAAATAAACTACAATCACAGAAGGAGAAACAGAAATCTAGGTCACTTAACGGTAATCAGACTCCTCTAAACATATTGTCCGCCGCAAGCGAAGCTCGGAGATGTCGCACGCTCGTGCGGAGCAGGTAGCCCAGGTCTCGGCACGTGCCTGGCGGCAGAGATGGTCCAGAAGCGTCACGTAAGAAGTTTGAGATGGAAGAGATCTATTACATCAGCCTTTTCACCTCTTTCCCTGCACTCAGTCTTACCATTATCCCTTCTGATGTCTTTTCTAGCATTACTTCAAGTAATTGCTTCACCTGAGTACCGCACAGGAGAAGAGGGAAAATTCTAGACCTGGCATAGTTTTCCTTGCATGAAGCTATGCTGTGAATCTGGTTGGGCTGGGAGTAGGTGGAAAAAAAAGGAATATTGGGGAAAAAATATTGAAATATTGAAAAAAAATATTGATTCCTCCAAAACCTCATTCTGAAGGGCTGCAAATCAGGAGTCCCAGATGTAGCACTGGATCTAAGAGAGAAGTGTTGCCTCTCCCTGACAGCAATTCCTCTCTCTCTAAAATGGGAAAAGAATCAGGTTATTTGCAAAGATTTGCTAAGACTTCTAGTTTAAATGCAAGAAGCGTAAAGCCAAAATCTGCTCCTCTGTACACGTGAGAAAGCAATTTGTTTGTCCCTCTCGTTAGATAAAGACACGGAGGGTGAAGACGATGGGAAGCACAATCACAAGTCAACTGATCTGTCATTTTGTGAGCCTTCTCCCCGTGTCGCTTGCCAACTGCAAACATGGAAGGGGCTCGCTTTAATTAATACCGGGTCTCAGCAGACCACTGGAGGCAGTGGCACTTGTTTTCAGGTCATCTGGTCCTAATAGGCTCACACTGGGAGGTGACTTGTTGCTAACTGACAGCAGAGATCAGTTAATGAGGGCTGAGGCCTTACAATCCAATGTAATGAACCTCAGGGCTCTTTTTATATTATTTGTCATCATCATTTAAAAAAAAAAAAAAACACTTGAGGAGATGCTGGTTATTAATCCAGATATTTACAATATAAAAATCACTCCCTGCTCTGCAGGATTTTCTCTAGGCTGCTGTGCACTGGAAATTGAGCACGCAATAAGTATTGCTACGGATTATCAGGACACAAGCTATTCTGCAGCAACACACACATCAGTAGTGTCCCCAACGGATCATCTACGGGGGACGCTACGGGGACATCAGTGCACAGTAACTTCATCTCATTTTTGCACACCCTATGTGCCATAGCATGCTCCACTTGGAAGATCTCCTTCCAACATCAGGAAGGAGAAAGTATCCACAAAGGCTGCTGCTTTTCCCTGCTCCCCCAACTACATCGATGGATCTGAGGAAAGTTCCTGCCTCCCCATAACAATATTCTGACCCTCAGAGCACCACAGCTACAAAACCACTGCTATTACAGAGCTCACGATACTCTTCACACATGCTAAGGGCACCGCAGTGGAAGCCCAGTCTAGTGGGGCCATTGTGGCATTTACACAAGAAGGCAGAAACACCCTCTCAGCACCACTGAAGGAAGATCTCCTCTTGCACGAGCCTGAAATTCTGTACAGAATATGGTGGCATTGTCTTTTTTTTGTGGTGCTTTTAAAGGTCTCCCATCATGGATAGCCGAGGTGTGCAAGATAACCAAGCACTGGGGCTCCTGCTGGAGATGCACCTGCAAGTTAGGTGGACAGATAAATCCCAGCATCGTTTCAGTTTCTGCATTTATTCAAAGCTTATTGCTCTGTACAGACCATCAGCTCCTTCACCACCAGGGAGCAAATGGTACAACTAACTGAGGCACAAACCACCACAGGATGAAGAGTTGATCTACCATCAGCAGACTGATAAGCCACCCACGTATCGCCAGCGGTGACAGCCACACTGCAGTAACAGCAGGCCACTGCTGGTTTGCTGTAATTTCTTTTATTTACAAGTCTGGGTGTAGTTTTCCACACTGTTTGAGAGAACAACTGTTTCTCACAGCACCACTGATGGTCACTTCTGCACTCTGAACCTATCTTTCTGCTTCAGCTCCTTTGCAGTCAGCCTAGGAGGAATCAGAGATTTTAAAGACCTGCATCAGCTGTCCCAACGTGGACATCTCCACACACCGCCCAAGTGGTTTCCTTACCAAAGCCTGTCAGCTTCTCGGGGTGACAAAACTCTGCCAACATCACTTCTCCGTGTCTCCTGCCCTCTATCTGCCCCTGTTGCCAAAACGGAGAGGAGCATTAATGCCAACAACGTGGAACCAGTCATCATCCCTCTGCTGCAGCTGCGCTGGGGGTTGGAAGGCAAGTTGTGAGCAGCAGCAGCACATCAAGCTGGAGAGCTTCACTTTACTAATTCACAAGGTGGAAAAAATTCTGAACTAAGGACCGAGGAGGACAGTCAAGCTCTCCCATGCTACACTGGGAAACACTGGACAGCAAAGGGCTGCTAACCAAAGCGTTGCAGTTGGTGGGATGGGGACTCAGGTTGTACTTCAGCTGCAAAGCATGCAGCTGGTGTGGACACATCTTTATGGGGTTAAGAAGCGTGGGAGCTCACACCAACACAAGGCTGGTCTGTGTGCACAGTCTGGGTTAATTCTGTAGTGAAGGGATAATACAGGTGATACAGAGGAGCAGTATGGCAACCAGTGAGCAAGCCAAGCCAGCAATACGGAAAACTATCAAGCAGAAGCGTATCCAATAAAACGGACAGTTTCCACTCAAAACTGCACACCAACTCTACACCCTTTGCAAAGCTGTCTGGCAGCTGCACGAGAACAGAGATATGCCTCTGCAGACATTCTGCTGTCCACTGAGGACATGATGTGCCAAACCGCTCACTGCCGGTTCCCAGCCAGGAGCTCCAGCCTCCATAGTTCTCCTAACAGACTCCTCCAGTCTGCTCTAGACAAACATTTTACCTTGTAAAGAAATCTAAACAAGCCCATGCAGCTTTTTGCTGAAGGTGAATTGGGGAATCTGGGTAAAAATGGCATGGTGAGCAGATTGAGTGCTGACCTCCTCCCATGGTACAGTCTGTTTGCAGAAAAAATGCCTGGAAAAGGATGTCTGTGGCTTGAGAAAAAGGAAAAAAGTCTTGGCCAGAGGAAAAAAATACAAACTGCTGTGGGATGTCTAATGTTCCAGCAGAAAAAGTACAACCATACATCTCAGAGGCTTATTTGAAAACCCAACATAAAAAATAACTTCCATAAGTTGCTCCTGAAAAATGTACCTGCCTCCTTGGGAATTAGCTGACCCTACTAAAGATGTCAACTTATGCTTCTGGGGAGCCTGAGTATTAAAAGCCTGATGACTGCACCAAGAGACCACAACTTTTGCAGTGTTAAAAGCTCATTTTTTACAGATTACTTCAGCTATGATTTGAACACTGTTTCCAGCTTGAACACTGTCCACAGGTGAAAGATGTCATTTCGAGTGCTGTGGTTCTTTCAGTTCAAGGCTGATCCGCCAGAAGAGTATCTCCAAAAGCCTGCCTTTGTTCAGCATGTCAGCCATCACACTATCACTCTGCAGCCTCAAAGTCACTGTTTTAACTTGGACTAGGCTAATTCACCACTGGTTAATGCACGTGTGGATAATCTGAGTTCACCCAGCAGCAAAGCCACAGTGCAGAGGCCCAGGCAGTGCACAGTGTAGGATGTGCTGGAAGCCATCAGCAGTAGAAGTCTCCTTCTGTTGAAAAGTTCAGGCATGCATGGACAGAAACACCTCACGGTTAAAATATTTTCTGGTTATGTAGACTGAACTCTGTCAATTAAAAGATAAACATGCTTGGCAATTCAAACAAACATCTCAAAAGCACTGCAGTACTACTGTAAGGGAGCAGTTACTTAGTAGTGAAATATATAGATATAAAGCGTTACCCACTGCTATTGAGACAGCACTTATGACAGCTCCCAAGTAGCCCTGGATGAACTTGGATGTCGGAGAAGGCTTTGGAAAGAAAAACAAAACATATTTTCAATAAACAAACTTCTGGCTATTAAAATGCAACCAAGCTTTTTTGTTTGTTTTGTTTTCGTTTTATTTGTTTTAAACCAGAGACAGGTTTAATTTTGTCATATTGTTCTGTGACACATGGTCTGTCATCTAGCAGCGGCAAAAGCAAGGAAAATTGTAGCCTCATGAGCAAGGTTAAAGGGAATGGAAAATTAATTGGCATCAGAAAATTATAATAATAGCAGCTTAAAGGAAGTATGTGAATGAAATTCAGCAAATGGTACAAAATTAGCATTCTTATACGCTAGTGATGAACCTCAAACTCTCCACATTAAATATCTGTCTTTGAAACATTATCTCAGTGAGCTGGATGGTTTCCAACTCAGCTTCTCATATTGAGCTTCCCACACCCCGACATGGGATGAATGAAGGCTAAGCGATGGAAGAGAGCAGGAACAGCCCCACCACCCCCCAGCACCACTGCTGGTAGCGCATATAAAGTCCTCGGGAGATGGCAGCATGATCATGGAGCCGCCTTCTGCTATCCAAAAACCCAGATACCATTCTGCTTTTTGCTCATTTACATATCAAACTAAACCATTTCATACCAGTTAGAACTATATACTGGCTCAGTTTAAAGGCACTGAACATTACTTATGTGCCTCAAGTGATTTTGAGATCCTCATGCCATTTACAGCCGAGATTTAAAATGGAAGTCTACACAGGAGAATGGCCAATCTATAAATTCATCACAGTGCCGACTCTGGAGTTTCTATTAACAGTGAAGAGACAAGACTTATGTTTCCGTGTCAAAACAGACCTAACGTGCTGCATGTGCTGCATATGTTGGGTCTCCTCACCTTTGTCGCGTTGCGGTTTGCATAGTTGACGCAGGCATTGTGGCTCTGATTCAACCACTAAAGAGGAAACAAGAAGAGACAGGCATAAACATAACTTCACAAAAATAAAAAATCTATAAATGTGGGAGTGCTGTGGGAAAACTCATCTCCCTTCGGACCGGCTCGCAACTTTCCACCTCTTTTCAAAGGCTCCTGCATACCCTACGTGCGAGCTAATTCCCTTCAAAGTGAGGGACAGAAATCCCAAGGCACCCAGTGCCCGGAGGGCAGCTCTGCTTCCCCGTATGCTTGAGGTGCAACCCTTCTCCTGGCCCAATCCACCTCCACACGACACCTTGCTGCTATTGGTCTTTATTTTCACCAGTACCAAATCCATACTTCTGTTAAGACGTAGCAGTAAGTCCAGCAGCCACTTTGTCACTCATTTATTAAGCTCCTTGACTCTCAAACAGAGGGTCATAGGAGGCTTCAGCTGAGAAGCAGGAGATGAGCAGATGTACCATCTTAGGGATACAGATGCCACTAAACTGGTATTTCTGGAGCAGGATTTATCACCAAAGCAGCGTGGCAGCAGCTGGGGATGAGTAGCACCATGCTCCTGAAGGGTTTTACCCACAGCAGCTGCTGGCAATGTAAAGAAAATTATATTTTCTGTCCCCAAAACACCATGTTGCCAGTTCAGAGTGTGTCAGAACTGGACTCCTCTCCAGCTGTGGCCAGAACTAAGATGGAGGAGGAGGAATGAAGTGAGAGTGAGGAGAGATAGTGAAACGAGGCACTAAAACAGAGGGATCAGCCCAGACATTACCAAGTTCACAGCCCAAGATCGCATTTTTCCTGCTGACCAGCTCTCTAGCCTGGAACTTTGGACCTAGAAAACCTTGCTTTTTTGTTTTCTTTAAATAATAACTTCAAAAAATATTACTAAGTCAGCTTGCCAATACGTGCTGGAAATCTGCATCAGTTTTCCAGATGTGGGGTGGTTTTTTAACCCCCACAGCTCGTATCTACATTAGCAGGTCCGGAGGACCAGGCTAGAGCTGACCTGAGACATGTACATTTTGGGCATCAGCAACAACTGCTTCACTGTACAAACCTGCTCCTATAGGACCCAGTGTTTTTAATGCAGTAACATGCACTGTCCCTAAATCCTATGCTATTTACCTGGATAAATCTCCTTTTCAGAGAGATACAGACATACTGCTCAGATATTGTCCTTAATCTAGAGTTTAAGCCATCTCTAGGTTGAATATATCCCCACAACCCATTTTTTGACCCCACTGTCTTTCTAGGTGGCTGTCTGACACCCTCCTGCGCTTTTTGGATGATGCCTGTCTAAGCTGCTTCTCCACCTACTTGCATTTTTCAGAAAGGGGTGACCCACATGCCCATCAGCAGGAACAGTGGAGGGAAGAGTTTTGGAACCACCTGTCAAGCAGCGGTGGCCCAGGCAGGCTTTGATTGCCGGACTTGCCTGCTATGACCTCCCTCTCGAGTGGGCTCATTTTGGTTCTGCATTTGAAGTACTCTTTCTGATTTTAAAAGGATTATTCCATACTTTTAAAGACAAAAGCTTCTCCCAGCTATGCTGTGATGGTGGGAACAGAAGCTTCTCATGTTAGCCACTTACAAGGCACCCAGCCCAAGCCAGCTATCCAGGCTGGCTCGCTCCTCACTCCTGCAAGAGTAACTTCTCCAAAAGCCAACTCTTTCCATTACAGACATCTAAAAACAGGTGAGGCAAGTTGCCTTCAAAAACATGAACGAGTCTCCATGACTCCAGCCACTATCCCACTCCCAGCATGTAAAGCCTCACAGCCACAACTTATAGCTAAACACACCAAACCACAAGTTATTGGCAGTCCCAATATATTCTCAGTTCTGCAGTCTTTCTAACATACTAGGCAGATCCCATTCTGCTTTGATATTTCTTAACTGCATAATTCTCTATCATCACTTACACTGTAGACAATGAAAAGACATTTGCAACTAAAAATAAGTCTGAAAATAACTTGTTCTTTCATTTCAGTTAGTGCTGAAATTATACTTAAGTGGGGTGTTTACTATGGATATAACTCATTCACGTGCACGCTTCCTCCCCTTACTTTTAATTCCCAGAATTTTAATGGGAAATAACACCAACACCCCCTTACACACAGATTTTTTTTTCCCCAAAGCCCCTGTAGCACACTGAACGCAGAGGTCCTTGGCTTTGCAATGCACAGCTATTCCCAAAATTCCTGAGCATGGGGCGTCCCACTGCCCCTAGCCCTGCGCACACACTGCACTTCCAATGGGAATTCACCAAGGAAGATCCCAACTACTCGACAGGGTGTCTTCAAAACAGCAGATGTATGAATTTAAGGGCTTACATTTTCATGGAAGTACACACTGTGCAATCATTTACACCTGTACAAAATGGGTCCAAAAAGCTGATTTTGAGATCCCGGGCTGTTTTGCATTTCCCTTGCAATGGCACAAATAGCCAGGCACTGGAAAATGGACCCAATAGTTTGCTTACAGCCCATTCGAGACCTACCAAACCTTTCCCTGATTATATCCAGCCACATCATCTCCCCATTAACCAAAGCACTGCCAGCGCAGAAAAGCCATGTGCATCAGTTTGTCCTCTAGACACAAGTCAACTGCTGCTTTCCTTTCCATCATGTTCTCCACCCATTCAGTGAACAGTGGCCGACGAGTGTTACCTGCCAAAACACAGTGGATGCCAGCGTCTGGTTGGGTAAGAGAAGACCAACAACCTGCAAGAGAAGAGATTTTTCTCATTAGCAAATGCATTGTTGGTTTGCTCTCAGTGCTCTTCTGGGCATGCAAACATCAAGCTTATTTCTAATGACTTGAATAAATTCATTTATGGCTTTATTTCATTACAGTTATTGAACTTCCCTTCAGTCTATTGTCTCTCAGTTTTCCAGTGGTGAAACTGGGTAACATAGCTGCCTGTGAAAGCTTTGCATATTTAATTTACTGCTTGCAACACACCTTGAAAAGAGTCTGGCAGCAGATACTGTCCAAAGATTAGTTCATTAAAATATAATCAATTCTTTAAATCCAGGTATTCCTGGAGAATAGCACAAACATTGCATGAATGCAAGAGTTCAAAGTTGTTACTGTTGGCAGTGAAAGGGGTTTTTCTTATTTTCCTTTGGCACATTCACTGTTTCAAGCAGAAGAAAGAAATCCGATTTGAACATCTGAAGACAGGAATGCCACCTGGAAGCACATGTGCTCCTGTTTGGGAGCCTGAATTTTGTTTTAAGAGAATTGTTGATGTGTCATACTCTGAACTGTGAAAACTCCTGCTTGGGTTATGAGCTCAAGCGGACGATCGCCATCTCCCAGAGGCTTATGGTTGCCTGTCCCAGCACATCTGGTCAGGTGCTGCCCGCTGCTGCATGAAGGTGAGATGCCACAGGCTTTGCAAGGTCACCCATCGCAGCACCTAAGGCCACACACGTGTATGTTGCCTATACAGTCCTGAGAACATCCTTGGGACACGTCTCAATATACCTCATAGGCACACACTCTGCAATTCTTTAAAGACCCCACCTCTTACACACAAGACAGCTCTGCCAGACTCCTTCCTACCTTGTTTTATGGCAATCTTTCCTCTTAAAGCATAAGAGGATGAAGAAGAGGAAAGGGATGCAAAGCAATGGGACTGCCAATGATAAGCCCAACAAACATGGACAGGAAGATGAGTTCTTGGGTAAGAAAAAGGTAAGATGAGGTGCTTCCTAACATCAATGTCATTTTCTCCCCTTCTGCACCTTAAATGTCTGGTAGTTTCTGAAGAAGATGGTCTTCTTGTTGCAAAATCACACTCACATCTTTGTTAAGAGTATAAAGACTGAACAACTCATTTTAATTCCAAATACATTTATTTTCAGGATACTCATGTGAACTGAAATGTCTCCCAGGCATCCAGGCAAGAAGGCTGTGAGTTCATTCCAACACTCAGACCATCTTCTGCACCATTTTCTTTAAGCCTATCCCTATGAAAGCTGAGAAGAAAGAAAACTTCCCTGTTTTAGAGTGTGGACAGCCTGCCGCAAGGCTAAAGCCATCTCTGCACATCTGCAGCAGCATCAGTTGAAGAGGAGGCAACTTCTACGCTTAAGGACATAAGAGAGAAATAACAACAAACAAAAGGGTAATAGGGTTGGGAGGCCTGATTTCATTTACATCTTCTTTCCTTTCTCCTCCTCCTCCTCCAGCTTTTCCTCCTACAGCCTTTCGTGAAGTTACAGCTACTTTGTACGCTGGCCGAGCGCCAATCTGTGCAAGTTACACTAATTTACCGCTTCCATTCAATATGCGGATCTTGTCATTAATTACTCCATTGCTGGTCTTAGCCAAACAAATTCAACAGGCGATGAACCTCCTCACCCCAGGACTGACTTACGCGCCTGAAGCCAGCGGGCTAATGAGGCTCCGGAGGAGAGGGAAGACTGCAGGCAGCTACTTACATTGTCAGCTGAAGCTGAGCGCCGAGAAAAATAAAAGAGGAAAATAAATAAATAAAAAAGAGCACCCAAAATCTGTATGACTGAAAGAGGCACGTTTAAATGCAAACTCTCCATATGTGCAAGAGTCTGTCAAGAAATGTACAGTTTCACTTTTAATTACTGTGAGGGGAAAAAATAACTAAGAAGGAAAACAAAATAAAAAAAGCTTCTAAACACTAGAAAAGTACCAGCTACAAAATTTAATTGCCTATCAGGTGTGAACGGCCCCTCGTGGCCCGAAAGCCAGGGCTAACGCCACCGCTCGGACATCTGTCAGCTCTGAGCAGCCTCGCGGCGCGTTTGCATTACGAGCTGTCCTCTTGCAAGCCCCAAGTCCTGCCCCATCTGAGGGCAAGAGTCATCTGCAACCCCATTATTAACACCCAGGTCTTCTCTATGCACTTCAAAACATCAACAAGATCTCCCCATTTTTAAATGGCTGGGGAAAATAAGGTGCTTAAAGCTGTGGGTGGCAGCTGGGAACAGCAGCACGGCTTCTGCTCCATCTTCACTGCCCGTCTTAGGCTGAATTTCCTAAATGCAGATAAATCTTCCTCCTTGGAGACTTTCATCCTGGGGATGAAATACAAACCCAGGGTAAAAGGCTACAGCCCAGCAGCCACCTTGCACCTGTCACCCCTTACAGCAAAGGGAGATACTGCGAGTGGCTGGATTTGCTCCCTCCTGGGCTGAAATCTAGGTGGGCAAACACAAACTCTCCCTACACTTACATATACCCCATCCTGTCCCTACTCTGCCACTACAACCGATTCTGCAGTCGAACTGTAAACCTGAGCACAGAAAGGATGGAGGCTAAAAGGAAAAGCAAATGATTGCAACTCAGGGAAAGAATAAACAGCCTCAGGATTTGATTGTGTCAGGGGAGTAGCTGCTTCGGCCAGAAAAGAAACGATTATTTTCGGCAAGACCTTAATCTCTCTCACAATGAGCTAAACCATACTGAATTATTTTGCATTAGCTATAGGGGAAAAAACCCCCAAGATGTATATAGGCAGCATCGTGTATTGACTGATAGGCAGTAAACCTGTTAATGCATAATCTGATCACGTCTCTGCCGGTATCTATGCAGGGTGTTTAATTGACCCCCGAACACCGGGACAATTAGCGCGGGTGCAACGGCACGCCAGCACGGTTTTGCGGGTGAGGACAGCCACGCTCGCTCAGCCAGAGCCCACCGCAGGCACATTAAGTCTCTCTTGAGGAAATCCCATCCCCCTATGTGAAATGCAAGACTCAAACTGTTTTTATGCTAGAGCAGGCTGCCAATTTTGTCACTAAATTTCACAGATCGATTGGCATAAATGTTACATTTTAATTTTAACATTTGAAACGTTTGGGTTTTTTTTTTTTTAAATGACAAGAGGTTCCAGTTTATCCTTTACAGCTAGTGAAATTGGGCTCATCTGACAGCTCTCGGCTCCTCTGACAGCTCTGGATTTGGGCCGATTTCATTGTCAAATTGATCGTTAACTCATTTTTGTTTAACCTTTTCTTTTAAAATGCCCCATACAAAGTTACCACCAAACCCTTACACACGACAACAAATAGTAACAGCCGCGATGATTTCTGCTTTTAGGTGCTAGCAACCCTGCTATCGCCATTTGGGAAAGAATCATTACCTTTAAGTACTATGCCATGGTCCACTGGGTTTAGGAAGATTAAATTTAGCAGAATTTGTTCCTTCAATCATTTTAATACGCATGATCTAATAAGCTGAGCCGAGAGTTGGCAGGTGGAGGACCAACTACCTTCTGGCACCAACTTTGGGCGATTTTGGGCAAAAGTGCATGCCTCAGTTTCCCTATTCATAAAATGTGGTTAATTAACCATTCCTGTTCCTGAAGACAAGCTGAAGTTTCAGCATTAGGAAGACAGGCAGAATTACCTCCCTTCTGGCTTTCGCTATCGAGAGCACCCAAATGCTTACAAATTTCACAATAACAAGTACAAACTAAAAATGCCCTTAGCAATAACCCCACAGAAAGCACCCGCCGTTTTAATTAATCAAGATGAGAGCACACGACACCGGCCTCGCTGTGCTGTAGCTCGTCACGTTCAGGAAGCAACTTGTAAAACATGCAAATGAAAAAAAAAAACTGTCCAAAGATGAAATCTGAGAGTTGCAGAAGTTGCATTTTGCAGGCAATGAGCTCATCTTGGTCCTCCTTTTCCAGAAGGGAAAGATAAAGCTGAAGATGTTGCAGGGGGCTGGGCGAACAATGTTAAATAGATAAATAACCTTGAGCGCAACGTCCATAGGGCAGGCTTTACAAGATGATGCCCTTGCTAATGTATGACGGGAAAGTAGGGAACCCTGTCTGAACGTGTCGCGAGGAGGTAAAGTGGAATTTGGAGAATTGTCTGCAAGTGCTAAAAAATGCATTCCTTGGTACTCGCAAATAAAGTGGGGAGAGATGTTAAAATACTTACGATGGGCGTTCCAAAGGGAATGTAACCTATTAAAAAAAAAGAGATGCATGCATTTTAATATGCAGTTTTGGCACAGGAAAAAAAAATCACATCTAAGACATCTAACAGTATAGGGTAGAAGCCACACCAGGCATGACAGGCTGCACTCACTACCACCAGCTCTATACCACCATGGGCATGTCTGTGGACCTGCACCTGATGCACCAAGCATCAACTAGAGCAGCCTCCTGCTTTTTGCCCAATCTCCTTCCCATCCTCTATTTGCTTTTGTTGGGTTGTGGTCTAAGAGTTTCCCTGAAACTTATAACATCTAAACCCTAGCTTACTCCAGTAACCCCAGTCTGTGCCAGCACATGGCATTAGCACTTTAGAGGGCATCCTGTTGTTGAGCTGGGCTAGGCAGCCAGCAAAACCTCAAATCAGCAGAAGCGAAGGGATGACAGCTCAGGCGAGGAGCTGCTCGGTCCGGACCAGGAGGAGATGATGCTGCCACGCTGGTGCTAACTGAGCTGACCCAGTGGCTTGCTGCCATGGAAAGGGGGAGATCCTGCTCCCCCCTTCCCAGGCTCAGTCACGCAATCTGTTCCCTCCCTCGTGCCAGCTCTGTTGCTCATCAGACCCTCCCACAACCTACCCTCGCGAACCCAGGAGAAAACTCCCCAGCTTTCCGTGCCCCTTCCTCTCTTGTTGAGCCTGGTCCCACCGGGATAGCATGCTGAAGACGCTCATGAAGCCATCTAACAAGCTGCAGAGCCCATGCCAGTTAAGGAGCAGGACCATGCCACCATCGGTGGGACCTCCCCCTTTCACCATCTGCTTTATCAACCTCTCTGCTACCGATTTTATACCAGGAGAGCTCATTTGTTTCTAGGTGAGTAGAAAAAGGAACAGGGTATAAGCTGAAGAAAGTGTATTTGCATCATGGAGGAGAGAGGGACTATTTTAATCATAGGTGTAAGTTAAAGCTCTCTATATTAGAGATAAGCCTTTACCCCAAATCTTATTGAGCACCACAAAAATCAAATGCTTCACATTTTTCCCCTGCTAAGCCTGCCAATTTTTGTGCTAATTATAATTCATCTCTATGACTTCCACTAGAAGGTCTCAGAGCATTTTACCAATATTACTGAATTAAGCTTCATGGATCCAATTTACAGTCAGAAAGGGTAAAGACCTGAGAGGAAGAAAAATTAAAAAAAAAATACAGAACAAGGCAGCAAAGCAGTAGGTCCTGGCTTTTCCTCCCTCCACTTCACCCTCAACATCATCCTTCTTCAAAGAACTGGAGAACAAAACCCACCAACCCTGTTATTTTTCCCCTGTGCCCAGTATTCAGGTGAAGACATTCCCCCCCAAAATATGGAAAAGGTCCTATTTAATTAAATAGGTCCTTTGGGAAAGAACCAAGGCTGCACTTGCATCCTCAAGAGAGCTACTATTCAACACACAGCAGACGTAGCTGTGGACCTGTGCAGGGCAGAGAGACACCCCAAAGTGGGAAGGAGGAGGTGACAATTTAATAATTAAGCAGACCAGTTAAGCCATGGACAAGCTGATCCTTCCTGGGCTCCCAGTGCCATGGCTATTAGGTACCACCACACATGGAAAAACAGGGCTCATGCCATTCTCTCCTGGAGAGTAACACCCTAAGCTGCTTGTTAGGCATCAAGCTTCGTTGTTTACTACACAGTTAAAATGCCTATTATAGTGATGGATACCCCAAAAATGCCAGAAAGGGTATTAGCTTGAGCCTGTGTTAAAATATCTGAAGGAGGGGAAAATATTAAGCACTAGATCTTGCATAGGCATTTAGAATCTTAATTCTCCTTGACTGCAAAGGGATTTAGGCATTTGAATTACTTTCTGATCCTGGTCTAAATGTTTACAAGATGCAATTCAAAAACAGGAGAAAAAAAAAAACATTTTGTACAAATTCGCAGTAAAATTAAGGATTGTCTGATAGGGACATACTATACCTGACATTCGGAAAGGCATGAAGATGGTCTCATTTGTATCGGGATGGATGATGGCCTGTAAAACAGTCAGCAGACAGACACAGTGAAGGCACAGCAACAGTTGGCAAGGCACAGTGAAGCCAGCACTCAGCCTCTACAAATAGCACCTTCAACCAGAGAGAACAGGGGGACTTCATGCATCTCGGCACCCTCCTTGCTTTTGCAGCTCCGACCAAAGGCAGTTACTGTTCAGCAGCCTCCACAAAACCTCGTTCTACCGCTGCTTTCTCGTCTCCTTAAATAATTTAGCGTAAGTTAATAATTTAGAAGTAAATAATTTAACCTGAAATATAGAAAGTGGCTCTTTCTTGGTACTATAATGTCCTCAAAGGCCACCCAGTGCTGTACCTTAACCCCAGGGAGGGAAATGCAGATTTAGGAGGGGAAAAGGGAAAGCTATTTTCTGTCCCTGCCTGTGTTCAGCATCTCCACCGAGGTGCAGCTTAATGTCCTAGCTGAAACTCTGCCCTATGAAAGAAAGGAAAAGCCCTCGCTGTGGCAGAGGGATGGGGAGGGCAGGGCTGCCTGCTCGGGAGGGAACGAGGGTATAAATCACTTTATGCTGTTTGTGAAGCAAACAGGTCGCAGGAGACCCCCGTAAGGACTTGTGTGGCTCAGCCACGATGGATGGATTCAGACTGAGGAACATCTTCCCTGTATGCAGGTACACCTGCATGAGCCCACACAGCACCTCGTAGGAAGCTTGAAATTCTGCTTCAGGATCTGGCTGAGTTGGGATAAAAACGTGCAGGTATGGTCCGCTCCAGTTGTCACCATAAGGGCGACCCAAATAAAATCCCCTCACACGCCAGGGGATTTGGATTTGCCAGATAATTCAACCTTTATGTATATCTGCAGCTTCTCAGCCAACGCTGGTGGCTGTGGACAGCCCAGCCTTCACGGAAATCCTAAATCTCTTTTACTGATAAACAGACAAAGAAGCTCACTTGGCCCATTTTTATCAAATTTTACAGTGAGCCCAGGAGGTTGCACTAGCATTAACTGGCTGGGGATGAAAAAATCAATCCCCTAGAGATCTGGGACTGCAGAGGAGGAAGGTACGACACAGTTACAAACCTTACCAAAGAACTGTCAAACTATTTTCAAAAGACTGGAGACAAGAAATCTCTTGACTAGACAGGAAGGAGAAAATGAAGACATCAAAATATATAAATACAAAAAAAAAAAAATCAGACTCTTTGGTGGCAACAGTGTTCTCTGCATTTACATTTCTGTGGCAAGACAAAACAGCAACTGGCAAAGTCAATAATGGAGAAGAGGACAGCATCGCTTAACAAAAAGGAAAAAAGCAGCAATAGTTGAAAGCAGTAATGAAATATAAAAAAAGCGTATTACCTGCTTTATCTTTTGAGCTCCCCACAGCTAGAAAAATAAAAG
Source organism: Buteo buteo (assembly GCF_964188355.1). Classification (NCBI taxonomy): domain Eukaryota; kingdom Metazoa; phylum Chordata; class Aves; order Accipitriformes; family Accipitridae; genus Buteo; species Buteo buteo. The sequence goes on from NC_134171.1 coordinate 1,900,270, forward strand.
AGAACATTGCATTTAAAAAAACGAGCAGTATAGTTTTATACCAAACCCCAAATATTCATCTTTTAGCTGCTGTAGTAAATGAATGCGAGGGACTGCTTTAAAACAGACTCATTTCCTGCATCCTTCCAGGATGTATTTAAAGATCCTTTACACACACCGAGCTCCTTCAAACCTGTGTGGCCAGTAAGACCAGCAAGGCAGAGAAGATATTCTTTCTTATATTGAATGGTAAGAAAGAATAACAACAGCCAGACTTCACGCTCTGCTATAAGCTTTACAAATCAAGAATTATCTCAGTAACTCTGCCGCACGTAGATCTCAAGGTAAATTTAGCACAGCCTCTCCTTGGACGAGCTTCCTGCGGAAATCGAGGCTTGCTGGGGAACAAAGGTGGAGCAAGCCCTGCAGGGAAATGGAAGAAGTATCTCTTCAAATAAAACCTGGATTCAGAATAAGCCAGCCACTGGTTTTCATTTTTAACAAGAAGGGAAATGCACCGAAAAACGCTTGTGAAGAGGAAAAAAATCTCATCTAAAACTCTCACAAATGCCTACTGTTATTTAATGACTGTATTTCAGCAGCATCAAAACACCTCAAATCAAGCTCAGACAGTGGAGATCTACGAGCACCGAGTCAAAAACATCCTACGTGAGGTGCAGGTAGAGCTAATGAGTAGTTGCACATCAAGAGATGCTCTGGCATGTACATAAACCCATAGTTTGCCCCCTGGTTAATAAAGTCAGAGGGCTTTCCTCTATGAATTATGCCTAAATGCAAATTATAATCTCAAAAAAAAAAAAAAATCCCAATTTTGATATCTGTAATTCTAGAGATGGATGAAAAAACAGGACTCTAAAATATCAGAACAGATCATTGCTTTTACTATTAAAAACTGTTCTGTTCAGCTCAGGTCTGACTTGAACTTCCAGGCACCGGCTTGTGTTACATCTCTGTCTGACAGCCTCCGGTGCTGTCTATTTTTGTTCTTCACGCAGGTACCTGGAGCTGTTAAAGCCACCCTTTAACCTTCGCTTAAAGAAAAAAAAAAAGGAAAATTAATCTGAGCCAGGAGACTGGCTGTTTCATTGGCAAGGCGTGTTTGCCAATCTTTTAACCACCCTCGTGGCTCTTTTACATCTTTCCAATTTGTCAACATCCTCTTGAATCGAGGACGCCAGAAACCAGACAAATTATTCCAACAACAGTTGTACCAGTGCCAAACCAAGGGTAGGCTAACCTGATGAGTTCTGCTCTTGCTGTTGATAAATCCAAAGACGGCGATAGCTCTTTTTGCTTGGAGAGCTCACAACTACCCACCAAAATACCTACCCAAGTGCCATGCACATATTCTGCAATACAAGCATTCACACTTAAGATTTTATCATTATTATGGTATAAATTAAGCCCTGTTCTGCCATTCTTCTTCATCCAAGGTTTAGTGCCTTCCCCAAATATAAATCCATTAAAAAACTGTTGGAATACAGTAATTACTTTATTATAAATAGCATAAATTGACCCACTGATACCAGCAACCCCAGTATTTCACTCAAATTCAGCTCTCACTCCAGAAATGAAGCTCCATGATGAACTCCACTGCATGTGATGAGTTACTGGAATATCTAAATGTCACAGGCTGATGCACATATCCATAGGGCTCTTTCCTGAGGAGAACTTCCCTTTTTAAGGAAGATCATTATTCCCCATTTTACAGTTGAAAAACAGAGGCTGAAGGACACGAAGAGACAATCTTTGTGGTTGGCAGAGGCAAGGTGTGTCTACCCTCACCAATCCTAAAATGCAAAGGGTGGGAGGCTGCGTGCCCAGAGAGCTACCAGGTCTCTTCTGCACCTGCCTGCCCACCAGCTCGAGAACTTCCATGGGGTTAAAGTGGAAGTCCTCGAGCTGCAGGCAACTACCCAAAGCGTCCCAATAAACCTGTGGCTGCCCAAGGCTCGCGTATCTTAGATGTGAAACAAAACCATGGGATTTTCCTCTCCAACTGCAAGCACCAAGACTAGCAAAAAGGAAGAGGGATGGTTTCTGAGCCAGCGCTATGGCTTTTTTGGTCAAATTATCTAATTTCATTAATTGATCCCAATATTTATGCATTTTCCTGCTGCAGTGCAAATATTGTTAGAACATGCTATTTCATTACTTCTCAGAAAGAGACTTTACAAGATGCACCTGATGAGTCACCTAAAGATTCTGCCAGCTCATTTTCACTTTTTTATCCTCTAATTCATTTTCTGTCTGCAGCATTTTTCAATAGCTCCAGTACTCTGACGAGTCTTGCCAGCTGGGGGGCTCGTTTCTGAGAGCAAGTCTCTATTTTTGCTGGGGATTTCATTCACGCTCTCTCCGGCCATCTTCGAGAAGCAGCCAGATTTTGATCTCATTTACACTAGCGTGGATCCAAAGCATCTTCACTGGAACACGTGGAACGACTCCAGATTCGTGCTCAATTTTTGTTAGATTTAGGTCCATGATCTCTAAATATAGTCAGCCTGTACTGGGTGGATCTCCTGTAATAGATGATCTTACTTTACATCAGCTTTGCTGTATATTACTAGCTCAAAGCTACATTGGGGTTTTGCCACCATTCAAATTTGGGTGCAAGAACCAAACCTGCTCATACATGGGTTTACACCAAAGAAGCCTGGAGGACAAGGGGGCAAAAGTGTTGGACCACTGTTAACATATTTCACTATCTGCCCAGCAACCTAAGCAGGCAGCGATGGACAAGTTTCTCCAGCCTGTGGCCACTGCAAACTTCCACCAGGACAGATCAGGCTCTGCTTCATGGAGATATCCTTCATGGTCATGGAGGAATCGGATCCAGGACCATTCACAAGTGCTCCCAGCACCAGCGTTTCAGGACACTGGACTCATGGATGAGATTTCCATCCATCCTTCCCAGGATTCTCTTTTTTCTACAATTTTTCAAGGAAGATATACTCTCCACTTTGCTCACCACCTACAGCAGACAGCTTTAAAACCCTGAACTCAGGAACTGAACTCAGTTATACAGAAACATTATGTGCTTATGATGTTTAAGGAAGGGTATCAAAGACTGCCATGATCCAAAGAGAACTAAAGCTGCAGTAAGGAGCTAGAGACTGGAATAACTCTTGGGGAATAGATATGATCTTTGGTTGACAGGACATTCATTAGCATTCCTTATTTAGCAGCAGAATCGCAGCTTAGAGACAGTTTTTAGAAAAAGTATGTATTTAAAGAATATATCCAGCCCAAATCTATTAGCTAACACCTGCCACTATAAAAACAGTACAAAGAGTACCAGTTATTCTTAAGAGATTAACCTCCCTCCTATTAAATACAGTAAGACTTCATGGTCCTGCACTCAAAGATGCGATTTCTGTCCGTCCCCCCCCCCCAGTTTCACTTAGATTAGAAAACCATGTTTACACATTGTTCACCCTTGTTTACAGCAGGCTCCAATGCTGCTAAAACAAGCAGCCAGCTCTACCCTACGTGAGTGCAGTTGGCTGTATCCAGACCACCTACTACATCGCTGAAGTTGGCCTCAGGTCTCTACGGTCAGGAGAGCACTGACAGATTCACACCACCTACTCCTTTGCATTGCCAGCAACCACCTCCCTACAGTCAGTGGAGGCACAGAGGCAATTTGATATCAGGAATCTGTAATAGATGCTCTAACGCTTCCTCCCTCGATGGTATGTGCCAACAGGATTCAAGTCCCTCGCACAAAACAGTAGTAGACACCAAAACGATCTTAAATCCACGGGTGCATGCTCTGGATATGCCACGTCAGGAATAACTCTATGGAGAAAAGCCCTTACTGATTAACCACATGTTGAAGATGCATAATGACAAGGCACAGTTATTTTCAGAGAGCTAATGAGGAGTCACATGGTAGACGAGCCCTACGTGTAAGAGAAAACACAGAAGTTTAAGCTCTGCAAAGACTAAGTGGTCTACCTGTGTTAGACTCTACGCCATCATCACTCACAACAGTTTGCAAAATTCCCTGTGGTAGGTTGACCCTGGCTGGATACCAGGTGCCCACCAAAGCCGCTCTATCACTCCCCTCCTCAGCTGGACAGGGGAGACAAAATATAACGAAAAGCTCGTGGGTTGAGATAAGGACAGGGAGAGATCACTCAACCAATTATGTCATGGCCAAACCAGACTCGACTTGGGGAAAATTAATTTATTATCAATCAAATCAGTATGGTAAAGAGAAATAAAACTAAATCTTAAAACACCTTCCCCCCACCCCTCCCTTCTTCTCAGGCACAGTTTCACTCCCAATTTTCTCTACCTCCTCCTCACAGCAGCACAGAGGGATGGGGAATGAGGGTTATGGTCAGTTCATCACACGTTGTCTCTGCCGCTCCTTCCTCCTCAGGGGCAGGACTCATCACTCGTCCCCTGCTCCAGCGTGGGCTCCCTCCCACAGCAGACATTCCTCCACGAACTTCTCCAACGTGGGTCCTTCGCACAGGCTGCAGTTCTTCATGAACTGCTCCAGCGTGGGTCCCTTCCCTGGGCTGCAGTCCTTCAGGCACAGCCTGCTCCAGCGTGGGTCCCCTGCAGAGTCACAAGTCCTGCCAGAAAACCTGCTCCGGCGTGGGCTCCTCTCTCCACGGGGCCACAGGTCCTGCCAGGAGCCTGCTCCAGCGCGGGCTTCCCACGGGGTCACAGCCTCCTTCGGGCATCCCCCTGCTCACTAGATGACCAGTACAGGCTGCACAACCTGCACTCCAGCAGTGCTTGCTTCTTTCCATTGACTTTAATATGGGACCTACATGATTAGTTCTGGCTCAAATTGGGTTTGGCTCAAGACGTAAATACATCCCAAAGTGTCAAGCACCTGCAGCTTGTACTGACTTCAGCATGGCTTGCAAAGATATGGTTTCTTTGGATTCCAATGGGAATTTGATGAAAGTTGAAGATTTTATGTTAGAACATTTAGGAATCCAGGACTTAAGCACTACACTTTTTCCAAACAGATCTCCCACAAATCTAGCTGAGTAGATCTGGGCCTTTCCCAGGGCCACCAGCTTGAACCAGAAGCACTCAGCAGCAGCTCCACTACACCCCGTCAGCAGGGTTAGCTCACATTAATCTTCATTATAAGGTTAAACATACTGGAAAACTCACATGATCCCTTTTGCCAGCAGTACCATGGGACACTTCCATTTGAAACTCCTCCTTGCAGTCCTTTTGGCAAGAAGGTAGAGTCTGCAGCAAGGCAGCTAGAGAAGAACATCCATCCATGGCCTCACTGCTGAAGCCCCACGCACTGAAATAGGAGGTCCACCCCAGATAGCAGGTGCTTTTCCTTGACATTATTTCACTTTTATTTCACTATGCTTCTGAGAGGTTTTGTTGGGTTTTAAGCTTATACAGTTAAGGATGAAGATCTCCCAAGTGCCCACTGCATTGCACTCACCAACACATCATCCTCTCTTACAGCACCACATTTTTCCCTACTGCCTTCCTAGTTATTATAGGCATTTATGGTGGCTAGTCCACTCCAGGCAGCATCTCCAGAACCTCCCAGCAGGTAACACGAAAACAAGTAAGGATCCATCTATTTTTAGCATTTCACTAAAACTAAACACCAGTGCCAAACTCAAGGCAGTTTGGTGCAGCCCGACAGAGCTACAACGCGTTCTGCTTCACTCTCCACCCGTACTTTCTCCTCCAGGAGTGTGATCACTCATGCTTTCCGTGGCTTTCTCCCACTTCTCTCCAGCTTCAGTCCCAAAATCCCACTTCTTGAAAAGTGATATTTAACATAGAGACAAATGCACACCACAAGCTCCAGCCAAAGCATTCAGTTAGGGCTGAATGCTTTTAGCAAGATTTATAGATTTACAACGGTGGAGTCCCAGACCTTCTGGTTCCACATTTAATGTCAGCTGAATGTCTGTAAACCTGGCTGGTGTGCCTAACCCTACTGGCTAATATATATGGAATGAGAAGTCGGCTTTACTAAGAAACATGTAAAACAAAGTAACCTAAACCACTGTCTACACTTGCTCCTCAGTAGCAAATTTCACCAACGGACCTTTTACAACCTTGCTCCTAATAATCTTTATGTTAAAAAGGTTTTAGCTCTAAGGAGATAAAGCTCAAATGACCCATTGCATGGGATAAATCACAAAGGGTATCTATAAATTTTCTGCCTTGCACCTGGCTCTGAAATAAGTCAGCAGAAGAGGTACCAAAAGCCACTGCTCTTCGATGCCAACGGGAATCTCCTTCCCCATCCTAAGCATTGTTGAGACACAGTGCCATGAGCTGCTGCCCACCTGCAGAACCACAAAGCCTTCGAACAAGTCCATGCGTTGAAGAGCATCGGCTGAGACACCTGCCTGCACTGCACGCACCTTGGCGTTGGGAACCGGACTGAAAACCACAAGCGATTCCAGTGCAATACACAGATTTACACAGATACAAAACCAAGCGTAGGTGGAAACAGAATCAAGTCCCGACTGATAAAAAAAGATAGCACTTAAATAACACTTTGCAGCTTCACAGCACTTGATAAACATTAACTAATTAATCCTCACAGCATTCTGCTGGAAAGACTTAAGCAGAGAAAGAAGCACTCACAGAAAACTATTAACTTGCACCAGGGTTGCAGAAGTACTTGGATGCCATTACATTGTTTAAAGTACAGCTTTGGAAACCAGGCTTTTAGCCATACAGAGCTTGCAAACGTAATCTGATTTGTAATCTAGATGTGACTCTCGATAAACTGTCTTAATCCTCAAATGATGAGATGAAGCAAAGCCAGTTTGTAACTGAGTAAGAGCATCAACAGTAGCTTTTAGCATGGTTTCTTTAAGGTGCATTAACCTACAGCACTTCTGCCCAAGCTCCCTAGGTGCCTTTTGTCCTCTGACGGTCTGGAAATAATGCCTAAAATGTTGGACGCATCTTAGACCATCTTAGTGCCACAGAGAATATTTAGATTGCAGAAGAGAGAAGGTCCAAGTTCAGCCCTTGGACCAGCAAACAGGCTACTTTCTTGCAAAGACAAGGAAGCAGCAGGACAACCGATATATCTACGTTTTATTGTATCCTGCAAGAGACCAGAGGGGAAAAAAAGTACAGTTTACTGCAAATGGACCTCTTCGCTCTTCATCAACACTGTTAAGAAAAGCTATTATTCTCCAAAAGGGATGCTGTTTAGACTCTGATAGATTCATTGTTCTCTGCTGTGTCTGGGACAGCATGAGCAGCTCTTCCCGCTGCTAACATGATTGAAGGAAGAACACAGTAATAAATATATGCCCATTAAGCTGGTGAGCCTCTTTTCACTTCACTGATACTAATGGGGAAGAAATGAAACAGTTTCAAAACAGCAAGTTGCCAAAACTGCATTTGGAAAGGCTGAAGAGTGAGAAGTCACAACTGACACACCACAGTTCATGCTCCGCCAACGCTCGCAGGAAGGGGCTGGCTGGAGAATAGCAAATGTCTGTCTCCAAGGGACAATTTCAAAAAGCTGCATTTTTCCTCTCACTACAGATCATTCAGTTCGGTTGCGGTTTTGGGGTTTTTTTTCCTTCCAACCCCCCCCCCTTATGCTGAAGGGGTGAAGCTTTCAGGGTGGAGTTTCTAAGGGTACAAAATTGAGTAATAGAGCTGTCTTGCTGCTATCTTGTTTCCTAACAGATAGATAGTCATGCATCTTAACACGCATGTATAAATAAAGATACAGTCAAATGAACAGACAGATTTCCAGGAGTAAATCTAGGGACCTGTGTTGGACTAGATGACCTCCTGAAGTCCCCTCTAGCCTGAATTAACCTACGATCCTACAGCAGACAAAGAGGAAGATCCAGATGAATCAAAAATCTATAAACACTTGGTGTCTCGAAGGTTACTAGGATTTTAGTCAGCAAAAGATCCACAGCTCAAGACGTTTAGTCTTGGTCTTATGAAACCTGGATTAATTTCCTACCTCCATCACAGACTTCTCTCACCTTCAGCAGCTCAGGCTGGTATATATTTATGGTACCACAGCCCCACCATCCCGCCCCATCCTAGGTGTGCACTCCATCCCCTACATGGTAGAGGCAACACAGAGCAGACAGAAAATAGAGGGAGCTGCTCAAGTCAAAAAATGAAGTATTTTGGGAGTGGGGGAAGGGAGCTTCAGTTTTTATTAAGAACAGCTCTCTGAACCAGCTGTGCCAGGGCAAGCCAGCAAGGAGGTGGGAACACATGGCCGGGAGGCAAGGAGGCAGAGACATGGCAGTGCTGACTTAGATCAGCTCACGCTGCCATGGCATCACACTTTCCCTTGCAATATTCTGGGCACAGAACAAATTTGTACCAGTTCACATATAAAGTTCAGGGAATGATAAATTTAATGGGTACCATCTTTATTGTAGGTGCATATTTAAGGACAGAGTCACCTCCGTAAGACTAACATGTACAAGGGTTGCATTTAGTTAATTATACAAGTTTTTAAACCTCTTATTGGCCCCACGCTGGCATTAAAAAATAAAAACCTTGCACAGAAAAAGCATCACTCACTCTTGAGAGTCCTTGTTCAATACGCACGAAGCGCCCTCAGACACTTCTGCTATTCTGTGGCTCTTTACCTCTCTCTGCTGGCAGGACCACAGGGAGAAGCCGGGGTGCCAGCCTGAGATCAGGACCGAAGGGACAGAGGGGAGGTAGAAGAGGGCAATGAACCTTCATCACCGTATTTCTTAGACTGTATTCTACTTCTTGTTTAGATACCAAGTTTTTAGGACAGAGTGGTATGAGTCTACAAATGGGGCAAATCAGGGCTCTGATCCTAACTTGCTCATCAGCCTAATATCACTGCAGGCTGCTGCTCCTCAATATTTGCAGCGATATGAGGCTGATGAGCAGTGATATTAGGCAGTGATATTAAGCTGATAGCTTAGCAGCTATTTCTACCCCATTTTCAAAGGCAAAAATGATTCAATGCACAACGGAAAGGACACGTTTTGCTGGGCATGTCAGCAGTGTAGTTCAAGCATGGAATTAGTGCAGGGAATTCTAGCTAAGAAAATAAAAATACAAGGAATTTGGGGGGAAAAGCTGAAAGACTAGAGCAGCCTGAAGTTCATAATGAAATCTCCCCAGCACTGATACCTCACTGCAGTCGTTCCAAGGCAGATCTTCGGTGCCTGAACACTGTTGTCCACATCCGATATTCATCAGCTTTCAAAGGGGCTTTTCTGCCATGCACATTTCTGCAGCACTGAGCACAAAAATCACACAGTAAAAAGCAGCTGTGTCGTAAAACGGGAGTGATTTAAATCTCTCTGTATCTGATAGCCGCCGAGTGCTGCTTCTCTTAACTTTTACCACTGCTGACATGCCAGCATCAATCTGTTCCTCCAATCTGTGCTGGTCTGTTGGACAGGTTGGGAAAGGGACTCAGACACAGAGAGGACACAGATGCAATCCTACAAATTAGTGAATGAAGCCTGAGGATAAAGGACAAAAGCCACATCATTATGCCCTGCAGTTGGTACAGCCTTTTGGTTTGAGGCTAAACCTCAGCACCAACGCTCCCGAGCTAGTGAAAACGTCCACTTTTAACCAAGCTGGCTCTTCATCCTTGTTTATCAGCCTGATATTTTACAGCCCTTGTTTTTATAGGAGAAACTATTTCCTCAAATGAAACCTTTTTACTCCAGCGGAGATTCCCTCCAGGAGGCAGTTTGGGGAATTGCCTGCCCTGTTTAGAATTGGATATGTTACAGTCTATACCTTCTGCTGCAAATTGGCTCCCAGTGCACTTGTGTGTGTCATTTTCACCTACCCACTCGCAGATCGCACCAGCCACCAGAGCTTCGTGCGAAGGGCCAGATTCTGCCAACCCCGGGAGCCACCGGCAGAAACCATCATTAAAAATGGCTTGCAGCAGTGGGCCTTTTAGCACATCTCTCTCTTGCCACAGAGCGGTCTGTAAGGAATGTAAGCTAAAAAGGTTGCTTACGTATAATGAGAGACCACTTAAATGAGGAGCACAAAGTCCAAAGAACATATGATCAAGACGAAGGAATCCTTATAGAAGGGCAATAATACAACAGTACCTACGGAGCTGGAAAAGACAGGATATAAATGACAACTGAACCAGTTTCTCCCATCAACATGAATCCTACACATTTCCTTTTTTTCCCCCTTTCTAAGGAACCTACGATTTTCTAGCTTCCTCTGGAACAGGGAGATGAAAGAGGATACATGCCATCAGACAACACACCAGCACTTCAAATGCACTTACACTCTGCAGAAGGAGCCAAATGAAGGACATCGATGGATGCGGTCACTGAACAGAACCAAGCAATAGGAAGTTTAGTAAACTCACCAGTTCTCTTGAAGTTTTCACAGCAAAAATTTATACTTCTAAACCCTTATAAGAAACAGCTGTTTCTTCCATCAAACACTTCTAGATCCGTGGAGTTCCATCACCCAACACAGAGACACGCAACAACCCAAAATCCCCTGCCAGGAGACCAAACCTCCCCAAAGCCTTCAGGAAGTTTGTTCTCCAGTCACGTTCTCCAATCCTGTTTAAAATATCTAAGCCAAATAACCAAGAGAACAGAAATACACCCCAAAAGGTTGCATTACCAAGAATATCTTTTTATTTAGAGAAAAATTATGAAATCATAAGAGCCTGTCAGAGAGGGGGCTTAATTACAGTGTGGGGTATTTCCGCTACACAGAATGGTTTTGGTTGGTGGGGTTTTAATAAGTGGAATGTGAAATGCTCAACTTCATATCTAATAAAAAACAAGTCTGGCTCTTAAATATTCAAAGAAAAAGTTGGGCATATAAGCTAAGCTGAAGAAGTGGAGACTAGAGCATGTTTTCTTGCTCCAGTATGTAGCACTGAATAAATACTTATCAAGCAGCTATTCATCCTCTGTTTTGCTGACTACATAATTGATACACCTATGATAAAAATCATGTTTTTAAAACATTTTTCTAATGTAGGAAAAGACCCTATAGTTTCTCTCAGTAAAAAGCTATCAGCAGTCTAGCGGCTATTGACAGTTAAGAGATCAATTCTTCATTTTTGCTAATGACGCCCAAGAAATGGGTTTTTACCACCTTATGTTAATGGTCATTTTCCCAAGCAGTGAAATCACTCTAGTTCAAGAACAAGTACAGGAGCTACTGGATGAGTGTGAGAGACCTGAAAGTGGAAGAGATGTAGGTGTTGGCAGTGTTACTGTCCATGAATCACTCACAGAGAGTAACCGGAGCAAAGCAGCATTTATTCTGGACACTGGCTTAGAGATGGTCATGGGGAACTGGAGCGAAGTACAATTATGGCTCTTCAGAGTTTTTTTCTTTAGATGATTATGGCTCTTCAGTGTTTTTTTTTCTTTAGGTAGTCCATAATTGTTCCATTTCAGCTCATTTTGAAAAATCTGCTCCAAAAATGCAGAAGAGAAAGACTCACTCTACAAGAACCCTGTCAAGAAGATAAGTGTGGAGGAGATACTTGACGTTACATAGCTTTAGGCTCTTATATTTTCCATTTTTCATGTGGTGAAACCATTTCAGCAAGCAATATAGATTGTGCTGAGCTGTTGTTATGCTTTCAGCTACTGCCTGCCATCCTTCATGAGAACCACGAATTTCTGAATGAGGAAAAAAAAGGAGTTTGAACACTGTCAAACAAGCCGTACCACGAAAGTGGATCAGTCAGGAGATTAGCGAAACAACTCTGTCAAAACAACTTGTCTTCTTGATCTCAAAGCTGATATTTGGCGGGGGGGGATCGGGGGGCTGGGTTCTTAGAAAGTTAATGCACTAAAACTCTGCCCAAACTGTTATTTTTAAAGGCTTCTAAGGTGAGCATGATTTTAATTCTGATTATGAAGCCTAGCAGCCCATTCAGGCATCTCTTCACACACGTGCCATACCCAATCCATGCCTGAAGAGCCTGTTATAAGGGTAGCAATTGCATTCTAAGGGGCTCTAATAGCCAAACCTGAATCGACTCTTAAACAAAGAAGATAAAGTTGAGTGCTTCTCTCTTAAGCATCACATGAAGCTCTACCCAGACTTTTTGATGAGTAATAATAGCAAATTAGCCTCTCTAAGATACAATTGCATTACCATATCAGATGAGCCAAGTCACTACTCCAGTATACACTCCTAGCCCACAGTGAACACGAGGTGATTAGCTCTGTTCACAGGCAGAGTGGTGAAAAAAAAAGAAAAAAAATTCAGTCAAAAATCAAATTAACTCTCATCTGGTCTTCTGCCAGCATGTGGCAACTTCATCAGTGCATCAGAGGTGTGTATGACACTCAGTTATCAGCTACGTAAAACATCAGACATCTCAGTCTTTTATTCCAACATCAACCCATGCACATGAGCCACAAAGTGGGCACCTCTCCAGAGCTGCATTGAATCCTTTTCCCAAATTAGCACTAGAACAACTGCAAATTGTTAATGCCTCGTAGCCAGAGTCCATCCTGCAGATAGTGGTGCACAGAAAAGCCATAGAAATGGTAAAAGGTAGCTTGAGGAAAGCAAAAAACTGTATTCTCCAGGTGTCTTTGGTTCACCCATAGAAAATTTGGGGTGATATCTATGCAAGTGAGATGCTTCCCCTCCCCCAAAGCAATCAACCAGCATATTGTATGTTCTGCAAATGCACCAGTAATTAATGAGACACAGCTGTATATATCTGGCACACACATATTTAATTCAGCACTGGCAAGCTTGCCAGCTACCCACATCTCCCTGCACGCTCCCCTCCACCTTCCCCTCTGCCCCTGGAGTTAGGAAACAACCGATGCTCAGAGAGCAAGTTTTGTGGCATACACTGAGAGCAGCATCCAGTCCTATGTCCTCCATGCAGAGACAACAACCACAGCCCTGTTTCCATCAGATTTACTGTCAGATCTTCCTCTCCATCTCAGAGAAGGGAAGGGGTGTATTTGGCTAACCAGTGTGAGAAGTACCCAACACCTGATGTCACCACAACCTTAGCATTCAATGAAACTCCATTTTCATACAGATCATCTGGGCCTTTTAGTTCTTTGATAGAAATGGTCATCACTGGCAAAGCTGAAAGTTCAGTGTTGTTTTGTGATTGCAGCACAGCAGTAAACACAAAGGCAGAATGATACCACGTGAGCTGCATGACAAGAAGATGCCCCAGGGGATGGAAACAACTAATGCCAATAAAAGACTACAAAGATCACCTTTGATGCAAAGAGAAAAGCACGTAACAATATCCACCTGTGCAATGATTAATTGCAGTTTTCAATTCTCCTACAGGAGAAGTTTGTTTCTAAATTGGTGGGTCTGCTTGAGAGGATGAAGATATCCACCCATTTGGCGATAATCATGCTCTCAGAAGAGATAATCAGCAACCACATTTTGAAGATTTTCACCTGCTTCACTGCAACCACACACAGGCAAGTAGTTCATTCAAGTCCACTCAAGAGCACACTTGGGAGAAGAAGAGCATTCAGACAAAAGGGACTCAGGGTTTTCAGGTGTCCCTTGAGGAACATCACCATCATGGCCTAAGAGCTGGCCAGCCCATCATGCCACGCTGGGAAGCTCCCAATTAACCCAGTCAGAAGTTCCCATTCACCTTCACCCAGGTGGATCACAAGAATGCCAAACAGCGTTTGATCCTTTTACTGCCCACTTTACCTCTGGTTTCATTATAACCAGCAGCTCCAGGAGTAAAGAAGGACTGATACCTGCTGGCTTCATGGATCCTTTCTCCAGGTTAACAAGGCAGCTCCGGCTGCTTTGTAGTTGTGGTTGCTCCCATCCCTCTACAGCCTGGGCACACTGATTGTCATCTGCTTTCAGGTCCCTTCCATCTTCACCCTTTTTAGAGTCATTGTGGTATCCTGGGTGAACATTCAAGTCTCACAGACTTGCTGGGATCTACCCATAGCTTGCTCACCTCTCCCTGTGGCTTGGTTTAATTAATGCAGCAAAGCACAGTTAAATACAGTAACAAGCACATGCTGCAATTCCACCGCAGGCTCCTCCTGGGAGAGCTACTTTATCCTACAGTCAGCAAAACTACTTAAACCCCCTCTAACATAATTGACACTGTGATCAAAGTGAACCGTGTCAAGATTTTACTACAAAAAATATTATTTTTTACACTGGTGTCTAACATTTCTCCAGGAAAGGCATTTTTGGCATCATTTTCTCCCTCCTCCTCTACCCCATACCTTTATTTTACAATCAGAACCCTCCAACTTGCATAACAAGGTTCACCTCATGCGTACATTGTCATGACTGAGGGAAACAAAAAACACAATACTTTTGTTTGCTCGCTCTCAATGCCATTCTGAATGAACTCTGGATATAACCTAGGTCTGTCACTATGCAAACGCAAAATGTAGGTCAAAAGTCTGTGTGGTTTGCCACAGCAAATGACTTGTATTTCTAAAGGCAGATGGGAACTGAGTCATCTGCTGCTGCATCATTCTCTGCTTCTCTCCTTTCCTCAACCCCTGTTTCTTTTTTCTTGCCATCAGATTATGGTTGAAAGAATGCAGTGACACCAAAAGACCAGGAAAGCAATGCTTTGTACTGCACATTGTGCAGGGAGAGGATATTTCCCGTTTATTTTTTGTTGAAGCCATGCCTCTTTCCCAACACAGCACCTACCACACAAGTAGCCACTTTCTAAAGCGAATGCAAATTTTAATTTTCTCCATTTACCTGTTATACTTGTCTTTCATGAGAAGAAATTATCACACGTGAACAGGAAAAAAAAATAAAAGGGGTTATTTGACCTACAGGGCGTGGGAGAAGAGCTCTCTACCGTTTCCACCACTGTTGACATGGGAGGTGCACTGGTCCTTTGGCACGCCTGCTTCTTATATCTCCCAAAGCAGGTTTGCCAATCAATTCATGCTGGTTTTTGTATTACATTAAATTACATAGGATTGAAGTCTTTTGTGCTAGATGCACAAACAAGCACCACAAAAAAGTCCCTGTGTTGGTGTTATGGTCAGGTGTCTACACATGGACAGATAAGGAAAAGCGTTTGAGATAATACCCACAGGAAGATCGATGATTTTTGTTTCATGCGACTGATTTGGAGGTAAAAGGATCAAAAAGCAGTCTAGCTCCTCTGCAATACTCATCTCTGCTTCCACAAGTTTCATGTGTTCATACAGATGAATATCCAACAAAGGTCCAGAAAATAGGACAGACAGGGTCTTGGAGAGATCACCCAGCCCACCCCAAAGCAGAATCAAGTTCTACCAAAAATGACCCTTTTCTCAAAAACTGCCTAAACCCTGCTAAGACCTTTGCATCAGTGGGGCTTCCACAACCTCCTTCAGCTTCCATCCCAACAGTAGGAACATCACCCAACAAAAAGTACCACTACTGATGGTATAATCTCCAACATAAGGACATCCGGAGGGTTATACATAGTCCAAACAACATTTATTTCCCTGAAGAAACACAGCAATTATTATAACCAACAGGAACACAGTAGGAGAGGGGGCTGATGCATCACAGTTGCTGGTACAAGAACCTACAGGACTGAGAGCAAGGTTTCCTTCAGCTAAAAAAGAAAACTAGTTTTTTTTTTTCTTTTAACTGTACAAATACACTTTGCAAGGGAAAGGGAAGCAATAGCCTTGGCCCAAGGTAATCGGTAACTCCACAAGTCAGAAACTGCAAACTTTCTACTTATTCTAAATAAAAAACTTGCGTGTTCGTATTGCAAGCCCCTTGCTATCACTTCTGCTCAGCAACATTTATAACATGGAAACTTCAGAACAACCCAAATTCACTGTAACACACTAGCAGTTGAGCTGCAAGGGACCAGAAGCAACATTGCAGAAGTCAGCAATCAACTGAACAGAGCCGGTATGGGATTTTACCAGCAGAAACACCAAAAATGTCCTGCAGTAGTGCATTTGACTGTAGAGCCAGCCTAAAAACGCCACCTCATCCTCCCCATTTTAGATGACAGGAAGAACTAGGAATTGAGCAAAGGCTTCATCCTCTTACCTCTTTGTTGGTGACTCCTGGGGGCAAAGTCCCATGTTTGTAATCCTCCAACAACTGCACAGCTTCCTTCAGACGACTCTGCAAATAAAACAGCAGTGTGGTCAGCAATGCTTGTCCTGCACTGAATCGTCTTATTGAAGGCAATGAATTTAAGTTATAGAATTAATCTTCTTTCATGCAAACCTTATGAGGGGTCCTTTTACCCGTATGATATAAAAGGAAAAAGGATGCATGGATACTTGTTTTGCTGGTTGGCACAGCCCTGCTGTTTTAAATCTAACTACTGAAGTATAGAGGAAGAAACAAAAGAGAAAATAGAAGAAACTCCCCTTCGCAATGCTTCTATAGAAGACATCAACAAAAACTTGAGAGTCTTCAGTGCAGTACCAGAGATCTGATAAATCTTGGAGATGTGAATGAGCTCTCACTTAAAGGTAGAAAATAGTCTAAAACAAAATGGATACATTCCGGTACAACACAGAATACCCATCTCAGACATTGGTATCACCACATGCCACTCTCAGATTAATATCTCCCAGTGAAACTGCTTAAATTGAAGACCTGGCTTTGCCCCCACACCCTCTCCCAGGGCATGTACTGGGGAGGTACAGCCGAAGGGAAGAGCAAAGTAGAAGCCTGCACATGTTAAGCGTCACCACTAAGAACTCGGTGCCCACTAAAAAGTTATAACACAGCAAGTTTTAGCCTGATCTTAGCACAGCCATATAAAGAAAAGCAGCTCCACTGGACCTAGCATTTAGTGGCATGCAAGGCAATGTTAATAGCACTGCTTTGTATCTGCACACTGAAGTCCGAGTTGAGTTAATTTATCTGAAATACCATGACATTTTAATATACTTCAGACAGATCTCAGAGTGCCACTACGCCGAACCGCTGACCTGTGCTGCTTTTTTACAGCGCCTGTAACACACTCATTCAGACGGGGTTTGTACAACTGGTTATGTTCTCTCTAAAAATACCGAAGTCAGTCATCAGTGAAGTTAAAGTTAGAATCTGACTATCGCTAGCAATTCAAATATATGCATGTGCAAATAAAGTTCTTCCTCACATTGTGATAAAATAGAAGAATAAATACATTTTGTGTGTTCAAGGGATCACAAGAGCATTAAGCCATGCTACCAGCCTGTCAGAATCATCAATTTACCCCCAGAACAGTTATTCATATATGTATAGAAATATAAAAGAATGTTCTGCAGTTGAAGCAGTCAGAGTTTATATAATACTTTCAAGAACTATATATATAAACATTTCAAGAAATGTATCTATATTGTGTGTGTTTATATATACTACATTACATAGTGTGTATATATATACTCTACATTATACATATATATATATATATATTTCTTGAAACAATTAAAAAAACCCCACAGAGCAGAAGTAGACAGGTAGAAAGATTCTTTGATTAGTCCAAGCCAAAAAGGAACAAGTCAGGATATAAAGAATGGCTTTGGTGGGGTTAAATCTGCTTATCCAAGCTTGCAGAAAGCACCAGATCACCGAGTAATGGCTCACAAATATTTGAAGCCAAACAAATCACTCGGCTAAACATTTTCAAAAGCCTCCTGCAGGTTATGTCATCCAGATGAGTAACATAGACTTCAGTTTGACATTTTGCACTAGCTCTGTTGTTCTGACAGCTTTTCTAATATTAGTGCCAGAGGACATTTCATAAATACAGAATATTTTGTCTAAAATAACATATAATGTGCTGGTGGCTCATCTCAAGCCCTGTGCTTTTAGTGTAATCATGTCAAGGTTCCTCGACGTCACTGCAAGCTCCGCTCTCACAACTCTCCCGCAAATAAGGCGAGCGTCCCTGAGCTCATTATGTGCTCGCGTCCATGGGATCGGTTGCAGGGAAACTACTTTTCTCCTTTTCATGCAAACATCAAAGAGTACTTTGTTGTTTCCTTGGAAGCGCCAGCAGTTATGCCAACCTGAAAGCAGCAATTAATGAATGACTATTGTCCTTAAAACATTCAACACACAAGACACATGGAATAGTGGCAATTCCTTCACTTTGCAGAGCAAGCGGGTTGGGATCAGATCCACAGCCGTTTTTACACTGACTGAACTCACATCATCATCAGTGCCACATTATTTCCAGCCCTGGTATTTTACATATTTTATATAATCTTGCACTGATTAGCAGCTACTCAGCAGAAGTGGAGAGTCTGTACAAAGACGCCAAATGGGGCTTAGCATCAGATAGGAACGACCTCTGCAAAAAACTATATATTCTTGGCAAAACGTGGGCTCAGAGATGGGGCTTGTTCATGTTTGGTGCTAATGCCGAGGTAGTGCTACCAGCCGAAGCCCACAGCCCTGTGTTACTACACACATGTGTAGTGATAAATTTACTGTTTTCTGGCCTGAAATTGGCTCCCTCTTTTACTCAGCCTGTCCCATGCTCCACGCCTGCCATGCCCCTGCAGAAAGAGCTGTCGATTGTGCTTCTCGCACTTTGCTAAGCCACTTGCTTGGGACTTCTCAGCGCTGCTCTGGATTTGTCCTACCAGATGGGGCTTAGGTCCACCTGCAGATTCAGGCATCACCCTCGACTGCTGGTGCGTTCATTTCCCGTTCCAAAAGGGACTAAGCTATGCTGAGAGCATGAAGGATCTCAAAGAAAGATAGTTAAGGCCAACACTGGACTATATTTTAGTTCTAGGTGTGAGCACTTCCTTTTGCTCTTCTGTGCCCATTGTATTGGGGCATTGTGAAATTCAGAAAACTATATTCACCAGTTTTTACAGATTTTACAAAGAGTATAGGAAATGAAGGATGATTGAGTGTGTCCAAGAACCTCCCTCCTTCTTCAACGGCTAGGCAATCACCCATTTCACCTAAAAAGCTGGCTGTGGAAACACTGTTTTGGTCAAAAAATCAGAGGATGACTTAATATATAAAAGCTTTCATTACAGGTTCAGAAAAAAATCCACCCAACTCAAACTTTCTCCAACAGTGGCCACAAGCAGGTACACAGGGAAAAGCAAGAAGGAGGCAAGCAGAAATAATGTCTCCCCTAAGCACCTTCCCAGCCTGCCACTGTTTTCAGCCAAGGCTGATGAGGTTTCTGTGGATTTAGTGATCTTCTGTGGATTTCTACTCCAGCTGCTTGCTCTGTATCCCCTTGAACCAAACTGCCTTTATCCAACAGACATAAGAGACAAGCTGTATATAGCAACAAAAATTTGTGTCTTAACTTTTAGCCCCCTTCCCTTATGCATACATATGCTAAATCTGTCTTAAAACTTAAACTTATCTTAATAAAAAATTAATGACCAAGTGATAAAGTGAATATGTGAGTCCTTTCCTGGAAGGAGCTGGCATTCTTTAGGAGCATAAGTATGTCCTGAATACTTCAATGGATAAGGCAAGTCACTGGTCATACTTTTCCACATCTATCCAATATCCCAGGCAGAGAAATGAGTCATTATTTAAGCCAAGTCCTCTTGACGTTAGACAAAAAGGAAGAGTTATTAATTAGGATGTTATTTTCTGGTGATGTTGCACTGGGTGATGCAGTGGTCCTCCAGAAGGGCTGAGGATCTCATACAAAAGAAAAGCTGACCTCGAGAAACGGACACATGGGATGAAATCCAATGGCACAGACATGTGGCCACGCTTTTCTGGGCAGGCTCCAATTCCTGCAAGACCCTCAGGGCTCTGTGGCTGCAATGACCAACTACAAAAAAGACCAGTTAAGAGTGTTGGTTGATCACCGGAAAGCTATGAAGCACTGCAGGCATGATAAACAAATAGGATTTTTAGGCTGTTCCAGGCATTTCCAACCTGTATAGAAAAGTTATCACACAAGATCACAACAGGACTTGAGCCTCTTGAAGTTGTTCTTGATAGCTCCTTACCCTGTTGGCCTCATGGTTGCTTAAAAATATCGTATTAGGAAAAAGCTATTACCTAGCATGAGTATCAATAAAATATAATTGTGTAATATTGTAGACAGCCCGATGATCCAGAGGTGAAAAGCCAGACAGCTGAATGACTAATGACTGCAGATCCAGTGAAGACAACCCTTCTTGCCTCCAAAGCTAGAAAATAACTCAGGAGTGCCAGCACAACATTCTGGAGAGCCATTTGTGCTCATTATTGGTATGTGTTTTTGTCACTGAAATTACCTACACTGCGTGTCTTGCAAATTATCTCCACAGAACAGCATGTAACTCTGAATGAAAAACTGGAAGTAATAGATGAATGGGTCTGTGTTCTATTTTTTTCTCCTTCTCTTGAGGAAATCTTAGTAGTTACTATAACAACCCTGGCCAGATCCCATCTTGTTTAGTATGGTAACAAACAGAAAACAAAAAAGCCCGATTTTGCTTTTAAAATTGCAGTCTTCATGAATTTCCTCTTTCAGCTCTGTGGGGAGAGAGGGGAACTTTCTCAAATAAGAGTCCTAGACCAACACTGCTGATGCTTCCCGAGGTCAACAAAAGAGTGGTACAGAAAGCGAACAAAAGTGTTAAAAGCAAGGACCACATTAAGAAGATGCCTTTCACATGGCTTGGAGGTGTTCAGGTAGTTTTAGCGAATGACCCACAGCCTCAAAATTTCGTTAGTGCCTTGTATCCCCTTCTAGCAAAGTCAAGCACACTCTTTTAACCAGAGCCTCCAAAAAATAGGAAATAACTTTACAGCAAGCAACAGCTCCAAATGCCAACCAGCTCCACTCCCTGGCTTTTAGCACAATACAGAATTAATATGATAGTTGATAATGTCTAAGATTACACTTCATTTCCATTTTAACAGGGAAAAAAGAGGTCTGTCTACAAGGTTGTGCTACTGTTTCAATATTTATTGTTGCTTGATTTCTCTACTGCTATCTGTAGGAAGAAGTGTCACTTGAGTTTTTACAGCATCACTTAAAAAAATTGCAACCACAGCTTTTACTAGTATGTATCATTTCTTTCATACCCCTTATCTTGTAAAAACTAGAGCACTTCTAGTGGTGGATGATGGGGTCTCAGCTCTCACAATAGGGTGCTAGACAGACCATCTGCACCCGGAGGATGTTCTTACAAACCTAAGCCCAGAAGCAGTGCCAGGGATCTACCATGCTCAGCAATTCAGAAGCACAAACTCCACACTTGGTGCTCCACCACAGCAGCTTAAGCCATGTCCGCCAGGGAAACACTACCCAACAACAACAGGTCTTTGGAAAAAGGCTCAAGCATTGCCTCGTGCTGAACACAGCTGGAAAACACCCAGCTTTTGAACTACAGGTCAGTTCACTAAGCCCGTGAGAAGTATGCAATGGGCTACCACTGATCCATGAGCCTGGGTTTTATGGTTATGGCTGTGCTATTAAAGTCAGAGCCCAGGCATGAGCCTGCATCAGCATGATCTCTGGTATAGTTTTGATTCAGACCATCTAGCACTCTGCCAAGTGATTCCCGGTCACAGTTTGGCACTTACCATGGGCCAGGACAGCTCCCAGCAGGCACCTTTTGGAGAGGAAGAGTGCTCAGCTGCATGGCACAAGCTGGCTGCACGGCCAAAATCCACTACCTGCCTCAGTTTGAATGAACTGGCTTAGATTTAACCCATAGGCGTTAGTGTAGAGAGCTAACGTAACCTGTTCTGCCCTGACTCAGGCCAAAAGGCGCTGACTCAGGTCGTTGCCTGGAGCACACTTGCAGGACTACATCAGCAGAAAGTTTCAGTCTTTGTAGAAAGAGTTGCTGAAGGATCACATTATTAGGGGCTTAGTTTGGTGTGCCAGAGAAAAGAGGAGAAAGAACAAAACCAGAGATGCCAGCAGGAAAGTAGCCTACATCACAATGAGCTGATGGCCACCTCCAGGAATCCTTCGTTGGCACCCCGAGTCCCTCGCAGGTATCACTCCAACACCCTGGTGGGATAGAAGACAACTACGTTGTGTCCCATAGATGACTGCACACATGTACATGCGTCAGACACCTCCATCCAGCACGTGAGCTCCTGTACTGATTTTTCACCTTGTCCTCCTTGCTCAAGGGCACACTGTTTCTGTCTGAGAGATCTGTGCCTTGTCTTCTTTTGGATCTCAACTGATGCCTACACATGGCTTAGAGCTGCCTCCAGAAACCCATATGTGCACATACAGACCGTAATAACAGTCATTATGCCAGTAGCACTACAACATTACTGTTACAGAATCAACAGAAAAAGAGTCAAGTTTTGCATTTGAGGTTTTTCAGAGAAAATCCACGAATGGGACAGGGCACGCTGGAAGAGTTTGCATCTCTCTCTGCTAATATGGGGCTTGTATTGGGGTTTTGAGGCCACATTAGCCCAGTGATGATCCGCCACGTGCCTGCGAGTTTCACTGTTTTCAGGTTCAGAGCAACAATGACTTACTGGCATGTGATCCAAAGCAAAAGTCTTCTGGCCACCAGCACCACAAATTCGATGTGGGATACAGAAATCCAGCTGTGCTCTGCCATCAGCGACTCAACAGTTTCCGATTTTGTCTCACTACTCTACGAATGATACATACGGCAGACTTGACTCCAGCTGGCCCTATTGTATTGGATCTACAGTGACAGACAACAGGAGCCAGAAACTTTTTGTTCAAGTAGAGCCAGCAGATGTGACACTGAATAAACACAGACAGTCAATCTGCTGAGTAAGAAGGTATCGTTCATATAAATAACATACATCTAATCCTGCTTCCATTTTAAACCCAAATATGGGAATGCAAGATGCTCAGCGCTCTGCAGATTTATGCTTTGAACAATGAGATAAAACAAGAGCAGATAACACACGGCCCCTTTGAGCTCAGTTTAATTCCTATTTCACTTTTGCTTTATTTTTTATTATCAGATCCACAGCTTTCTCCATGAAGAGCTTCCCACAGAGCGTTAACAGTCTGTCCAGGATAATGTCAGATGGGGTAAGTTAGCCTTATCAAAATATCTGCTGGTCCCTACTGCTTCTCCCGATGGACCTTAATTACAGAGCAATTAAAAGTATTATTCCAATCATTTTAACCTCACACATTTCAAAAATAGGCATTACCCCCACTGAGGGGTTTCTCATGGTCTCAGCAACAGGACTTGTTAGGCTTGACCTCTGAAATTACACATTTCCTGATTATTGGAAAAGTTTGCAAACTTGCAGCTGCCAAAAAATTATTTCATTAGAAAGCCAGTAATGGTATGAATTAGCACACAAGAAAACCTCCTCTTTAGAGGTTACATGCTATATTGACACAAGGTCAGTGCCTTGTTTCAATATCATATGCACTCAGAAAGCAAGTAAAATTGGTAGGTAAGGTTGATACAGATAATTATTCTACCAGAACCCACTAAAGATAAAACTGGAGCAACTGGCTTCCAACTGCCCCTGCCATGTGCCTCGCACAAACACATGCTTTCTTTTTGCAAGTTCACAGACTGCAAAGTACGGCTACAACATAATCCAGTACTCAGGATGCATCCCTTGAGGATTAATGCTTAAGAACCTCTAAAAGACAAGGAAGTTTTTAATTGTGTTAAGAATCTGCTAAATTGAAAAATAAATAAGAGAGGACTGTCACCGAGACTAATTATACTTGATATCACTGTGCTTGGTTTCCCCCACTTGGAGGGATCACTTCATCCTTCCTCAAAACACAGCCACCAGTAGGATGCAATGATGTAACACACAGCAATTAAAGAAAGGATGTAGGAAAAAAAAAAATTTATTATATTTCCCAGCATTTTCCATGGGATTAACTTCCCTTCTCATTAGAGACTCATTTATCTACTTTTTTTTACATTTGCTAGTGAGCTCCTCCAAGACAAACAGCAATTTATTTGTTCCCCGAGAACCCTGGGCCTGAAAGATGCAGCCATCTGTCAGCGGGAAGAAGCTCTCTGTAAACGGCTGCTTTCTCATCAAACCCTTTCTAGATTTTAATTTGCCACCTAAATTATCAAAGGAAACCAAACAGCTTTTAGTTATAGGTATATACACACAGAGTATTTTAAACTACAAGATCAGATATACAGACCACTGCAAGTAGGACGATCAACAAAGCAGCTTTTGTGCTCCGAGAAGTGCTTCCCGTGACCCCAGGTGTCCACATCTATTTTGCCAAGAGACTTCTCCAGGGAAAAAGAACTCATGTAGACTTCATGAAATGTGCTGCTGAAGGTCTACTGAAGCATCACAAATATATAATTCAAACTCCCAAAGAAAATGGATAAAGGCCAGTTCCTCTGTTGGAAAGCCACCAAGCCATTCCTGAAGACCACGAAATTCAGACCGATGCTTATTATACCCCATAGAAGGACATCAAACCTCCCTTGTTTGTTGAGGTTCAGTTTGGGGCCCAGAAGTGCTTAAGACACTCAGATCTTGACAGCTCCCTCCAGGATAAAAACGGGCCACTCGGATTTTGGTCTTTTTTCCCTAGGTTTCATTTCTTAGAAGAACCTTGTCAAAAAGTGTCTGGAAAAATTAAGTTACACCAGCTGACCGTAACAACCTCTTCAAAAACTTCTAACAATTTGAAAAGTTGGCAATGGGAAGGTAGAAAAGCATGGGGCTGAGCCAAAGGAGGGATCATCTCATCGAAGTTAAGAGCAGGTACCTCTGCTTACTCACAGATAGCTTGCCCACGAGTCTAGACACCCTCTATATAGAGCATGACGAGAAAGATAGTTGTCCTGAAAGTGCAAAAGGGATTCAGTCCTTAAAAAGTAAGAAATGCACAAAGGAGGGGTAAAGTGAGCCTTTCAGGATCTAAACCACCTGTTTTCATTCTGGAACCAGAACTGCTTGTTGCTTGAGGTAACAAATGGTAGACAGAATTCAGATTTTGGGTATACAATGAAACCAGACTTGAGCACTAATAGTGCTCAATTTAAATTGTTTCATTATACAACCATAGCCATAGTGTGAAAGTGCTTACCCTATCCCAAATGTGAACACAGTGATGCCTTCTTAAACCTATGTTGTAACTTCAAAAAGTAGAACCACTATCTCGATTAAGTTTACTCATATCCCCCCACTTTGGAGATACACAAGAAGTAGGTTTGAGAACTGTGTCCTTTTTCTCTGTTAATGCCATTGTAAAAAACAATAGTTTGGTCCTGCATTGTGCACTGTGGGTTACCCAGCTTAAAAAAAAACAAACAAAACCCTACATACAAACACACACTACAGGCTTAATTGGAGATTTGAGAAAGGTGAGGATTATTATTAGAACATGAAAACATTCCCAAAGGAAGAGGAAATTTTAACTAAACAGAACTGGATGGATGATCTCCACCTAACAGAATTTTCCTCTAAAAGGAGGAAAAGAAACAAGCTGAGGCATAACAAAATCCACTAAAAAGATGAGCAGAATCACCTGCTTCTGTCCTACCAGAAGAACCTCTGTCCAAGTGACCTCGACCCAGGAACTCCTGGTGCAGCTGCCTGGAGCCCCAGACCCGTGTTCATTCTCAAATATCCTAAGCGGATCCCATCCCAGACATCGTGCCCCAGAACAGTAGGCTGGAAACCACACACTTATGGAAACCTACCAAACATCAACCCTTCAAAGCTTTCTGGTGCAAATTTGCCTGGCGAGAGAAGGGTGTTTCAATGTTTGTCTGGATCCATTTCTAAGCCTGTTTCCTCGCTGTCTTTAGGTGTTCAATTAGCATTCTCAGTGCATGACAAAAATGGACAAAGATGGTCTCCCTTCTCCAACATCCCATTCCCTTTTGCATGCAGAGTATCCTCTCCTTCCCTCCAAAAAGCATCATTAGGTAGTGAAGGCCCTTTGCATCCATTTACGAATTTCAGAATCAAAATTATGAAAATATATAAAGAGAGCTCACAAACCACATACAACAGCCTCTGCATCACCACAAACACACACTGGAGGATTCCCCATGCTGTCAAAAACACTCCTTCAATATGCACTGCGTTGAATTTAAC